>NW_024081303.1:393196-701643 GCF_003009895.1 Hyaena hyaena | reverse complement strand
ACCGCAGCAACTTCTTACTTGACACATCCCCAAAAGCAAGGGAATCAAGAGCAAAAATAAACGATTGGGACCTCATCAAGATTAAAAGCTTCTGCACAGCAAAAGAAACAACCCACAAAACTAACAGGCAACCAACGGAATGGGAAAAGATAGTTGCAAATTACATATCAGATAAAGGGTTAATATCCAGAATCTATAAGGAACTCACCAAACTCCACACCTGAAAAACAAACAACCCAGTGAAGAAATGAGCAGAAGATATGAACAGACACTTCTCCAAAGAGGACATCCAGATGGCCAACAGGCACATGAAGTGATGCTCAGCATCCCTCCTCATCAGGGAAATACAAATCAAAACCACACTGAGATACCACCTCATGCCAGTCAGAGTCGCTAAAATGAGCAAATCAGGGGGCGCCTGGGTTGCTTAGTCGGTTAAGCGTCCGACTTTCGCTTAGGTCATGATCTCGCGATTCGTGGGTTTGAGCCCTGCGTTGGGCTCTGTGCTGACTGTCAGCTCAGAGCCTGGAGCCTGTTTCAGAGTCTGTGACTCCCTCTCTCTCTCTGACCCT
This sequence comes from Hyaena hyaena, assembly GCF_003009895.1. Lineage (NCBI taxonomy): Eukaryota > Metazoa > Chordata > Mammalia > Carnivora > Hyaenidae > Hyaena > Hyaena hyaena. The sequence continues at coordinate 701,071 of NW_024081303.1, read as the reverse complement.
CCGCTGCTCACGCTGTCTCTCTCTCTCCTAGAAATAAATAAAACATTAAAAAAAATTTTTTTTAATGACCAAATCAGGAGACACTAGATGCTGGCGAGGATGTGGAGAAACGAGCACCCTCCTACACTATTGGTGGGAATGTAAACTGTTGCATCCTCTCTGGAAAACAGTGTGGAGTTTCCTCAAAATATTAAAAAAAGTACTCCCCTATGACCCAGCAATAGCACTGCTAGGAATTTACCCAAGGGATATAGAAATGCTGATGCATAGGAACACATGTACCCCAATGTTCATAGCAGCACTCTCAACAATAGCCAAAACATGGAAAGAGCCTAAATGTCCATCAACAGACAAATTGATCCAGAAAGTATGATTCATCTATACAACGAAACACTACATGGCAATGAGAAAGAATGAATCCTAGCCATTTGTAGCTACATGGATGGAACTTGAGAGTGTTATGCTGAGTGAAATAATTTAGGCAGAGAAGGACAGATAACATATGTTTGCACGTATAGGTAAATCAGAGGAATTTAACAGAGGACCATGAGGGAGAAGAAGGGGGAAAATAGTTGGAGAGGGGGAGGGAGGCAAACCATGAGAGAGAGAGACTCTTGGATGCTGAGAACAAACTGAGGGCTGATGGGGGTCAGGGAGAGAGGAAGGAGGGTGATGGGCATGTGGGAGGGCACTTGTTGGGATGAGTACTGGGTGTTATATGGAAACCAACTTGACAATAAACTATTTAAGAAAAAAAAATAGACATATGCATAGATCAATGGAACATAATAGAAAACTGAGAAATAAATCCACAATTATATGGTCAATTAATCTTTGGCAAACCAGGAAATATTCGATGCAGGACATCTGGTGGCTCAGTTGGCTGACCATCCAACTCTTGATTTCTGCTCAGGTCATGATTTCATGGTTTGTGAGTTTGAGCCCTGCATCAGGCTTCCTGCTGTCAGCACAGAACCTGCTTCAGAACCTCTGTCCTCCTCTCTCACTCCCTCTCCCTCACTTTCTCACTCTCAAAAATAAATAATTTTTAAAAAGAATATTCAATGAGAAAAAGCCTCTTCAACAAATAGTATTGGGAAAACTGGACAGCTATATGCAAAAGAATGAAAATTGTCCTCTTTCTTATATCATACACAAAAATAGGGTTATTACACAAAATCTATAAAAATAAATCTTTATCCAAAGTCAACACCCAAAAAACACATAATTCAATGAAGAAATGGCAGGAAGACATGAATAGACACTTTTCCAAAGACATCCAGATGGCTAACAGACACGTGAAAAGATGCTCAACATAACCCCTCATCAGGGAAATACAAACCAAAACCACAATGAAATACCACCTCACAACAGCCAGAATGGCCAAAATTAACAACTCAGGAAACAACAGATGTTGGTGAGGATGCAGAGAAAGGGAAACCCTTTTGCACTGCTGGTGGGAATGCAAACTGGTACAGCCACTCTGACTATCCTACCACCCAGCAATTGCACTACTAGGTATTTATGCAAAGGATATAAAAATGCTGATTCAAAGGGGCACTTGCACCCCACTGTTTATAACAGCATATTTGAATAGTGAAACCCATAGTTATGGGTCAAGCAAAATGTGAATTTATCTATACAGCTACTATTCCCAGAGGGTAATAAACATTAAACAACATAAGCCACTTAAGGAGTCATAACAAGATTATGGCCACAACTGGAGAATTAGAAAAGGTGGGTATAATCAGGCCTGCTCAAAGCCCATTCAATAGTCTGGGTTGGCTTATAAAGAAATCTAATTGGGACCTGGGGAATGATGAGATTATAGGGAACTCAATAAAATTATTCTGCCCATCCAATTTGGCCTTATTGTTAGAAAAAAATAATGGCATCCTTTAATACATACCATTATGTACTGGATTTGTCTAATGCCTTTCTTAGCATTCCATTAAGACTTGAAACCCAAAACCAATGCACCTTCACATGGAGGGTAAAACAGTGGACCTTCCAGGCATTGCCCAAGACTATCTCTATAGTCCCACAATTTGCCACAGAATGGTAGCCAGAGATTTGGAAACATGGATATTGCCAGAGGAGATGATGCCTTCTCAATACCTAAATGATGTTATGTTAATTTGTGATGATTCATCCTCCTTGTCTCAAGTAGGTTCATCATTAGAGGATTACTTAATGTCACTTTGAGAATAGGAGGTAAAAACCAACAAAATCACAGGACCAGATTGATGCCTGTCATCTGGTTGGCAAGACAAAAGGGATGCCAGCAGCAATCATTGATAAAATACAAGTCTTTCTGATTCCTAAAACAGTAATGGGATTATAGGCTTTTGTTGGTTTATTGGGTTACTAGAGACCTCTTATGCTCCATCTAGTACAGATACCTGGGTTAAGAAGAGAAGCCAATGGGATTGGGATGCTAACCAACAAGAGGCTTTCTTAAAGGCAAAAATGGTAGTAAAACAAGTACAGGCCCTGGAGGTATTAATGCCAGATATGTGCTATGAATTAGCTGTAAATTTAAATCCAGAGGGTTTGGCTGGAGCTTGCGGCAATGACAAAATGGGAGACACATTTTGGATTCTGGTCTCAGTTATGGAAGAGAACAGAAACCAGGTATGTAGTCCCATCGAGAAATAACTATCAGCTATATATGTTAACTGCAGTAGATGGGGCTGAATGCTAACCTTCCCGTGTTGATACGAACCTCTTTGTAGGTAGGAGGATAGGTTAAGGGTATGTTAAGCAAATCTAAGAGTGCTTGTGCCCAGGTAGGCACCTCACAGAAATAGCATGTTATCTCATGAACTACACTGGTTACTACTGCCAGTGACTCACATCCACCTGCCCAGCTTTCAGAATTTGAGGACACTATGCCTCCCATTCCCCAAGTGATGGAAAGGGTAGGTTTGCCTTCCATGGACACATGGTACGCTAGTGGCAGTTGCTAGGGTAACTGCCTATTTGGCATTCCTCTGGCATTTGACTTCATTCTGATGTTCTTTGGCTCAAAGAAGGAACTAAACAAACAGTAAGTGGGCAGAATTGAGAGCACTATGGATTGTGTTGATGCATGAGCCCATACCCATCCACTGACAGCTGACAGCTGGGTAATGCGGAAAGTGTTAACAACATAGAAGTTGCAGTGGTACAAAAAATGCTGGACTTTATCAAATATACCCTTGTGGGGAGCAGAACTAAGGAAAGTTATTTGTGAAATATGCACTAAGCCTGATGCACTCATCCAAGTATGACTCATGTCTGCTCACTCCCCATACAGGCAATCATGAGGCAGACACTCTAGCCTGAGCATGAGCCCTTCTGCCAGAAGAAATGTTGACTCTGTCTGATGTAGCAGAATGGGTCAACTGTAAGTCAGGACACTGAAGTTCCAAAACCACTCAGGAAAGAGTAAAAAGATTACATTTATCTTTAAAATATTCTAGTTGAGGGGCGCCTGGGTGGCTTAGTCGGTTAAGCGTCCAACTTTCGCTTAGGTCATGATCTCGCGATTCGTGGGTTCGAGCCCCGTTTCGGGCTCTGTGCTGACTGCCAGCTCAGAGCCTGGAGCCTATTTCAGAGTCTGTATCTCCCTCTCTCTCTGACCCTCCCCTGCTCACGCTGTCTCTCTCTCTCCTAGAAATAAAAAAAAAAAAAATTCTAGTTGAGGGGTGCCTGGGTGGCTAGGTCAGTTAAGCATCCAACTCTTCATTCCAGTTCAGTCATGATCTCAGGGTTCATGAGTTCAAGTGCCGTGATGGGCTCTGTGCTGACAGTGCAGAGCCTGCTTTGGATTCTCACTCTCCCTCTGTCTGCCCATCCCCTACTCATCGATTCTGCTCGCAAAATAAATAAACATTTTTAAAAACATTCTAATCCACAAACTGCTAACAAGGACTGCCTCCAGTGTCACCTCAGGCGACCATTGTTGTGCCACACCCTGGGTTATATTGAGTGGACTACTGCTCAGTTTCTTACTGGAAAATAGACAATATAGGCCCTTTGCCAGTATCAGAAGGAAACATACGCTAACCTGTGTGGACACACACCCAGGACTTGTATGAGCCTTTGCCCATAAAAGAGCTAATCAGGCTGCAACTATAAAGGGATTAATAAAACTAGAGGGCACGTATGAACTCTGACTCAGATAGGTAGTGATCAAGTTTACCAGCCATGAGGTCCAAAAATGGGCAGAGGCCTAGGATATATTATGGACATTCTACCTGACATATAGTCCCACTGCTGCAGGCCTAATTGAAAGGGTGAATAAAAAATGGGCTAATAAAAAATGCATAAAGACTTTGTCACCAGAAGGTTCCCACAAAGGATGGTCTTTGATACTAGTAGAGGCAATTCACCTCCTTAATGCCAAGCCTACAGCAGGATAGATATCAGCATATCAACGCCTAACCAACAACATTCTTGCTTCTCTGGGTGCAGGTACTGTCAGGAGCTCTGAGCCCTATCTGGGAAGAGGGACTCAGTTGGTGGTTGCCACAAGACCTTCCACCTGTAAGACCTTAGTATATTGGGAATTGGCTTGGAATGCCACAGATGGCTTGGTGTGCCCATAGATGGCTTGGTGTCCTAATTCCTAATTCCTTGGGGCCAAAGATTCACATCCAATATTAGTCTCTTTTTTAAAATGTTTTATTCATTATTGAGAGAGAGAGAAAAAATGAGTGAGGGGAGGGACAGAGAGAGAGAGACAGAGGGAGACACAGAATCTGAATCAGGTTCCAGGCTCCAAGCTGTCAGCACAGAGCCTGACATGGGGCTCAAGCCCACAAACTGCAAGATCACAAGCAGAGCTGAAGTCAGCTGCTTAACCTACTGAGCCACCCAAGTGCCCCCAGTATTATTCTTCACCTCTGGTTCTACATTGGTCAAGGCCCAACACACATGCAAATAACTGCTTCTGAATCTCTGATGTTTGGTATTGAGATAGAGTTGTTAGTATGGGGACCACCTGAGATGCTTATGTACAATACAGATATACCCTCTGATAGTACTAAGAGACAAAATATACGGTATTATCCTCCAGGGAAAATACCTAAGCCAGGGTTAAGGGCCCCTGGGTGGCTCAGTCGGTTAAGCGTCCAACTTGGGCTCAGGTCATGATCTCACGTTTCGTGGGTTGGAGCCCCGCATTGGGTTCTGTGCTGACAGCTAGCTTGGAGCTTGGAACCTGCTTCAGATTCTATATCTCCCTCCCTCTCTCTCTGACCCTCCCCCCACTCATTCTCTCTCTGTCTCTCTCTCTCAATAACAATGCTCTCTCAGAAATAAATAAAAAAATTAAAAAAACAAAAAGACCTAAGCCAGGGTTACTACTGACTCTTGAGAATCAAACCAGTACCGTGTTGTTACTAACTGAAGATTTACTATATCCATTGCCTATAAAACATTTGTCTTATTGGGGCGCCTGGGTGGCTTAGTTGGTTAAGCGTCCGACTTTCGCTTAGGTCATGATGTCACGGTTCGTGGGTTCAGGCCCCGCATCAGGCTCTGTGCTGACTGCCAGCTCAGAGCCTGGAGCCTGTTTCAGTCTGTGACTCCCTCTCTCTCTGACCCTCCCCTGCTCTCTGTCTCTCTCTCTGTCTCCTAGAAATAAATAAAACATTTAAAAACAAAAAACAAACAAACAAACAAAAAAAAAAACATTTGTCTTATTGACCCTAGCCTCCTATTGCTAATGTTTTTTTTCTCCCACATCAAGAAACATCTTTCTGTCATTGGCCTCCACTCACACTGAAGTTCACGATTACTCCAACTGTTGGGTCTATGGAATGGGCTTCTTTACCTTCTGGGGAACCATAATTCTAAGTATTTCCTTTGGTGTGATAGGTATACTAATATTGCTTCTGTGGCATGGGTACATAAGTCACCTCCTGATATCTGGCTATAGGGTCATAATGAAAGAATGGCATATAAAGATTGTACCAGCCATAAAGGTGTTGAGGGTGGAGCCTGAGAGTGCTGACAACACTGACTCCATCTTTGGCTCTCCATCTTGTTCATGCATGTGCAATGACCTCCCTCAGGGCTATATGTTCCAAGCCCTATGGAGCTTAATGTATGCCCTGACCAGAATATAGGAAGGCTTGTTTTGATATTTCCTAAAGTGGCACACAGAAGGCTCCACTTTAGATAACTAGCAGATGGCTGGTGTCCAGAAAGTATCCACTTTAGATAACTACCCTTTGACCCCACCACCTGCCTCTTGTTCTATAAAAGCTGTGGGTTAAAGTCCAAACTAGGCAGAGAATAACTTTTTAGTCCCTGGACCATTGCCTGCCAAATCTCCTCTTCTTTCCCACTTTTCTCCTCCCTCATCCTATCTGTAACTTATTGTGAATAAAACTCTCTGTAAGTGGCATGGAGTGGCTTGCTTCATTTTTCACTCGCAAAGTGTCTCTCTGTCTGGAGGATACTTCATTGTCCCTCCTCCATCTTCTAACAAAATAGCTGTCTTTTAAATTTCTGTACCACTTCAAAATAAGACCCAGACATCATAACCCCCTCCCTAAGTATATATCTCCTAAGTATAAGAACATTGTCCTATATAACCATTGTCCTATATAACCATTATCACATCTAAGATAATTAACAAAAATTCCATCATGCCATGTAATACTCAGTTTTATATTATATAACTAGTGTTTTGAGCCAGAATTGAATCAGGATTCTTGTGTGTATCACATTGTTGTAATTTTTATTTATTGTTTTTAAATAGACTCCGTGCCCAAAGTGGTGCTTGAGTTTAAGACCGCAAGATCAAGAGCACATACTCTACTGACTGAGCCAGCCAGGTGCCTCACATTGTTTTTTAATTTTTTTTTTTTAAGAGAGAGAGACAGAGACAGAGACAGAGGGGGCAGAGGAAGAGATAGAATCTTAAGCAGGCTCCAAACTGAGGGCAGAGCCTGATGCAGGGCTCAATCCCATGACCCTGGGACAACAACTGAGCAGAAATCAAGAGTTTGACACTTAACTGTCTGAACCACCAGGCACCCCTTGCATTTTTGTAATTTTTTATTTATTTATTTTGAAAGAGCGAGCAAGCAGGTTAGGGGCAGAGAGAGAGACACGTGAGAGGGAATCCCAAGCAGGCTGCACACTGCCAGTGCAGAGTCTGATGTGGGGCTCGAAACCAAGAACTGTGAGATCATGACCTGAGCCAAAACCAAGAGTCAGATGCTTAACTGACTGAGCCTCCCAGACGCCCCAGTGTTGTAATTTTTAAAGTTCTACTGTCATCACTCTTTATGTTAAAAATAGTCCTAATGATTCTTGTTTATTATTACCGACTAAAACTTAGACATATTTTAACGTCATGATCCCAGAGTCATGGGATGGAGCTCTGCATCAGGCTCCATTCTGAGTATGGAGCCTGCTTAATATTCTCTCTCCCTGTCCATCAGCCCCTCTCCCTCGTTTGGGCTTGTTCTGTCAATGAATGAATGAATGAATGAATGAATGAATGAATGAATGAAATACATATGCTGTAAACTTCTAATTACTATTGGACTTTTATTAGACTTCAATTAAACCTATACATAATATTGTGCAGAAGTGATCATTTTCTACTATATTTAGGTTTTTTATAGGTCTTGTATTTTATAATATAAATTTTATTATTTAGTGTTAAGATTATTTCCAAGTGTTATGTTGCTATTATGAATAAAATTTTCCCATTCTACATGATCATTGCTTATGTAAAGGTAAAGCTATTGAAACTCATTAGTTCAAATTACTTTCATTTGATTCTTTGTGAACAAAGATTCGGTTGATTCTTTGTGAAGAAGTCAGAGGAAGCTGCCACTGGCTGCCAGATTTGTGTTGTTGCTATGGTCCTGAAAAGCAGTAAGTTGTGACTATCACACAGGTCAAGAAATTACAGGAAGTAGCTACCAATTGTCATTACTGTTTTGTTGCATGGAGGCGAGTGACTAACATTGGAACACCTATGGTTATTACAACACTTCCCATCTGCCTCATCCCACAAATCTGCCCACTGCTGCCAGAAGAAGAAAGAAGTAACTTTTGCCTCTCTTCCAACAAACATTGTATGAACGAATACGTGGCTGGTTGTAAATTGCATCCAGGTTCCTGGAGGAAATGGGTCTGAGAAATACAGTTCCAAGGTTCTCCAGTATTTGTTATATAGAGAAGAGAAAGAAGGGAGTGGAAATGCATTTTGGATAGAGAAAAAAAAAATCAGTCTATTTCTCTGGCTTCTCGGCAACCACATAGAGCTTTCTATCTATATTCAATAACAGCAGTAAAAATAGCCTGTTTCCTTCTAACATAATGCAACAATTGCATATACAAAGGAAAGCATACCCACATTTTCCCCTGGAATGGGACAACCAAATTCTCATCAATCCTTATATTTATGAATGATATTTCTAGCTCAGTCATAATCCCCCTTTGATATTCTATACACAGCGGTTTAATTTATAATGGTAACTAGCCCTAACACACCTTATATAAAGTAGTACAGAAAAGGGAAAGGGAAAAAAGGTTGATAAAGTATATACATAACAAAACATGGAAAACCATACATAGGAACTTCACGTGTGTGTCTGCAACTCGTCATTGCACTATAGCTTGTATATACAATCTCCCTAATCTACTACCTATATCTTGTTCTCTTTTTCCTCAGCCAGCACCTTAGCTGGTCATGATTCTCTACCAGTAGTGGGATGACCCAAACCTCCATTTCTGAAGGCTCTGAGCTCTTAGTGGCCCTGTCTGTATAGGATTACTACAAGATTTCCATTACATTTTAGCCACTGGTCATGGGAGTAATGTGGACAATGTGAAGCAGTAAACCTATTTTTTGTTTATAATTAGTATCAATTGCCTCAGCTGGTAAAGTAACCTTCTTTTTTGCTTGTTAGTTTAATGGCATGAAGAGCCCCATATGTCCAGGGTGATAACCATAGCTTCTAGTTCAATGGGTTCATTGTATTTTTTGAAAGAAGCATTCCTTTCTTTGGAACTAAATTCTCTGAATCAACAGAGCCAAAAACTAGAATGAGGATAGTCTCACACTGTTAAGCCCATATTTAACTCCTTGTCCATTTTTAACAAGAGCTCGCTGAGCAAGTACTGGGGTGGTTGGGGACTGATTCTGGTTGTAGTCTTGTACACTTGATTATTGGGACCCTCACCTGCAGTTGGTGCTCTTTGATGAATGTTCACATGGAAAGCTAATATTTCCTCATTTTTTGCCTTCCTAAGAGGTCCAAGCAACCTCTCTCCTTATCACTGATCTTCCAGTATTGATTTGGAACAGTGTATTATCCACAAACCATTAGCCACTATCACAAAGTCAGTGAGATCTATATCTCTGGGCACCTCTCTTTCCAAATGAACTATTTCAAGTTCTGCCCATTTGGACTTCTCTTTCCGGCTGTCCTTCAAGTGGGACTATAGTTTTATAGTAGTTTATTCTGGTTTTTATCAAATATCATGACAAAACAATTATACATCAAGCCTAAATTCTTTTTTTTTTTTTTCAGGAGACAACACATGTGGGTTGAAATGGAAGAGTCAATGAAGCACAAGTAAGCACCAAGGAGTATGAGCACTTGTTCATGAAATTACTGGAACCTTCAGAAACTGCTTGAACCTGTATTCCACTGGATGGTGGAATGGATACCACTTCTATTTGACAGAATGCTACTGGGCATGCTCCACTTTAAAGACTGGTAGGTTAGTTAACATACAGTTCCTGATGAGCATCATAACTTACACAATCTCTTAAGTCATTCATTGTCAAATATTCAGTTTCACGGCCTAATATCAGTCCAAAATCTGTTTCTCAAAAAGAGCATATTGTTGCAGAAAAAAGCATGGCTTTCTTTAAAACCTATGTCTCTACCCTGTGATTCTCCCATTAGTGCTTACCAGAGGCTCCATATAGTATCCTTATATGCCAATAAAAGGCCAGCATTAGACTTACTAACTAGGTCATGAATCTCAAAGGTTAGACCAGCTTGTATTTCCTCTTTCTTTGGCTCCACTGAACACTAGCAGCTTTATAGGTAAATAAGTTGGAGTACCATACATAAATGGACATATACAACCTCCAAAATCAAAACAGGCCCACTAAGCATTGTGCCTCTTTTTGAATGATATGAGGTTTAAGGTGTATAAAATTGTCTTTTACTTTCAAGGGGATAGCTCAACATGACTAAGACCACTAGAGCATTAGAAAGTTTACTGAAGTAGTGGATTCCTGAATCTTCATGAGGTTTATCTCCCACTCTGGCATGTGTTTTACCAGCATCACGTAAATTTGCTGCATTCTGTTCACCAGGTCCTTCAAGTGTCTTGTCCTGTGGGAGGTCAAGACAGTCAAGGGTCCTGGCAGGTTATGGCATGGCATAGAGTTTAAAAGCTGACATAGGGGTGCCTGGGTGGCCCAGTCGGTTAAGCCTCCGACTTCAGCTCAGGTCATGATCTCATGGTTCGTGGGTTCGAGCCCCACATCGGGCTCTGTGCTGACAGCTAGCTCAGAGCCTGGAGCCTGCTTCTGTGTCCCCCTCTCTCTCTGACCCTCCTCTGCTCATGTTGTCTCTCTCTTTCTCTCTCTCAGAAATAAATAAAACATTAAAAATTAAAAAAAAAAAAGAAAAGAAAAGCCAACACAGCCCTGTGGTAAAGTAGGCAGATGTACTGCTTCTGTTGACAGGTGAAATTAAATGTTTCTGGTAGTCTTTACCAGAGTTTCCTGAGGTTTTTGTGTTGGTTTGGTTTCTTTTTTTAATGGTTTATTTATTATTTTTATTTTTGAGACAGAGAGTTTGAGCAGAGGAGAGGGGCAGAGGAAGAGAGAGATTGAGAATCCCAAGCAGGCTCTACACTCAGCACAGAGCTCAGACCTCCATCCCACCACTCTGGGATCATGACCTGAGCCAAAATCAAGAATCAGATGCTCACTGAGTGGACTGAGCCTCCCAGGCACCCATTTCCTGAGGTTTTTATCTTGCCTCTTGTGTATTCAGGCTTCAGTGCTAGAGAAACCTGCTCTCAGTAGCCAAAGGAATGAGAAAAGAGCCACCCTGCAGGACAAAACCTGTTCCTGTCCTACTCCAGGTAGACACCATAAAAATAGCCACACCCATCCCCCTGATTGCTGGGTCTGGACAAGACAGTGGGACAGAGCCATGCCTGTCCTGCACTAACAGAAACAGCGCTCCTCTAACCAAGCGTGGCAGAAGCTATGAAGTGGTACACTTTTGACCATCACTGCATTAAGAATGCCATTCCAGGGGTGCCTAGATGGCTTGGTCAGTTGAGCATCTGACTTTGGCTCAGGTCATGATCTCCTGGTTCATGAGTTTGAGCCCCACATTGGGCTGGCTACTATCAGCACAGAGCCCGCTTGAGATCCTTTGTCCCCCTCTCCCTCTACCCCTCTCTGACTCATGTACTCTCTCTCTCCCTCTCTCTCTCAAAAGAAATAAATTAAAGGTTTAGAAAAACAAATAAAAATGTTTTTTAAATGCTGTTTCACCTCAATTAGAGAGTAAGAGAGATTTAGAAAAGGAAACTAAAAAGTGTGGTTCTTTAAATCTGTGTATGAAGTCCTGAGCAGACCTTGGAGTGGACCATGCATGAAACTGATCATAATCAACACAGCAAACTGAACTATGTGTGGACTACTGCCCAGGTTTTAGATTGTTCTGGGAAGCACCCAAGTGGGACAGACCAGAACAGCACTGCAGAGTCTTTGAAAACTAATTGACATTTGAAATACAGCCCACAAATTGGTCCAGGACATACATTCTAAACCTAAACAGTCCTTATAAAATGGAAGATTTAAATAGGAACCATAGTCTCATAATATTTGAAATGTCCTGGATAAAATGCAAAATTACTCATCATATCAAGAATGAGGAAAATCCTCAAGTTGATGAGAGATACAAAGAGGAATTTCATAGAAATTTTAGAGCTGAAAAATACAATAAATAAATACTATCAAAATTAAATCAATATCTGGGCTTTACACAGGACAGAGGACAGAAGGTACAACAGTTAACAGTTCCCCAATCTGAACAACAGGGAGCAAATAAGGAGGGGAAAAAATGAACAGAGCTTCAGAAACACATGAATTTATATATAAAAAAGATCTAACATTCATGTTATTGAAGTCCAAGAAGGAGAGGAGAAAAAGAAAGAAGCGCTCAAGAAAAAAATGTTTGAAAATTTCCCAAATTTGGTAAAAAAAAATACAAATCTACATCTTTAAGAAGCTGAGTGCTATGGACTGAATTATGCTCCTCACTCCAAATTCATGTATTGAGGCCCTTACTACATCATGATTGTATTTGGGGATAGGGCCTTTAGGAGGCAATTAATTTAATTAGTTAAATGAGGTCATAAGGGTGGGGGAACTAATCCAATAGGACTGGTGGCCTTATAGAAAGAGGAAGGTTTCTTCCTTTCTATCCGCCTCATTCCTGCCCACTGCCTCTCTTTTCTTGTGCGCATATCAGTGAAGGGATCATGTGAGGACCTAGCAGGAAGGTATCCATCTGCAAGGCAGGAAGAGCGCTCACTAGGAACTGAGTTGGCTGGCACCTTGATCTTGGACCTTCTAGCCTCCAGAACAGTGAGACATAAATTTCTGTTGTGTCTACCCACTCTGTAGTATTTCATTATGACAGCACAAGTTGACTAAGACACTAAGAAAAGCTCAAATAAAATACCACCCCCCCAAATGATAAACCCAAAGATGTTCATGCCAAGGCACATAGTCAGATTGCTAAATACTAAAGACCAAGATAAATGCTGGAAAAAACAAAAGAGAAAGGACATCTTATGTATAGGGAAAAACTACTTGAACGATAACAGATTTCTTACAGAAACCATGGAAGACAGGGATGTCCTGGTGGCTCAGTCAGTTAAGCGACCACCTCTTGGTTTCTGTTCAGGCCAGAATTTCACCGTTCATGAAACTGGGTCCCATGTCTGCCTTTGTGCCGTCATCATGGAGCCTTCTTGGGACTCTCTCTCTCCGTCTCTGCTCCCTTCCCCACTCGAGCTATCTCTGTGTCTCTCCAAATAAACAAATAAACTTAAAAAAAAAAGAAAAGAAAAGCTTTAGAAACCATGGAGGAGAACAGAAAGAAGTGGCACATGTTTTTCTAGTGTTGAAAGAAGTGTTGACCCATAATCTTTTGTTTTGTGAGAGATCTTTCATGAATGAAAGGGAAATCAAGTCATTCCCACATAAAGCAAAATAAAGCAAAACTAAGATTTAGAAGCTAGCCTTTTAAAAAATACCTGAAGGAAGTTCCTTAAACAAAAAGAAAATGATTTAAAAACAAAACAAAACAAAACACAACACCCCAAACACTCTTGGAATGTCAGGAAAAGGAAGGAGCAAAGGAAAGAGCAAAAATATAGGTAATATCTGCTAGCTATGAATTCTCTTATTTTTTGTCTGAGGACGTCTTTATTTCTTATTCAGTTTTTTGTTGTTTTTTGTTTGTTTGTAGTTTCAAGTTTTTATTTAATTCCAGTTAGTTAACATATAGTGTAATATTGGTTTTGGGAGTAGAATTTAGTGATTCATCACTTATATATAACATGCAGTGCTCATCCCAACAAGCCCCCTTAATACCAATCACCATTTTAGCCCATCCTCCCTTCCATTTCCACTCCATCATCCTTCAGTTTATTCTCTATAGTTAATAGTCTTTTTTATGGTTTGCCTCTCTCACCCCTATTATGTTCATTTGTTTTGTTTCTTAATTCCACAGATGAGTGCAATCATGTTATGTCTTTCTCTGACTGACTTATTTTGCTTAGCATAATCTACTCTAGCTCTATCTTGTTCACTTTTTTTAAAGTATTTATTCATTTTGAGAGAGGGAAAGAGAGCATAAAACAGAAGAGGGGCAGAGAGAGGGGGAAAGAGAGAATCCCAAGCAGGCTCTACACTGTCAGCATAGAGCCCTACTCAGGGCTCAGTTTCACGAACTGTGAGATCATGACCTGAGTCAAAGTCAAGAATCAGACACTTCTTTCTTTCACTCCACTTCTTCTTTGCATATTTTTGTTTATAAGAAATCTACTGTAAAAACAAAAAAAAGAAAGAAATCTGCTGTAATTCTTATCCTTGTTCCTCTATAGATAGGTAAGGTGTTTTTTTTCTCTGGCTTTTAAAAAGACTTTATCTTTTGGGGCATTCAAGTTTGAATGTCCTCTCTCTGTAAAAAGAGCTTTCCTACTTTTATTACTTTCTGATCTTCAACTCTAATAAATTTTTGCATACTGCTCAAAAAAAAAATTTTTTTTTTATCTTTTGGGGCACCTGGCTGGTTCAGTTGAAGCATGTGACTCTTGATCTCGGGGTTGTAAGTTCAAGCCCCTTGTTGGGTGTGAAGACTACTTAAAAATAAAATCTTTTAAAAAATTTTTAAATCTTTTCCTTGGTTTTCTGCAGTCTGAATATGCTATGCCTCAGTGCTGTTGGATTTCTCTTGCTTGGTGTTCTCTGATCTTCCTGGATCTTTGGTTTGATGTTTGTTTTAATTTGTGAAAGTTTTCAGTTACTATTACTTCAAAAGTTTCCTCTGCTTTCTCACTTTTTCCTCTGTCTGATATTCCAGTTAGGTACCTTTTGAAATTGTCCCAGAGTTCTTGGATGTTCTGATCTGTTTTGTTTATTCTGTTTTCTACTTTTGCATTGCAATTTGGGAAAGTTCTACTGACTTATGTTCAAAGTCACTATTTCTTTCCTCAGCTATGTTAAGTCTACTCATCATTACTCAGAAGGCATTCTTCATGTCTCTATAGGGTTTTGATTTCTATCATTTCCTTTAGATAATTTCTTGGAGTTTCCATCTCTGCTTACAATGGCCATCTGTTCTTACAAATTGTCTGCTTTTTCTATTAGTACTTTTAACATTTCATTATTATTATTTTTGATTTAACAAAATTTTTTAACGTCTTATTTATTTGTGTGAGAGAGAGAGACGGCATGAGAAGGGGAGGGTCAGAGAGAGAGGGAGACACAGAATCTGAAACAGCCTCCAGGCTCCGAGCTAGCTGCCAACACAGAGCCCGACGCAGGGCTCGAACCCACGAATCATGAGATCATGACATGAGCTGAAGTCCGCTGCCCAACTGACTGAGCCACCCAGGCGCCCCGATTTTCAATTTTTTTAATGTTTATTTATTTTTGAGAGAGAGGGAGGGACAGAGCATGACTGAGAGGGGCTGAGAAAGAGAGGGACACAGAATCTTAAGCAGGCTCCTGGTTCCAAGTTGTCAGCACAGAGCCCAATCTGGATCTCGAACTCATAAGCCATGAGATCATGACCTGAGCCAAAGTCGAACACTTAACCAACAAAGCCACCCAGGCACCCCTAGAGCTTTTAACATTTTTGTCATAATTACTTTAAATTCCTTGTCTTATGATTCCAACATCAGTATCATGTGTGAGTTTGGTTCTGATGATTTATTTGTCTCTTCAGACTGTGTCTTTCTTGACTTTTTGCATATCTTGTAATTTTTTGTTGAAAGGTGAACATGATATGTTGGGTAATAGGAACTGAGTTAAATAGGGCTTTAGTATGAGGATTTATGCTAATTTGGGTAGGGCTGTATTGTGTTTAATGTTTGCTGTAGCTAATGGTGCCAGAGACTTTAAATCCCTCGTGTTCTTGTTTTTCTTTCCCTTGTTGCTTGTAGAGTTCCCTAGTACTCTTTCTTAGAGATAACTTGTGTCTTACAGCAATTTTAGTTGTTTTTTGAAGACCTATTAATGTGGTGATGTGTTATGGAAGAGGAAAAGTGTTTTCTAATGTTCTAGTTAAGAATAGGCCTATGTCTGAGGCTGTGAATTTCCAAGTGTTTCTCCAGTGGATATAGCTCTTTCACTCCCACCCCACCCCATACTCCTTTTCTTGGCTGAAGGATTCCCAATCTATTTCCTAGAAGCACTAAACCCTGTTGACTTTTTTCCACAGTATATGAGAAAGAAGGCTGGAGGAGGCTGCAGTGGGAGTAATTCCTTCCCTAGCTTGGATAAACTCTGAAAGCTTTTCCTTTGGAGAGTAGGTCTCTGTTATAAAGAAGGCTCTGGTTATATTTTACAAGTGCTTACTCTTTTCCTTTTTCTACCAGTGCCATGCAGGGATTTCTTGGGTTTTCACCCTAACCGTAGTGGGGCTTCTAGAGGTAGAGCCCATGAAACCATGAAAATGTAGGAGCCTCACTAAGACTCTAGTCCCCAGGAGTTTCTCCCTCTCAAGTTAGTCCACAGTCAGCATCCAACAATCCATCATAATTGCCATTACATGTTCCTACCAGTTTATAACTCTAGCAGCTTCTGCTCCAGACAAGCAGATCTTGGCTGTGTCTCTTTGGATGAGATTGTCTCATCAGATTTCAGAATGGCATTTTGTCCTGTAGTGTTACTTTTCAGATGTGTCTAAAAGTTGTTGATTTTTAGTTTATCCAGATTTTTCTTGTTCTAAGGACAGAAGTGATCTATCTCCCTTTGCTGTATGTGTATATATATATATATACATATATATGTATACATGTATACATATATATATATACATAGAGAGAGAGAGGGATTTTAAGAAATTGGCTCATGAGATTTAAGAAAAATTTTTTTAATGTTTTATTTATTTTTGAGAGCAAGAGACAGAGCATGAATGGCGGAGGGGCAGAGAGAAAGGGAGACACAGAATCTGAAACAGGCTCCAGGCTCTGAGCTGTCAACACAGAGCCCTACGTGGGGCTTGAACTCACAGACCATAATATCATGACCTGAGCTGTAGCTGGATGCTTAAGCGACCGAACCACCCACGTGCCCACCCCCCCATTTTTTTGAGAGACAGAGTGATAGTGGTGGAGGGGCAAGGAAATAGAGAGAGACACAGGATCGGAAGCAGGCTCCAGGCTCTGAGCTATCACCATAGAGCTCAATGCCGGGCTTGAACCAATGAACCGTATGATCATGACCTGAGCTGAAGTAGGAAGATTAACCAACTGAGCCACCCAGGCACCCCAAGAAATTAGGTCATGTGATTAAAGAAGCTGGCAAGTCCAAACATCTGCACTGGCATGCTAAGCAGGCTGGAGACCCACAGAAGAGCCAGTGTTATAGTTCAGGTCCAAAGATTATCAGGGAAGAGCCAATATTCAGTTCAAGTCCAAAGGCTGTCTGCTAAAGAATTATCTTCGCCCAGGGGAGATTGGTTTTTTTGTTCTATTTAGACCTTCAACTAATTGGATGAGGCCCACCTACTTCTGGACGAGGTCAATCTGCTTTCCTCAGAGTCCACTGATTCAAATGTTAATTTCCATGAAAAACATTTTCACAGAAATATCCACATATCTAGGCACTGTGGCCTAGCCAAATTGACACATAAAATTAACCATCACACTTGGTGAATGGCCACACCTATCTGTAGGGGAGTTTAGGAAGATTTATAGTGTGTACTTATAACAGGGTCATAAGATCTTTTCTCAGGTGTTCTTTCTTAAGATCCCCTTCATCTGGGAGGCTCTGAGTCTATGAACCAGTTAAAGTAATAGAACTAGTTGAGAGACTGGATCTCTCCATTTGAGTGACATCAAATTTTGGTTCACCAGATTAAGTATGATGTTCATAGGCTGATCATTAATTAGTGAGCACCAAAGATCCCTGTGGATCAAGACTGATTAGTTACCACTCTGATTATACTGCCCATTACAGCAATCTTGCCCCTTTTCTGTTTTCTAGTGCTGCCATTGGCCTCTAGCACTCTGGTACTCCAAGGAACATATTTCTTTTTGTAAAAAAATATTTATTTGTTTTTTTAATGTTTTTTATTTATTTCTGAGAGAGAGAGAGAAGAGAGAGAGGGAGAGGAGAGAGAGAGAGAGCATGAGCAGGGGAGGGTCAGAGAGAGAGGGAGACACAGAATCTGAAGCAGGCTCCAGGCTCTGAGCTAGCTGTCAGCACAGAACCCGATGCAAGGCTCGAACCCACAGGCCATGAGATCATAGCCCAAGCTGAAGCCGGTTGCTTAACTGGCTGAGCCACCCAAGCTCCCCTCAAGGAATGTATTTCAACAGTGGCATCTTCTACTATCACCTCATATGTGCAGACACAGAAAATACAGTTTTTCAATAATACTACTGTTCCTCTTACCAATGGATTTCTCAATGTTTAGGTGAAGTGATTATCGTCCATTCCCTCCTGAGGGATACAATGAAAGGGTAAAAGAGTACATGGCACATGATGAATCCATCCCAACATTCCTAACTCATCAAGCCTTTGGATCATTTTTTCTCTATTATACCAATTTCTAGAATCTTAACCTAACTTAATGAAGGCCATTGTTGAGTCTGGCTTCAGTCAACCAACTCAGCAAACTCTAGAGCCACTCCTGACTGATTGAGCTAATACACTGAATCCAGAATCTTTGGTGCTACGAGCATATCAATAATTTCAATATTAGTTTTCTTTTTCCTTGGTCTAGAACCCACTCCTACATTGAAGTCATCCAGTACTAATATACATTAGCAATTATCTTACAATTTTTTCCCTTTGTAAGCTTCTCCTCTAGTGTCAGGTGTCTTATTCATCTTCCCAGGGTATGCTGAGATCAGAGTCTTGTTGTGGATCTAGAGGTAAAGAATAATTGACATACCTTTGCAAGGTTAATGCTTTTGTGAAACCATTACAGAATCTTAAAGCAAGGGATGATCAGCGTGTCAGAGAGGGTATGAGGAGTTGCTTTAGTTGGCAGGGGGACTCACTGAAAGTTGGGGATTCAAGATAGTCAAATTCAACCCAAACTACCAAAATGTCCCTGTGTTAGGTTAACACTTGATTTTTAATTAAGCCAAAACTTCCACATGTGAGACCTAATAAGGTGTGAATTCAAATTTTATGATCATTGGGCAATTCACAGGATCAAACATTGGGTCTGATTTGTAAATACTTTGCAGCTAAACAAGTTTAGAGATTCTTTTAGAGTGGTGAAGTTTTCTAGTCCTCTGAACTGCCATTTTATCCTGTAAATTATCCAGGGCATCCAGAAGCCATCAGCCCTCCCAATAGTCCTTGTAGGTATCATTTCCACCACTGTTGTCCAACCAAGCAACTAGCAAAGACCTGCCTTCAATAGGCACTTAATCCCCCACTGATAAGCAATTGTTTCTATTTCATGCCTAAGACTATCATGATCTCATTTTCCACTAGTGATAACTTCAAACTTCCACTAGTGTTTACTTCAAACAGAGCCAGGTTAGATAGCCTATCCCAGATTCCTATCTTTGGGGGTCAGTTTCCTAAAGCTACTTTTGGTCTCAGTTATAGTATGTTAAGGTTCATTTAGAAAACCTGGAGTATTCAGGCAGAGGAGGATTAAAATGCCAGGAATAGGTACATATAAAACCATTGGAAGGACTGGAAGAGCAAAACATAGAAGACCATCCCTATCTTCAGGTAAACCACTGAAGCTCTAGTCCAGGGCAGTGAGAAATTCCTGCAGCCTCTGATGTTGGAAAACCAAAGGACATTTCTATTGAGGGACACAGCTGTGCTGTGGGTGACTAGTAAGGAAGCACTCGTGTCTGCTGCCACTCATGCAACTGTCTGCTGCTGTCAGAGAAATAAAATGATTTCTGCTTTTATTCTATTTTCCAATTCTTGCACAAGTGTAACTTGTTGACAGAAGATTAATAACATCCAGAACCCTAGAGCCGAAGGAATCTGGGAGATACAATTCTCTGGCTTCCAGTCCCTGTGATACAGAGTACATAAACAGGAATAGGGATAAATGCAGATCTTTGCCCCATCACATCTTACACTGAGGGTATCTCCCAACTTTTATGCAGGCTATAATTTCAATTCCAAATGGATGAAAAACTGTTTAAAGACATCCAGCCCTTCTAGCTCACTAGTTACCCCTGCCTGCCATACACACACATTTTTCTTACTGTTTTCTTTTATACTTTCCTGCCCCTTTGCCTAGTTTATGTGTCTGTCAGCTACAGAACCGAGAATACACATAGGATGGTTGAAGAAGGGAGCTAAGAGGAGGAAAAAAAAAAAAAAGAGTTTTGCTTACCTGTGGCCTAAGTAATGTTCTGAAGGCACATGTCCTCTCTTCCTCATATTAGGACAATAATAATTTTGAAAGTTCATTTTTTAAAAGATTTTATTTTTAATTTTTTTTGAGAGAGGTGAGTGTGAGCAGGGGAGTGGCAGAGAGGGAGAGAGAGAATTCCAAACAGGCCCTATGCTGTCAGCACCAAAGGGGGAGGGAGGAGCTCAATCTCACCAACCACAGGATCATGACCTGAGCTGAAACCAAGTGTCAGATGCTCTACCAAGTCAGCCACCCAGGCACCCCAAAGTCATTTTTTAAAGTCATCTTTATACCCAATGTGGGGTTCAAACTCACAATCCCAAGATCAAGAGTCATATGTTCTACCACTGAGCCAGCCAGTTGCCCCAAAAGTTCATTTCTGATAAAAATCTCAAGAGATAGCTGGATAGTTTAGATTTATAAAATTTTCCAAGTAGGATGATGTGCATAATATATACCTCAATATCTTTTGTATTTCTTCCCTCTCAGCACATACATGGAGAGAGGGGTTGGGGGTGGGAGAGAGAAGTGGTTCAAGTCCACTGTTAGGGCAATTCTTTCAACAGCATAATCTCTTTAAATCCCATCCAGCTATGTGAGATGAGGACACTGAAGCTCAGAGGTTGAGTAACTTGCCCACAATACAACTATAAAAGACCACAACTATTTTTTTATTTAAAAAACTTATTTATTTTTATTTTTAATTTTTTAAAAAAGTGTTTATTTTATTTTTGAAAGAGAGAGAGCATGCAAGCATGGTGGGGTGGGTGGAAGGTGGGCAGAGAGCGAGAGGAGACACGGAATCTGAAGCCGGTTACAGGCTCTGAGCTATCAGCATTGAGCCCCATGTGAGGCTCAAACCCACAAACTGAGAAATCATGACCTGAGCTGAAGTCCGACGCTTATCCAACTGAGCCACCCAGGCGCCCCTAAAAAACTTTTTAAATGTTTATTTATTTTTGAGAGAGAGAGAGAGAGTGAGAGACAGCGCGCGTGTGAGGAGGGAAGGGTCAGCGAGAGGGAGACAGAATTCCAAGCAGGTTCCAGCTGTCAGTACAGACGGAGCTGGAACCCACCAACCACGAGATTATGACCTGAGCATAGACCAAGAGTCGGATGCGTTAACTGAGCCACCCAGGTGTCCCAAAAGACCACAACTATTAAAAAAAAAACTTTCGTCTGCCCATATTGGTTTCTATGAAATATGACAGGGAACCCTAAAATTAATGAAGGGAGCCTAATTATTAGAGTCTGGCCTCCCTGTCAAAACCCTCTTTCACCTCAGTTAGTTCCCCAGACACTTTGTCAGTCGCTGTGCAGCCGGATCCCACGCCAGTGTGGTACCAGACCTTGCTCCTGACACCATGGAGCGCTCTGATCTCATCAGCCAGCGATAGAGTAGTGACTGAAGATGGCAGGTTCTGGGCCAGGCGCGGGACTCGGTTGCGGGCCAGAAAAGAGCAGGGAGAGGGGGCGGGGCGGGGTGTGCCCCGCCCCCGCCCCTCGGTCCACTCCCATTGGCTGAGGGTTTCCAGGCCCCATCCCACCGCCCGCCCTCAGGGCGACACTTAAAGTGTGCAGGGCAGGTGCCTCGAGTGGAGCAACAACTTTGCGCGCGTGTTCAGCTTGAGCGCGGCTCCCATTCATTGCCCACTGGCACACATCCATCTGTCCTGCGGTCGTCCAGAGAGAAGCGGCTCCAGGACGAAGGCAGCCGCCACCTGGAGGACTGTGACCCAAAGGGGCCGAGAGTGCTGCTGACTCTTGCGGGCCGGGGCAGGGGACTGTGATCGCGACCATGCAGACGTGCGCAAGGGCCTGGGGGCTGCGTCTGGGCTGCGGAGTTGGGGGCGGCCGCCCCCTGGCTGGAGGCAAGGGACCCTTTCGGGTGCCGCGGGGCCGTGACAGCAGCAGCGGCGGCGGGGACAGCAGCAGGGCTGGGGACTCGCGCCTCCTCGAGCGCCTCCTGCCCAGACACGACGACTTCGCTCGGAGGCACATCGGCCCCGGGGACAAAGACCAGAGTGAGATGCTACAGGCCCTGGGGCTAGCGGTAAGGACCCCACCCGGCCCTCCAAGGCCTCACCCCGCCTTACCCGGTTTCTGCCAGCTGGGCCTCCCGGCCTCCACCTCGAGCTCTGCTTGGCTCAGCGTGGGACCTGCACCCCGATCTTGGGCCCTGGCGTGGAAGTGAACCCGCAAGTTCCCCTGCTCCAGCCTTCTCTCACTCGTTTACTTTCTCCACCCGCTTCTCGCGCCTCAGAACCTTATGTTTTTCAACCCAACTCGCCCTTCTGATGAACCCTAACTTTGCAAAAGGAGGACCTCCTGGTTTATCCAATTATCTCTGGTTGCTGACTGAAATCCAGCCTAGAGTTGTCGAATCACTACCCCAATCCATTTACTTTCCTCCAAGTGATTTCTGATTTGCTCAAAGTTCTTTTTTTTTTTTTAAGAAACACTAATTAGGCGATTTAAATGAGGTTCCCACAAGCCTTTGTAGATGCAAAACACAGAGGTGACTCCTTTAACTCAGAAGCACTTTCCTTTCCCTTTAATATTCACGGAGTTATGTTTTCATTTTAGAGTATTGATGAACTGATTGAGAAGACGGTGCCTGCCAGCATCCGCTTGAAACGACCCTTGAAAATGGAAGACCCTGTTTGTAAGTTGCCGGGAGAGCGCCCCTTAGACTCTGCCTGCTCTGGCCTGTTTGTCTTCTAAAGTCACTGGAAATCCAGCTCTTGGTTAGGATTGCCCAGGGTTGGGAATATCTTTATTAAAATTAAACAGTGCGAGTACCTTAAAGGGAGGGAGAGGGTGGAATATTTAGTGCCCAGAGCAATCAGTTCTGTACCCTGGGTTGGAGTCCATGCCTCGCCTTTCTAGCTCTTTATCTAGGCGCCAGCAAACTGCCCGCGGAAGGCAGTGCACAAGACTGTGGAGGACTCCCCACTTCCCAGGCACTGTCCCAGGCCATGGTTCTCACATCCTTTGGGTTGAGATGTCATCACCTCTGTGCAGGTCAAGATACCTGAAAGGAAAAAGGAATTGCCTATAATCAATATGAGTAGGGAAGTGACAAAAATGGGAGGAGAGGCAGACATGGCCTCCCAGCCCAAGGTTCTTTATATCACAGCAGCTTCAAATTGTTCTCTTATCTCATGTCCAATTTCATTTACTTATACCTACTGTAAGGCAGCAGTACTCTTCAAATTCAAATAATCTTTATAAAGAAATGTGCAAATAAGATTTGTGCCTGGTTAAAAAAAGCTTAGTTTACTCATAGAATTACTTAGAATTTTGTTTCACATTTAAATATTTTTAATAGTCCTAAAGACTGACTTTCAGATACTTTTGGGTATTTTTATGAGTACTTGACTTCCATGGACTGAGACAAGAATCCATATGTCAAAGGATCAGGCAGAGCTGAAGAGTTTTCTCTCTCTCTCTCTCTTAAACAGGAAAGAATTTTCTTGGGGGTTATCTGGGGTTTGAATCACAGAGATGTTATCTCTTACTTATACTTTTGGAGTCAGGTGAAGAAAAGGCTCTTTGTTTTTGGTTTTAGGACAGAAAGGATATGTGGGTGGCAAACTTTGTTTTATACTTGATCATAGCCAAAAGGCCAAGAAGTGATGAAATTTATTTTGTTTTAAAGTAGGCAACTTGAATTATAAAGCCAGCCCAACTCCAGCTGGCTAAATATATATATATATATATTTAAGAGTTGTATATTTTTAAAGCAAGCCTTAGGTAATGCATTTCTGAGATTTTCAAGCTCAGAAAATGTTTGGGTCACCCATTCTTACAATATACTCTAACATAAGATGTTCTTTTTTTTTTAAATGTTTATTTTTGAGAGACAGAGTGAGCAGGGGAAGGGCAGAGAGAGGGAGACACAGAATCCGAAGCAGGCTCTAGGCTCTGAGCCTTCAGCACAGAGCCCAGCAGGGGGCTCAAATCCACACAGCTGCTTCTTCCCAGCTGAATAATGTAAACATTGGGGGATTCCATTTTTCCTCCTCTCTTTCATTGAAAGTGGACTTCTGATAAGTAATTGCAACTTAACTGTAAACTTTAAACCCAGTGGCTTCTGTGAGATTTGGAGCTGGTTCCATCTGGTTATTCTGAGATGGCTCAGAGAAAATATTGCACCATCAGGTTCTACCCCCTTCCCCTCACCTTGAAGTGAATTGGCTTTCCAACAAAGCTGGCTTCTTGGAAGAGTGAGCTCTGGTTGAGGCAGGCAGAGAATGTGGCAGAAAGGCATCAATGTTTTATTCTGTAGTGTGCACATGTCATGCATGGTTAATGAATGTTCTCCACATGAGAAGAACTGGTCCCTGTAAACTCTAGTAGTAGCATTTCCATTTAGTTTAGTAGAGCATCATTACCTAAACTGTTTAATGTTGAATGCTTGTTTTCTGTTGTAGTTAGAGAGGAATTCTGGACTTAATATTTGTTCACCGTATACACAGGAAACTAATAAGAGCTTGTCAGTTAAATGAGTCTTAAATGCCATCATTGCTGAGTAAAAAGACTGAGCTGTAAGCACTATGGAGATACTTGAGTTAGTTCTTACATAATTTAATAATCTCAAACATTTGTTTAGTGCTTACCATATACTAGGTACTTTTAAAAGTGCTTTTCATGTACTAATTTTAGTCCTTAGTACAACCCTATAAAGTAAGTTTTAAGGATGTTTTAAGGATGAAATGATAGCATACAGGAGATATGTCATAACTTGCAGTGGAGGCAGAAGTTGATGCAGACAACACAGTTCCCCTGTCCACCCTCCAGTCACTAGTCTACACCACTGTTTCACTGTGCCTTCTTTTTTTTTTTTTTTTAACATTTTATTTATTTCTAGGAGAGAGAGACAGCGTGAGCAGGAGAGGGTCAGAGAGAGAGAGAGTCACAGACTGAAACAGGCTCCAGGCTCCGAGCTGGCAGTCAGCACAGAGCCCGACGCGGGGCCCGAACCCACGAACCGCGAGATCATGACCCAAGCGAAAGTAAAGTCGGAAGCCTAACCGACTAAGCCACCCAGGCGCCCCTCACTGTGCCTTCTGCAAAGTAGAAAACTCCTGGATACTCTGAAGTATCCAGTTTACTGATATGCACAAATCCAATCACACCAGAATCCCTCTGCCATTTGCCAACTGCTCTGGTGAAAATGCAGTGGCATGCTGACAGTACAGGTGTGGGAGCACTCAGCCCACTACCAGAGACAGGGATGGGTGCAGAACTAGGGTTGGGTGCTGAGGGAAGAATCATGATGAACAAGGCTGGGGTAAGCTGCTGCAAGCAGAGGGACCATGTACAGGACAGAGTGGCCTGACAGAATCAGATGATTCATATCTCCTGAGGGTTGCTCACCTCCCCTTGGATACTTAAGTGCTTTGAAAGAATACCTTGATTATCAGTTGAATTCTCAGTACATCATGTTTCAAAGAAACAAGCAAAGCTAATCAACTCAAAATCCTGTTATCCTGTTAAATTGAACCTACTCTCCCTCAACCACATACACATAAAGAGAAAAAGATAGGAAGGATATATGTCAATGGCAGCATTCATTTCCCTGGATGGGCCATGATGGATGATTTTAGCTTTTTTATTACCTTGCTTTTTCTAGATTTTCTACAATAACTATTTTATAATACCAAGTTTCAAAGTACTTTGTGTATGAACCAAGCCAATCACTTTTAGCTATGGTATGCCTCTCTATAGTATGTTCAGTGAAGTCATCTCAAGCTAACCAGACTGAACTAGCCCAGAACTGCACAGAAGCTGCAGGGTTTAAAGTTTACACAAAATTGCACATTGCTTATTGTGAACATGCTGAGGAAGAAGGGAGACATTAACCTCTCTGATATTCAAATAATTCAACCAGAACTAAGCAGCTGAGCTGTCACAATTGATGGACTTGTGGGAACTTAGTGTTCTAAGCCACATCTTTTAGAGCAATATTTAATAAATGGTTAACGGAAGGAGTATTGTGTAATGCAGCTGCAGGTGGTAACTATGTCACCCAAGTAGGGTTGGGTATTCTCCTGCACTGGCCTCAAGGACACCTAAACAGGACAACTGTTCCCCAGGCTGTAGATGTCAGGTGTCTTTCAGCTGGATGATAACCATCATTGGGTTCTGTCTGTAGACTCCTCAGTTTGTGACAAGGTTCACCCTTGGCCTTTTCCTGGCCAAGTTCCCAGCTTATAAGAATTGTTTTGTCTTTTTAATACCAGTGGATTTTCATTATGCAGCTGTGGAAATAAATGAAGACCAACCAAATGAGAAAAGCAAAGACTATTTATTCTGTACTTGTTATAGCAAGGGAGTCAGCCTTTTGTTTTGTCAGAGGAATGGGAAAGCCTTATCCTGAACTAAAGGAAAGGCTTCAGGAATGCTCCTGTTGTGGGCTATTGGTGTGCAGAAGATATAAGGGAGCCAAGTAGGACTGGGGATCCTGTGTGATTGGTTTAGGGTGTATATTTGGCTTTTATGGTTGGTCCAACATCTGGAAGCCAGCACCAAAATTAAGGTAGCTGTCAGTTATTAATCAAGTCCTGGCCAAGAAATTTTGGTCAATTATTACATAAGTTATTGTGCAGTTTGCTGCATAGTCACTGAAGATAACAAATAACAAGTTGGCTTTCTGCAAGTATAACTTACAGCAGGCTGGCTTCTGGAATTTGTTATAGAAAAGATGTTGGTTTTTTGAGCAGGTTGCTGCAGGTTGTGGGTGAAAGTTCTGTGGTAATATATAGTCTGGCCATTGTGTATTCAGTCTCTCACAGACTCTATCTTGTCCTTTTACTTTTGTCATTAATTCTTATTAGGCAAATGGCTGCTGATCTGACTGATAACCTTGGACAGTGAGTCTATTGCCTAAATTGCAAAGTGTTCATTGGCCATCTAGTATGCGCAAAGCACTGTGAGGAAAAATATATGAGGAAACATAATCACTGTCCTCAAGCTTATATCTTACCTTAATATAAATATGTCAGAAGTTAAAAAGTCCCAGGTGCCATGAGAAGTATGGATAAAATGCTATGATTATTCAGAAATGATGTGAAGTTGGATGGAGAAATGGGATTTCTGAAACAACATAAAGAGTTGAAACATATCATCTCTAGTTAAAAGCAAAGACAATACCTTGACATTGACTATTTTCTTTTGGTGTTTAAAAATAGTTTGTATAAGAAGGGGAAAATGGCAAAGGAATAAAAGCAGTGTCTTCACTGGGAAAAGAAAATGGCAAATGCAGCATGGAAAGCATAATTAGGCAAGTATTTTAGTATTGTTGTAGTCCTGTTCGTGGAATCTTATCAGAATAATTATGTTGTCAGTCACTCAGGGATTCTAGTGTATGTTCCAACACCACAAATCAATTCTTTAATTAGGTATTCTACAAATTTAACTCAATTCTGACACTATCTACTGGAGATAGCCTAAAATCCTACCAGTTAAGGGCTAAACCCCACAAAACTGTCCTCTCTTCAGATGCCAATTCCAACTCCACTTGTGTTTCTGACCAACAAACTATAAATTGGAGGTTCCCACAACTCCCTCCTTAGGTTTGATTAATTTGCTAGAGCAGTTCACAGAACTCAGCAACATTTTCATATGTTTAGCAGTTTATTGTAAAGAATATTATAAAAAATACAGATGACTCACCAGATGAGAGGTACATAAAGTGAGGTCCATAAGAATTTTGAGCACAAGAACTCATTCCCTTGTGGAACTTGGAGTTCACCACCCTCAGCATGTGGATATGTTAGCCATCCTAGAAGCTCATCAAATCTTATCCAAGGGTTTTTATGGAGCTTAATCTGTAGCCTCCTATCTCCACCCCTTCCTCTTAGTGGTCTGTGGGTGAGGCTAAGAAAGTTCCAACCCTCTTACCACTTGGTCTTTTTTGATATTTCTCACTATCCCCATCCTGAGACTATGTAGGGACACCATCCTAAATCACTTTATTAGCATAGGTGTGATTTTTTAATATCATTTTTTAGGTGTGATCGAAAGGGCTTCTTATGAATAACAAAGGAATCCTATTCCTCAAGAAATTCCAAAGACAAAGACCATATATAGTTTTTATTATACTTCAGGGGTATTTCAGTTAAATATGTGGAGGTATATCCCAATAGAAGTGGAGAAATGAAAATATTTTGAAACATGCATTCTAAAATATAATCAGTTTTTTCCCTTTTTATCTTTAGTTTTTAAAGTTTATTTATTTTAAGAAGAACTAGCAGGAAAGGGGCAAAGAGAAGGACAGGAGGATCTGAAACTGGCTCTGTGCTGACAGCAGAGAACCTGATGTGGGCTCAAACTCAAGAACTGTGAGATCATGACCTAAGGCTGAAGTCATATGCTTAACCAATTCAGCCACCCAGATGCCCCAGTTTTTTCCCTTTTTAAAAATTAGAACACAAACTTAAAATCTCAGTCTTTATAAATTGAGTATTTTTAGCAATAAAATGTTTGGGACTTATTTTTTACATATAAAGGATACAAATATGTAAGCATATGCTGGTGAGAGTCCAAATAAAATAGGTCCTGTGACTGGGACAAAGAACATATAACATGTAAAAACAACTTTTCTTTTTCATCCAGCATCAACAAATATATTTTATATAAATGAAATTGCTTACTAGGGTACCTGGTAGCTTGGTTGAGTGTCTCTTTAGGTTCAGGTCATGGTTTGTGGAATTAAGTCCTGCCTCCAGCTCAGAGCTGACAGTGAGGAGTCTGCTTGGCCTTATCTCTCTCTCCCTCTATGTCTCTCCCCTGCTCTCTCTTTCTTCCAAAATAAATAATAAAAATAAACATTAAATTTAAATTTAAAAAATTTTAAATAAAATTGATGAGGGAGCTTGAGCCA
The DNA here is from genome assembly GCF_003009895.1 of Hyaena hyaena. Classification (NCBI taxonomy): domain Eukaryota; kingdom Metazoa; phylum Chordata; class Mammalia; order Carnivora; family Hyaenidae; genus Hyaena; species Hyaena hyaena. The sequence continues at coordinate 672,040 of NW_024081303.1, read as the reverse complement.
GGTTGAGAGCAAAGTACAAGCTAGCATGCCCAACCCTACCCCTCTTCCAAGTGGGATTATGTGTGATATTCCTCAGGCACTTCAGGCTGCCCAAATGAAGTTTTGGGGTAATGGGGAGGTGCAGGTGGTTCTTGAGTTCTGGAGCCCAAGGACCAAGAAAGAATTCTTGAAGTCTTTGGTGCAAAAAGGTGATTTTATTAAAGCATAGGGACAGGATCTATGGGCAGAAAGAGCTGCACTATAAGTCTGGGGGTGACCATTTTACGGAGTGAGGGGGGGAGGGGGGAGGGGGAGTTTCCAAAGAGACTTTTACATACTTACTGGCCTAGCTATTGTCAAGCTAAGATTGTTTTTCCCTCTAGCAAAGCATTAAGACAGTAGGGAGTTCCTGACTTCAGGCTATGATGGGATTGCCTCTTTCTGGTAAACTGGTGGAGACTTTTATCAGTTTGACCATTTGTTTTTCTGTCCTTTCCTGGTTTTGGGTAGCCTGGAATGTCCAAGGATTATCATACACATGGAGGGGTGTGTGTATGTGTGTGCTGTTAGTCCCCACTTTCCCCTTAGCTTGCCCATGCTCCCTCATCACAAGGACAAAGGAAAGGATAGAAAACAAATGGTTAAACTGATAAAGAGTCTCCACCAGTTTACCAGAAAAAGGCAATCCCATCAATAGCCTAATCTCCAGTAACATATAGACTCAGTTTCCTGGAACCCCAAAGTTACCCCTCCATAGTGATGTGGGGAACAAAGGCAAGAAGGAAATGGCAGGTAAAACTAAATTTCCTTATAACCTGCAGCCCATTGACAACTACTTGTGGCAAATACAGAGTATAACCTTTCTCCAGGAACCCCTTACTGTATTAATGTTAATGCTTTGCTAGGGAGAAAACAACCTTAGCTTGGAAGTAGCTAGGCCTCCAGTAGTCTGTGCAAGCCTTTAGAATATGAAAGTCTCCTTTGCTGTATAAGAAATTACTGTAAAACTCCATGGCTTAAATATTTATTGGATGTTTATTATTCTCACAGTTTTAAGGGTCAAGAATCCAGGAGCAGCCAAGTTGGATGCTCTGGCTCAGACTCTTATGATATTGCTGCCTCATATTGGTGGACGTTCATCTGGGCCTGGAGGAGCTACTTGCAAGGTGGCTCATTCATGACAGCTGGCAAGTTGGTGCTGGGTGTTTGTGGGAAGTATTAGTTCGTTCCCACATAAGTCTCTCCGTGGGCTGCTTTAAGTGTCCTCACATGGCAGGTGGATTTCCCCAGAGCCAGTGATTCAAGAGAGAAAGAAAGCCAGGCAGAAGCTATCCTTTTTATGATTTAGTCTTGGAATTCCTATAGCATCACTTAGGAATCCTAAAGCACCACTTTCTATTGATTAGAATGAGTTATTAAGTCTGGCCTGAATTCAAGGGAAAGGGAGTTAACTTTCACTTAAAAACATATGTTTTTTATTTGAGTATAATTGTCACATACTGTTACATTAGTTTCAGTTGTACATCATAGTGATTGGACAACTCTTTACATTCTGCTGTGCTCACCACAAGTGCAGCTACCATGTGTCACCATACAATGCTATCCTTATATCATTGACTCTATTCCTTATGCTGTGCCTTCTATATTCCATAACTGGGAGCCTGTATCTTCTGCTCCCCTTCACCCATTTGCCCACTCACTTCCCCTCCCTCCATCCCCTCTGGCAACCATCAGTCAAACTTGTTCTCTGTGTTTATAGTTCTGATTCTATTTTTTCTCATTTGTTTTATTTTTTAGATTCCGCTTAAGAGTGAAATCATATGGTAGTTGTCTTTCTCAGTCTGACTTATTTTACTTAGCAGAATATATCCAAAACATAAAGAACTTACAAATCAATACTAAAAAACAATCAAGATTAAATTAATCAGGTGCACAGAACCTGAGTAGACATTTTTCCAAAGAAGAAATACAAATGTCCAACAGACACATGAAAATATGCTCAGCATCACTAATAATCAGGGAGATGCAAATAAAAACTACAATGAGGTATCACTTTATACCTGTCAGAATGGCTAAAATAAAAAAGACAACAAATAATAAGCGTTAGCAAAGATGTGGAGAAAGAAAAAAGAACACTTGTACACTGTTGGTATAAGTAAATTAGTGCAGCCAATCTGGAAAACAGTATGGAGTTTCCAAAGAAAGTTAAAAATTGAAATGCCATATGATCCAATAATTCCAATAGTGGGTATTTACTCAAAGGAAATGAAAACACTAATTTGAAAAGATATATGCACCCCTGTGTTTATCACAGCATTATTTATAATAGCTAAGATATGGAAACAACCTGTGTCCACTGATAAAAAAAAATAAATTTAGGAAGATGTGTTATATATGTATATACACACACATACACACACAGTGGAATAGTACACAGCCACAAAATAGATGGGATCGTGCCATTTACCACAATGTGGAGGGACCTAGAGGATATGCTAAGTCTCTACCCTTTGAAAGGAGGACTTTAAACAAATGTGCCGATGTATTTTTTTACTAGACTTAATTTTTTAATTTTTTTTTTTTTTTTTTGAGAGAGACACAGTGTGAGCAGGGGAGGGTCAGAGAGAGGGAAACACAGAATCAGAAGCTGACTCCAGGCTCTGAGCTGTCAGCACAGAGCCTGACGCGGGGCTCAAACTCACGAACTGTGAGATCGTAACCTGAGCTGAAGTCGGCCACTTAACCGACTGAGCCACCCAGATGCTCCTAGACTTAGTTTTTTACCGTCAGTTTAGGTTCACAGCAAAATTAAGGGTAAGGCACAGAGTTCCCACATACCTCCTGTCCCCTGATAGCCTCCCCCATTATCAATATACCCCACCCCCAGAATGATTCAATTGTCACATCTAATGAACCTACATTGACACATCCATATCTAAGGTTCATAGTTTACATTAAGGCTCACTCTTGGTGTTGTACTTTTTATGGACTTGGAGAAATGTATAATGACATGTATCTACCTCTATAGTATACAGAATAAATTCACTGCCCTAAAAACATCTTGCAGACATTTTCTCCCCTGCAGACATTTTTTAAAACTACCACATTCACCCAAATTAGCATACTTCCTATCAAAAATTATAATGAATTTTACCTAACTTTTGCAAATATTCAAAGTTAATAAAAATGAAATCAATCATATATCACTATATTGTAAATATAGTGTTACTCCTAAGGACCATTTGCCCATACACTAAATGCCCTAGCCTACTCACCTTTGTCACCAATGGGTTATAAGCTATCATCAAGTCTATTTTTTTAAATTTTTTAATGTTTTTTTTAAGATTTCTGAGAGAGAGAGAGAGAGACAGCGTGATCAGGGGAGGGTCAGAGAGAGAGGGAGATACCGAATCTGAATCAGGCTCCAGGCTCTGAGCTAGCTGTCAGCCCAGAGCACGATGCAGGGCTCGAACACACAAACCGTGAGAATATGACCTGAGCCGAAGTTGGACACTTAACTGACTGAGCTACCCAGGTGTCCCTCATCAAATTTATTTCTACAGCTTCCTCCATCTGCTTCCCTTTCTCATTTACTGGGAAACTTCTGTTGAAGATAAGATATGGTTTTAGGCGCTGAAGGTAAGATTCAAGACATAAAGGATGATAAAGATATGATCCCTGACTGTAGGTTATAACTAATAAGGGGATAGATATTGTGTAGCAGTAAGATCTGTAAATTAGGATGAATGCTTTGGCTGAAGTTAAGACGAGCAGAGGCATGGAAGTGTAGAGATAACATGGTTATTTGAAGGTAATGGTGAGTGACTACATGTAGAATTTCTACACATAGAAAAAACGTGTGTTTTTTCTCTGTAATGAGAAGACATTAACAGTTATTACAGAGGGATTGACATGATTGTTTTGCAGAGTGCCTCTGACATCAGAGGCAAGGAGACCAGCTGGGAGATTGTTGGAAAGTTTAGAGGTGAGATTTTAAATGTGCATTAGTTCAGGTCCACCAAGGAATACTCACCAGGATAATATTAGATATACAAGAAATTTACTGGGAGTGGGAACAAGAGAAGGCAGGGGAGCCTTTAGGCTGTGATGCAGATCTGACGCTGGTGGAAGAAAGAGAGATGGAAGAAAAAATTGCTAGGAAAATCTAAGACTGCAGCACAAATCTAAGTAAGTTTTGGTCAGTCCAAAGTTGTCCATGGGAGGGGGTCCCACATCTTACAAGAATGGGTCTGCATTAATTAGTCCTTTTGCTGTTCTTAGTAACTGACTGGGAGCAGCCTATGGGGATTACAGTTTTGGTATAAATATGGTGGTTGATCCAGCAGGCGGGCTGTCAGCCAATTTCTAGGCTGAATGTCTCGAAGTGATATAATCTCATTAACAGGGAACAGGAGAAGAAGAGGGTACTGAAGGAAGTAGAGATTATGAGTCTTGTTTGAGCAGAACTGTGTTTGTTCATGGAACATGCATTTGGAAATGTTGAAGCAATAGTCAGAAACGTGAGTCTACAGCTCGAGAGAGATGAAAGATGGAGTTCTAGATTTCATGAGTCTTCTGAATGAATTCATTGGAGTAAGATTTCCTAGATATGGAGAATGGGGAGAAAAGTATAAGCCAGGATGCCAGGAAACAGAGCATGTAAAAGGGAGGCAGAACTAACTGAGGGCAAATAATTAATTCAAAAGGCTGGAGGTAGGGTGTTCTGAGCCCTATTGTCACATTCTGGACCTTTTTTAGGCATAAAAGGAAATTAAGTCCACCTGAGGGTGTAAGGACATTCTGTAGTAAGTGTTGAGAGATTGCCTGTCTGATAATCTGAGTGAGAGACAGGAAGTAGAGAATTAAAGAAAAGTGGGAAATTTCCAGAACAGCCATTGTGAACATTTGGGTAGTAAGAAACCTAGTATTTTTACACACATAAAGGCATTTTTACAAAAATGCAAACAATTTTAGTAAGGAGTCTCAATACCTACAGCATCAACATACTGATTAAACAATGAAGAAATACATACAATTTCTGAAATTCTGAAATTATTGCATTAATGAATTAATGTACTGCATTATTTCACAGAACTTGCATAATAGCTGTGAGTTTACATTTAAAAATGTTTCACTGAAGCCTATACTTTTAGGGATGCAGTTGAACTAAATGTGAGAACAGTTTGTGCATTGATTTGTCATCATGGGATTCTGTGATGGGTGATTACTGTGAATATTGAACTCGCTTTATGTGGGGGTTTAGGTGAATTTTCATTGCAACACCTTGATTCACCCATATTTCCTGAGCACTTACTATGTGCCTAGCAACCTGCTATGCAGAGATTATAATTTAGGGGGTTAACTTCTGGGTTGGACTATAAATTTCTCCCTATGCCTATTCCTTTGATCTATAAAAAATGATCTCTTTCCTGAAAGCATGTTAAATTGTTTGAGTTGGATTCCTAGAACACATCCTTCCCCTGTTTTTGCTCTGCTGGCTCTAATAGTGTCCCCACAGGGCAGCAAAGAGGAAAAACAAATAATCCAGAACTTGCACCCTGATTCTCATTTCAAACTTACCATTTGGCTTGATTATTATATAGACAAACTTGAATTCCAGATAAATATGAATTGTAATGTTTCTCTGTACATTTCTTTTTAAAATGTTCATAGAGTAAATGAAGAGATGTGGTGGAGGAGGCCTCCCACAGAAAGTAGTGTGACCCAAGACCAAGGAGAAAATAAGAGACATGGTGCCCCCTTCTCTTCACTGTGGGATGTTCTGGTTTTCTGACAGCTAGTATTAAGATCTCGAATCTTATATATGTTTTGGATGACCAGGAAGAGCAGTACAGACTGCACACTCCTGTGGAGATGAGGTACCAAGGAGTCACTGCAGCTGGACATGCCTAACTCCTTTTGGCTTTAGATCTGCCCACTGGATGGCTCTAACCCTGAGGGTGATGAGGGTCTGGGTTTGATGGGGTGTTAATTTACTGAGCAAGAAGATGGGGAAGAACCTGGTAGGATTAGGATGAAGTGGATCTGAGCCCCAGGTCAGGTCTGCATGGTCCTGTCCCAACCACATCTTGTCACATAGGGTAGGTGCCCCTCTGCCAGTCTCAAAGAATTTACAATTCAAAGTTTACATGCATTTTTCTACACTACACAGAGCTTATGAATTGGTTTACCTCCCTGGAATGAAGAAATTCTGTGATTCACAGACTTTGGTTGTGAAACTGTCCTTTGTTGGGGGAGGAAACTTGACAAGAGACAATAGGGTTAATGCGCTGGGCAAGTGGGTTGAAGCCAATGTGTTATGGGGGAGAGAGAGGAGTGCTGCAAATGATTAGGTGATGCTACAGAAAAGGCTACACATTAGCATGGAATTTGTATACACACTCGAGTTTTCACTCAGAAAATCCAAAAATGCCCTGACAAATGCTATCATTCATGATCTGTTTATCTTGATTGAGACCCTCAACCCATCCTAATCATTTTTGGAGCAGCTTTGAAGCCAAAGATCTGAAGGTTGACAAGAAAAATATGCTAAGGCAGTCTGTGTCCTAACATGCTGGCCCCAGCTTTCCTCAGCCTCTGGCAGAAAAAGGCCTTCCTGGATGAATTCAAATATGACTGTGTTGGTTTTCAGTCCTGATGATTTCCTTGGAGACCTTTCTGAATATCTTGCCAAGTACACGAAGGGCAAGGAGTGGGAGGGAGGCTCTGACACTGGTTGAGTGGCTGTTCTGTGTTGTGTGCTCCTGAACTTCCCGGAAAATGCTCTGTGGACCTTTGACCACTGTGGGGACTGAAAAGTATCTGAACTCATAGATTTCACAAGGAAGCATTTTGTTCTGCACATAGCATTTCAATTTAATTTTTAATTTTTGAGTATCATAAGAATATTGTCAAATTTTAAAACAAAGATAAATGAGCAAGACCCCTTCAGTCTCCTCCTGTTAGTTTCTTGAGAATCATTCAAGAGATATTGTTAATATATAACATACATATATATTCTCTTTTTAGTATAAATGTCAGAATCATATATACTCGATGGAAACTTATGCCTAATATTTTTAGATTGTCAAAGAACAGAAGCAAAGCATGGATACATTTTTTTCATACAACTGACACAAAATGTGATCATGGGGTTATGTGTTAGGGGTGATTGGTTAAGGGATACTGGGGAATTGTGTATATGCATGTGTTTTGGTATCATAGGAATATTAACCCATACAGCCTGACTGTCTATTCTTTTTTTTTAACTTTTTTTTTAATGTATATTTTTTTATTTATTTCTAGGAGAGAGAGAGAGAGACAGTGTGAGCAAGGGAGGGTCAGAGAGAGAGGGAGACACAGACTCTGAAATAGGCTCCAGGCTCTGAGCCGGCAGTCAGCCCAGAGCCCGACGCGGGGCTCGAACCCACGAACCGCGAGATCATGACCTAAGCGAAAGTCGGACGCTTAACCGACTAAGCCACCCAGGCGCCCCCTGACTGTCTATTCTAATGACATTTTTCCAATTCTTGTCAAAATTCACATACATGGAAAATTAAAACCTGAGCCTAGAGTGCATTGAATATTTGATAGCTAAATTAGCTTATTCCTGTTAGAAAGTATTTATTTGGTGTAGTGGTGAGTACAAAGCCCTCCTTGATATTTTAGGTGCTGGTGACAAAAGGGGGTCACTTTTGCAAAGTCTCTTATGGAATTATGTAAGGAGAAAGTGTTCATTCTGAATTCAGCGAAGAACTGCAAGAGGAGCAGCATGGGACCCACCTGTGGATTCTTAGGGACTGGTGCTGAGGCCACTGAACTCTGTTGTTAGTACATCAGAACCAGGGCATTATGCAAGGCTCAGAGGCAGAGTAATAAACAAGGTCAGAAGCAGGGGTTTGTTCCATAAGAAAAGAACTTACTGCTTGAATTCCTGAAGGATTGCCTGAGGATTATCATGGCTGGGGGTGGGGGAAGGCACAATAATAAGATTAGCTGTCACCCTTGGGAAGCTATAGGCAAGCATTTGAAGAATGACACATTGTCTCCAAGTGTTTCTTAATGGACACTCCCTTTCTCTTTCAGTCTCATTTAACCGTTGGTTAGTTTCACTGCCATTCACATTAAGGAAAAGTTACTGGAATTGGGTCTGTTTACAGAAGGAAGCTGTTTTTGTCACATTGGAAGGAAGAGTGTGAGGAATGTGCACTGCTGTGGGGTTTGCTCGGGGGGAGATGGAACCTTTTTCCTCTGTCTTGTCCACACAGCTCTCCTTGGGCCATGCTGCCCAAGGTTTGGATGGCACAATTGACTCTTAATAATGCTTCTCTTACTAGCTAAGAGGCAAAGACTGCAACTTTGCTGTTACAGATCCCACACTATTTTCTCTAGACAAAATCGGTTTCAAGAGAGAAAGGAATCTAAATCTAGTGTGAAGGGCAGCGGTAGATATCGCATGGTTAGGATTTGGGTTTTTATTTCAACCAATCATGCCCCAAAACTTGCTCTTAGTACTGATTCCTTTTATGTTCCATTTGAGACAAATTCTGCAGGTATATCTCTGATTGTGGACCTTTCCTCTTTTCTCCTTTTCTCCATGTCCATTAGATCTTGGCATCATTTAACATAGTAATTCAAACTCTGGATTCCTAAATACATGGATTTGGCTCTTCTGCTAATTGGGCCAAACTGAGATTTCATTAGTGTGTATGAGAAATGGTGAGCAGTGAACAGACATTTGAAACAATTCAGGCACTCAACTAAGCTGTGTGTCTGGAAATGTTTTTTACGATATGTGACTGATGCAGCCTGAGGTCTTGATTTTATCACAGTTAAGAAGCAGTTTTGTTCTTCAAGTCATGAACTGCCTTGGTCTCCAGCGGGAAGTTTGTTCAGGATGAACAGTGGATGAGAGAATGGGAAAGACTTCCACACCATTCACAGTTTTGGAAGCATGGCCAAGTAACTACCCTCGTCTTGATACCTCAGGAGTGTCCATTAGCTTGGTGTACAGAGGACTGCTCATTCTATTAACTCACTTTGTTCCCAAGAGAAGGTAAAATTGGTTGTAAAAACTAGCTATGATGAGAGCCAATAGGGGAACATTTGTGTTAACCCCAAGCTAAATGGTGATAGAGCCCATGAATGCTTTGGCAGTTTGGTACAGTGGGGACTAGAGTAAATCTCTTATAGGATTAGAAAATTCATTGTCTCAAGTTTGATCATTTTCATGCTCTGGATATTATGTGTGTGTGTGTGTGTGTGTGTGTGTGTGTGTGTAGTGTGTAAGAGATAGTGGTGTTATATGGAAACCAACTTGACAATAAGCTATTTAAGAAAAAAAGAACACTAAAAAAAGTGGCAGTTATGAGGGATGCTGATAATGCATCTGGAGACCCCAAAAATCTCAGCTAGAATGGTGGAGGGATCTGATTTTTCCTTCTGCAGGAAAACCCATTCTCTCATACCTCCTAGCAGAGCTGTCCAGGGTAGAGCCCAGTGGGTGCCTCTACTAGACCCCAGCTCCCCTCTTTCCAGCAGCCTCTGCCACCCAGGCCCTGGTCCTGTCCTGGCCATATGCTATCGACAGTTAGGAAAAGAAGACATGAACCCAGGCTAGCCAGGTACCCACTGGCACGTTCCACATCAATCAGTTCAGGGTCTACAGATACCTATATCCCTTATAGCTGACATTATGCCTTACATACTTGAATGAAACACTTGAAGAATTTAAAGGCTCACTGGAATAAATGAAGAGCAAAATAGTTATAGAGAAGACCCAGAATCAGAGAGGTTTCTAGCCAAGAGAGCTCCAGATAGGAAATTATGGGAGCAGAGAGGGGTAGTACTCAGTCGATTGTGGCCATGTCTTTATGCCTCTGGAGTTCCTCTTCCTATAGTTCCTATTAACTCACTTGAGCCATAGTCCAAATTTTTAAGGGTGAAAAATAAAAAACTTTAATCATTAAAATAAAAAAAGTGAAGCTTGAGAAGCAAGGCTTGTTAATCCTTTAGTGCTTCTCTCATCACATGGTGATGTGTTGCTCTTGTGTCCACATTTCCTTTTCTTATAACCAGCTGCTGAGTTAGGACTGACCATAACATAGCATGAGTTCATCTTAGCTCGATTACGTCATTAAAACCCTATTTATGAATAAGATCACATTCGTAGGAACTGGGGATTAGGACTTTAACATCTTAGGACACAGTTCACAGCACTTTGCCCATCTCCCTCCTGGACTTATGTATGGGCATCTTACCATATGTCCCTGTTTCCAGGGTCTCCTCTCTGACCTAGCCACAGTCTCATTAGAATTTTCTTTCTATAATGTAGAAAAGATAATATTCAATACTCTGTTACTCCTAAAGGTTAAACTCTTGACAGATAAAGTCCTTCACGGACTGTTCTCATTTGGGCATTAGACCTTTTGTCCTCATGACATAATATGGAAAAGGGACCTATCCCTCTTGTACAAGATCTTAATTGAAGCTGGCCTTGCCAAATAGTGTGCCCACCAGACACTGCTAGTCAATTCCAGCTCCTAATGGGCTTCTCAATCTATCTACCTTAAGGCTTTGGTGAGTGATTGGATTTCTTGCATAATTGTTAACGATGCTATACTCACATATCTCTTCAGATATTGGATTATTGAACTTTCGCATATAATTCCTAAACTTTCAATGGAATAAGGCAAGGTTGTCTATTATAAATCAGTTGGATGATATTTAATCATGAAACAAAAAACCGTCTTCTTTCCTTAACCTGATCTGGCAAAAGGATACTTCCCTTGTAAATATATTTCTTGTGAAAGCATGTGGAGTAGGAAGTTGGAGGGTAAAAGTGTTTTCTTTGAGGATAAAGGAGAAATGAGAGTAATATTCACATAGAGTCAGAAGGGTTAAAACAAAGTGAAGCATTCTCCTAGCCAGTTGGCCATTTTAGAGATGCTGTATATAAATTTTTCTCTGATATGTTAACAATAAAATCCAATAATTTGAAGATGTGACTGAGTCCCTGATAAGATCTTAAAGAAGCCAGACATTTGCCCAAGTAGTTAAATTTTTACCAGCATGATGCATCTATATGCAGAAGGGCAGAGAAAAAACCATGTTAAGGTCATTTGTATCTAGAAACTATTAGTATAAGGTCTGTACCTGGCCCATTAGGGAAAGTGTAGAATCTGTAGTTAGATAAACTGGGTTGTAACATTCAATTTAAAAACCATGTAACCTTGGGCAAGTGATCTTGTTCATGCCTTAGATTCCTAAGCTGTATGAAAAGCATTTGGTACAATTCCTGACAAAGTGAAATGCTCAAATGTCAAATGCTATTATTATTTTGTTATTATGTGAATGATCCAAAATAGGGTCTCATTCACACCCAAGAACTTTATACTTTTTAATTATAATTAAAAATGCCCTAATGGGAATTCTGGTTACAATTGCATCTTTTATGGAGTGCTTGGGTGGCTCAGTTGGTTAAGCGTCTGACTATGGCTTAGGTCATAATCTCATGTTTCCTGAGTTCCAGCCCCATGTGGGACTCTGTGCTGATAGCTGGGAGCCTAGAGCCTGCTTTGGATTCTATGTCTTTCTCTCTCTGCCCCTTGCCTACTTGTGCTCTGTGTCTCTCAAAAATGAATACACATTAAAAAAAATTTTTTTTAACTGCATCTTTTATGACAACTAATATTTTAGACTGTTGGATGAAGGACTTTATGTACATAGCTCTTTCAGAGGTGCTTGGATGGCTCAGTCAGTTAAGTGTCTGACTCTTGGTTTTGGCTCATGGTTTGTGAGTTTGAGCCCCATGTCAGGTTCTGAGCTGTCAGTGCAGAGCCTATTTGGGATTCTTTCTCCTCTCCCCCTCCCCCCGCCTCTATCCTGCTCTCTCTCTCTCTCAAAATAAATAAATAAACCTAAAAAAAAAATAGACCTTTCAGTGATACCAAGGAAGAAACATCAGAGTTAGTAGAGGAGTTTTAGAGAAAAATATAGGTCATCTAATTTTAAGACTTAGCCCCTGTTGGTATAAGGCAATTTAAAAGGGAAAACAATACTAAGAAAAAGCGGAATATTTATTTGGTGTAAATACTATAGAAATGTAAAGGGAACAGAAGAAACTTGGAATGAGGCAAGTATTAAAGTTGGGCAATTCTAACAAAACCAAGAAAGAGGAGCCAAAAAAAAAAAAAACAAATATTCTGAGGAACCAAACTTGAGGAGTAATTGAGTGTTGTTTTGTGGATTTTTGAGATTTCTGCATTTAGTACTTAGTGTTAAGGATTGATTCTTATATTTTCCAGATAGCTGTTTTCATATATGGTATATTCAAATGAAATAAAGATCTTCATCTATAATTAGAGCTCTCTTTTGAAATATTTTCTGCCTATAATATTTCTCTCTTTCTTACAATCAGGTGAAAATGAAATCCTTACAACTCTGCATGCCATTTCCAGCAAAAACCAGATCTGGAGATCGTATATGGGCATGGGCTATTATAACTGCTCTGTGCCACAGACGATTTTGCGGAACTTACTGGAGAATGCAGGATGGTAATGTATTACTTGATTGAAGACAGGAGTACTGTGTTTTGATTTGCATTATTTTCCCCATTTTCCCATACCCTCTTACCCCTTGAAGCATCAGAACTCATGCACTAACACCTACACCCCGTGTTGTCTCTAACCTCCAAAACCTTGGTGGCTTCCTCTGGCCTGGGAAATTTGCTTACTTAGATGTAGAGAAAATGTAGAGGTTCTTCCCACTTTTATTCCCTTAAAACATTCTAGAGCTCTAAAATGTGGATGATGTTAATCTCTTCTTTTCCAGTTTAATGTCTTCTGTCTTCATAAGTACATTGAGCAAGATGTCAATTTGTAGGTGGACAGATTCAGGGCTTTATTCTTTGCAGACACTGGGATTTTAAGGCTATGTCTTTTTTTTTTTTAGCCTGTGTTTGAGCTTACTCAACATGTCAGAATCTTGGGTCCATTGTCTTAGGATTTTAGGAGTGTCCTTTACCTCCTTTCCCAATATTCTGAGTTGATAATCCATGGCAAAAGCAGACATAATATCAGGTAAATGGAGATTAAAATATCAGCTTCATTATTTAACACTTTGTAGCAAAAGAGAACAAATGTATTCTTTGAACTGGCTCTTCTAGGGACAGTAAAAGAAGGGACAGAGCTGTACACACTCAGTTGCTTGTTCTATTCTTATCTGACCAATCAGGAAACGCATTCCTATTTTCCTTGCATTCTAGTGTGTGTGTGTGTGTGTGTGTGTGTGTGTGTGTGTGTGTGTCCTTGTTTCTGCCCACTCTGGCTGCTACTGTTTTCACAACCCTGAAAGTGTTTCTCCAGCACTTAAGGAAAACACCTAAGTCCACATACATGCTATTTGCTATTTTCCATTGCAGTTGGCTATATGATAGAACAAAACAGGTTCACATCTCAATACTAAACACGAAAACACATTGGATATTTTTTTTTAATATTTAAATGTTTATTTTTAAATTTTTTAATCTTTATTTATTTTGAGCAGCAGAGCGACAGAGTGCGAGCAGTGGAGGAGCAAAGAGGGAGAAACAGAATCTGCAACAGGCTCCAGGCTCTGAGCTGTCAGCACAGAGCCCGATGAAGGGCTCAAACTCATGAACTGTGAGATCATGACCTGAACTGAAGCCAGATGCTAAACTGACTGAGCCACCGAGGTGCCACAATGTTTATTTTTTAGCGTGGAAGAGAGAGAAGCACGACTGGGGTAGGGGCAGAGAGGGAGACACAGAACCCAAAGCAGGCTCCAGGCTTTGTGCTGACAGCAGAGAGCCGGATGCTGACAGCAGAGAGCCGGATGTGGGTCCAAACTCACAAACGGTGAGATCATGACCTGAGCCGAAGTCAGATGCTTAACCAACTGAGCCACCTAGGCACCGCCCCTGTATATTTCTTAGTAGGCAGAGGTTATGGCTCCAAAGGAGCCTGAGAGCAGACCAGGCCATCTGCTTCTTTTGCCCAGGAAGAAATATCTGATTATAGAGGAAAAAAGATGGTGATGCCTGGGCCTTTCTCTTGTTTTTAGATCACTGTCATTGCATACACCAGCATCTTTAAATTGAAACTTTATTTCAATTGATGCCTTAGTCCCAAAAGGAATGTCTGCACTTATTTCTGGTGTAGTAACTGAAGTGGGGAAGCAGGGGCACCTAGATGGCTCAGTTGGTTAAGTGTCCGATGTCGGCTCCGGTTATGATCTCATGTTTCGTGGGTTTGAGCCCCGCATCGGGCTCTGTGCTGACTCTCTGCTAGCTCAGAGCCTGGAGCCTGTTGCGGATTCTGTGTCTCCCTCTCTCTCTGACCCTCCCCTGCCTTTTCTTTCTCTCTTTCTCTCTCTCAGAAATAAATAAAACATTAAAAAATTAAAAAAAAAATAGGGACGCAATGATATTCCCAGATGACTTTGTTTTAGTTAGTTGCTTTAAAAAATAACATTTTTGAAACTATGAAGTCACATAAACAAGTATGCAGATCCTATTTATTCGGTCCATAAGTACAGTATAGTTGTACCCAAAAATTGTCTTCTTACACAGACATACCAGGAAGTACAAGCTGAAAATTTGAGTAAATTAACGTTGCTTTACATTAATATATGTAGTGCCAGTTAACATTTAAAAATAAGTTTCAAGTGGCTCCTGGGTGGCTCAGTTAAGTGGCCAACTCTTGATTTTGGCTCAGGTCCTGATCTCAGGGTCATGAGTTCAAGTCCTGCATTGGGCTTTGCACTCACAGTGTGAAGCCTGCTTTGGATCCTCTGTCTCCCTCTTTCTGCCTCTACCCTGCTCAATATCTTAGTAAATTACAAAAAAAAAAAAAGGCAATCTTATCAATAGCCAAATCTCCAGAGACCCATCCACTCCTAGAGTAGTAGTAGTTTCCTGGAGCCCCAATATTACCCTCCTCTCCATAGTGATGTGGGGAACAAAGGCAAGAAGGAAATGGCAGATAAAACTGAATTTCCAGGGGTGCCTGGGTGGCTCATTTGGTTAAGCCTCTAACTTCAGCTCAGGTCATGATCTCACAGTTCCTGAGTTCAAGCCCCGCATCAGGCTCTGTGCTGACAGCTTAGAGCCTAGAGCCTTGTTCAGATTTTCTATCTCCCTGCCCCTATCTCCTCTATCTCCTCTATTCTCTCTGTCCCTCCCCAGCTCACGCGCTCTCTCTCTCTCTCTGTCAAAAATAAATGAACATTAAAAACAAATTTTAAAACAAGTTTCAATGCATAGCATTTGATATAAGAGGTAAGTTTAATTTCTAGTACTACCATTATCATGTGAGGACAGATTAAGCAATTGCCTCTGTAATTCAAAGGTATTTATAGCAAGATGTCAAGATTATCCTTTAGGTTAGCATATATAAAAAAAAATCAACGCTAGTAAAGGTAGGCTTCTCTATGGGAAATCATAAATTGCCCCCTCATGAGCTTTTGAAGTACCAAAAGACGTACTCCACAGCAATAAATTTTAAACATTTGCCAAATACTTTGCATCTTTTTGTAAAATGTTTTCTTTAATAAATTTTGTTAGATTTAATTTGAATTCTTGGTGATCAGAATTCTCATTTCTATATAATGGCTTTATATAAGAGGCTTTTTACCTTCCACCATAGGACAGACTTTTGAGACATAGATTAGTCCATTTTTTTTACCTTAATAACAAATATGTAAATCTCCTATTCCTAAAAACCTGAAGAGCTGCCAAAAAATTTACTGCTTTGTTCTAGTCAACAGGTGAAGATAGGGCCCTCATTCTCAGCCTCTGTGGGAGGGTAGGAGCCTAACTTCTCAGCACCAGCTAACAATCCCACATGAGTTTCACACTCCTTTCTGATTTTTGTAGTTTTTCATTTTCATTTGTAATTTGTAATCATTAAATTTTCATTCATTTGTAATCATTAAATTTTCATTTTCATTTGTAATTTTTTAAATTTTTCATTTCCCTGATTCCACTGAGATTTGCTCATTCCCTCCCTTAACCCTCATTCTCTCCTTAAAACATCAAGCTACCTGTAATACACACACAACACACACACACATACAAATATGCAGAATATATCTAAGAATACAAATTTCAAAATTTGGCATTTTGAAAATATTCTACTTAAACTTTGCACAAAGTGTTCTTAGCACCAGGAATAAACCTGCTGTGACAATTGCTTATGACATGGGAACTTATACCTGCCCTCATACCACCCACAAGCATAACTAGTTTCTGTGTGTTTGAGTCTGTGAGGGGCTGGAGTTTGGCCATCAGTACAGATGGCCCTCATCTGCTACCTCAAGTCCAGACCTATAGCTCTGAGGAACAAGGCATTTGTGCAGGCCAGGGCAGAAGTTAGCCGGGATGCATGGGAGCACAGCACCTTTGCATCTTTCTGCTTTTGCATGAATGCAAAGCAGTCCTGGTTGCCCAGAATGCTTTGTCCTAGATGCAGTTACTTGTGTCTCATCATTATAGTGGCCAGATCCATTGGCCTAATCACTCCTGCTTTACCATCCCTGGCCAGAGCTTTTAGAGTCAACATGCTCCATTCCTTCTTAGTAAGAGAACAGGAAAGAACCATCAAAGAAGTAGGGTCTTTTGTTTGTGTTTTGTTGTTGTTGTTTTGCTTTTGGTGTGTGTGAGAGAATGTATTTGCATTGCTGAGGCATCTTTTCCACAGTGATAAAAGTTTGAATGATAAACTCCAAATGCAAATGGCCCGGCTCTCTTTCTCCTTAGAAAATAAGCCTCAAAAATACATGAATGAGCTTCGGCATTTCTGAATAGTGCCCAGCGGCCTTCACTCTTGGTGGCCACATAGAATATTCACCATATTGCTTCCTGGCTGTGAGCGGATGTGTTAATTTACTTTAGGAGCAGCCAGCATTTTGAAAGGGAGACAATGTTGTTTTTGCTTTTCAGTCCTGGTTTTAGGGCACATTTTAAATATTATTCTTTTCCATTCACTGAAAGCTGCTTTGAATCAGGGTAATACTGTACCTCACCAGCACTGATAGAGAGGGCTGTCTGTGCACATGAGATTTCACATTATCATCCTTCTGAATGGTTTCCATAGAGACAGAACCAACAAATTCCGGTGACGTGAGGTGAAAATAAATGGACAACATAGCTTCAAAAGAATACAAACATTGGGGCTCTTACAAGAAAATTTACATCAGGTCCAGAATTTTATTTTATAGAGTCCACTGTTACAAATCTTTGACTGTTGATAACATCAGTAACTACTATTAAAAAATCCTTTTTCTTTGTAGCTATTTCTGTTTTGTGTAACTTTGGCACTGAGATTAAAATGAGAGAATCTCATGAATGTTTGTCCTACTGCAAACCCCCCCCCCACCTTCTTTCTGAATTCCTTGAGAAAGTCACAGCCCCAAATCATAGAAAGTACTGATTATTTTGAATAAATATTAATGGCATAGTGAATACATCAAACATCCTGGCTGAGCCAGACAAAATGCCTTCTTGGATGTGCAGATGCTTTAAGAGAATGAAATATATAAAATGTAGATTACAGACACACTTTCTTAGTCACTATATTTTGTCTAATTGAAACATGTATGACAACAGGCCCAGTATTACCATTTTACTCCTGAAATGAGGGTTTTCTCCTGAAATGAGGGTATCCTTGGGCTTCAGACTCACTGAACTGAGTTTTTAAAATAGATATTTATAAAGACCTTTAATGCCTGTCATTTTAGGATTATAGAAAGTGTGTAGACTATAAAAGAAGTTCACAAGTAAAAGAAGTGGGATCATATATTTTTTGTGCAAGAAAACAATTATACATCTCTCTACCTTTAGCACTTCTAATTAGCTCCAGTCTAAGTTTGGACTTATGAAAGTGATGAGCAAGGTGAGAAAGGCTGAACAAGGGAAAAGAATATTAAATCTTAAAGTCTATTATCAAAGGAACAGCACAGTCTCTGGTATGAAGGACTCTGCTTGGGAGGTTTTGGATTTTTTCCTTCAGGTAATGGGGAGCCACCCCCATTTAAGCAAGGAAGTCAAATACTACATACATCTGCACCACAGATTTTCAGTAATTTCCTGTTTTAAGCACAGCACCAGCAGAGTAATGCAACAAAAAACAAGTGAAACAAGTAGTGGATATTGGGCATTGGAAGGAAGACTAATGAGAATTAATCATTATTTGGTCTCAAAAAAACTGTAGTTTCTACCTTGAGAATTGGCAGAATACCTCTGAAGGAATAAGAATATTTAGGAAGAGAAACTAGTTTGTTTGGGGATCTAGTTGGAGGAAGAATAGACAATGTGAAGCTGACACGATGTGATAAATTTCCAGGAAAAAAAAAAAAGACTTTCCAAGTAGAAATATCTAAAAATATCTGAATAGAATCATATGTAACTTCTCTTAAAGATCAAAATAGAGGAAAAACACAACTTTTCAAAGCAACTAACATTTGGGTAGGATTTTATATATTAATCTCCTTTGAATGCTAAGAAAACATGATATAGGTGATGGAGATCATTGATCACCAGGAGAAATTGGCAGAAAGAGATTTAGTTACTTGTCCCAGTTCACAGGTAGTAAATTAAAGAATTAAGGTTGAAACCCAAACCATCTTAATACTTAGTGTCATGATAATGCAGAGAAATCTGAATCATTATACAACTTAAGAGTTCAGACAGGTATGATCTTTCTGGAGAGAAACATGACAATATATACTGAGAACCTTAAAACTAATTTTCATATACAATTCAAAATTCCACTTTTAGGAAATTATCCGGAGGAAATAAGACATAGAGAAGGCTGTTCACTGTTTTGCTATTTCTAATATTTAAAACCCAAAATGATATTTAATTTGAGGGGACTTTATGGTAAATAAAATGATTTAATACCACAGAACAATTAAAATTATGTTGTAGAATAATAAAATTATTAGAAATTTTCCATGGGATAATGTTAATGAATAAAATCAGGATAGAAAATTTACATAGGGCATAGTCTTACTTTAAATATAAATACGGGGGCACCTGGGTGTCTCCGTATGTTAAGCATCCAACTCTTGATTTTAGCTCAGGTCATGATCTCACGGTTTGTGAGATCTAGCCCCATGTCAGGTTCTGCCCTAACAGTGTAGAGTCGACTTGGGATTCTCTCTCTCTCTGCCTCTCCCTGGTCACTTGCACTCCTTCTCTTTAAAAATAAACATTTAAATACACACACACACACACACACACACACACAAATATGATGTAGAAAAGAGAATATATATACGATTATTATGATAAAGAAAAAGAGTAAATTAATTAATTGTGGTTACAATGAACACGTGTAAGGTAGTCATAAATAATTTTGATATTTAAAATGGTTAATGAATGGTAGCCAAGGTCTTTAATATTCAGAATACAAAATAAAAAACTTAAAATTACTGTTACTCTTACCTCCCAGGGAAAACTACAGTTTACACTTTGGTTCACTTGTTTTTATAAATTTATAAAAATGGGATCATGGAATTTTTCACTGTAATTTTAAAATTAATACATCAGGAACATCTCCATGTCAGGAAATATTTTTTATGCATCATTTTTAGTAAATGCATAGTATATATGCATGGTGCCTAATTTACTTTAATCATTCTCTTTTTGGTGATCACTTCATTTTGTCCCTCATTTTTCGACATTTAGTGCTCTGATAAAGTCTTTGGAGCATTGCTCTCTGTACTCCTATTGTATATTTTATGTCTATGGATATACTGGATCTTTCCCATTTATTAGATGGACTAATTAATATGTGTTTATGCTTGTGTGTATGCATATGCAAGTTTGTGTGTGTGTCTATATGTAAAATAATGACTCTGAGTAAAGTTTCATGTTACCCAGATATTCTAAGCATGTCTTTGTGGTGGCAGGCTATGCTGTGTATGAAAGTCTTATCTGATGTGAGGTCATAATTGCTCCTTGTCTATGCCTTTTGTGTGACCCCATTTCTACTAAGATTCCTTTTCTACTTGTATACAACATGTATTGTGTACCTCATTCATTCCAGTTCACCACCCACTTAGAATTTGGCAAACTGATTTACAGTTGTTAAGCCAGACTGTTCAAGGAGTTAATTGAAGCAAAAATGTACTCTGCTGTGCACACACACACACACACACACACAAAACTATTCCAATAAAAGTTTTGGGAAAATTATTTCAAAGTCTTGACATTATACTGCTTGGTAAAGCAAGTACTCCCACCCAGTCCACCTCAAGCATAAGAAGGATTCAGATTCATTGTTTTCAAAGCCTTTAAAAAAGAAAAAAGAAAAAATGGAAATACTCTCCACATTATTATCAGAGCAGGAGAGAAAGGCAGAAGGCTTGAAAAATGAAAACAAAACAAAAAGTCTAAATTTTTTTCCTAATGCTTTCCTGGCTGTGAAGAACAAAAACAATAGACTTTATGTCAACCAGATGCAGGAGCTTGGACCCCAATCTGTCCCACTTTGGTGGTCATCAGAGTGACAGATTTCTTGGTGAAAAGATAGCTCTGTCACATGTTCTTAGTTACCCTCTATCTTATTAGCTTGTATTAATTAGTTTATTTAATACATTTATCACTGAAATAATTTCCCCATTACAAGATGTTTTCCTTGAGATCGGGGACCTATTTGCTTATGATGCATCATCAACAGAACCCATCATAGTTCTTGGCACTGAGTAGACTGTAATAATATTTGTAGAATGAAGGAGTGAATGAAGGAATGAAAAAAAAGGGATGAAGTCACTAACTGGATTAACTCAAATACCTAATGAAACATTTTTGGCTAATAACTGGAGGATATAAGATTAAAACTCACATCTATGCTGCATTCTAACCATTTATATCCTTCAATTTTTTTTAGCGTTTATTTATTTTGAGAGAGTGCATGCATGTGTGTGCATACACATGTATGGTGGGGAGTAAGAGTAGAAAGAGGAGAGAGAATCCCCATGAGCAGCCATGAGCTGACACCAGGCTTAAATTCACAAACCATGAAATCATGACCTAAACCAGATGCTTAACCAACTGAGCAACATAGGCGCCCCCAAAACAAAAAGTTTTGAGTATTAGATAGTAGATTCTTGGATGCTTTCCTATTGTGAACCGTGGTTGCGGTAGTCTTTTAGCTAGAAGAAAGCAGGAAGTAAAACTTCTGTTTATATTACTATAGGTAGGTTCAAGTGAATTTTAAGAGCCACTTACAATAAAATACAGTAAAACCTTGGTTCCAGAAACATGCTTGTAATCTAAAGCACTTGCATATCAGAGTGAATCTGAAGAACCATTGGCTCAGTTGTGATCATGACATGACTCATCTATCAAGTTAAAATTTAGAAATGTTTGCTCAAGTTATTTGCAATCCAAAGTTTTACTGTGTATAGATATGATAAAGTTATTAAATTAGAAAGGTAAAATTAATTTAAAAATTTTAAGATTAAAAAATAAAGATATAGAAATGTAAATACTGAATGTACCCAAACAAAAGATAATATTGTTACTATGATTTAAGTCTGAGCTCCTTACAAAAGCCAAGGGGAAGCTTACTGATACACAATTCTCAAGAGAGGCAAACTTAATTTTAAGGTACTAAATTCCAAACTGAAGACAATTTGTGAGCTTTTCCCAATAGTCGAGACAGAGTTTGGACATGGCCTCTTATGTCTCTCACAGGATCACCCAGTATACTCCATACCAGCCAGAGGTGTCTCAGGGGAGACTGGAGAGTTTACTAAACTACCAGACCATGGTGTGCGACATCACAGGTATGGACATGGCCAACGCGTCCCTGCTGGATGAGGCTACAGCAGCTGCTGAGGCGATGCAGCTGTGTCACAGGTGAGAGGCCCACAGGACAAGGAACATGCTCCAGTCTCACCTGCTGTGCAGGTGCAGCTGGCCTGTCAGCACCCAGTGACTCATCCCTCTCACACAGACACACATAGCATTATACCAGTCAGCTGCAATGACATAATCTGAAATAATACTGGCTTTAAAAAGCCACTTGTTTTCTTTTTTAAAAAAAAGTTTTGTATTTTGAGAGAGAGAGCGAGTATGAGCAGGGAAAGGGCAGAGAGAGGGAGAGAGAGAATCCCAAGCCGGCTCCATGCTCTTAGTGTAGAACCTAACATGGAGCTCTAACTCATGACCTGTGAGATCATGACCTGAGCCGAAACCAAGAGTTGGATGCTCAACCAACTGAGCCACCTAGATGCCCCTAAAAAGCCACTTTTTAAAGCCACTATTATTTACTGTTTTATATTACATAAGAAAATTATTTGTCCTCTTACATAGTGTTAAGTTCAGAGATAATATCCCTGCTCCCTGCTCTGTTCAGTGTGAGGCCTTGGTTCTCATGGTCACAAGGTGACTGCTGGGACTCTCACCATGACCTCTGTACCCAGGAAGAAGAAAAGAGGCAGTGTAAAGGATGCTGCTTGCTAAGTAAGCCCTCTTTAAAGAGTTTTTTTGGAAGCCCCCACTCAGCAACTTTATGCTTCATTGAGCATGTCTACATACAAGTGACCTGGGGAAATGCAATTTTCACTCCATGGCACATTGCTGCCCCCTATATATTGGGATTCTGTTCCTATTGGTTTAGGGAAGAATCGGTATTAGATAGGAACTGACTGTATTATAATACATTAATATTACCTTCTTTAATGAAGCATATTGCTTTAGGTTGTATTT
This sequence comes from Hyaena hyaena, assembly GCF_003009895.1. Lineage (NCBI taxonomy): Eukaryota > Metazoa > Chordata > Mammalia > Carnivora > Hyaenidae > Hyaena > Hyaena hyaena. Next base: position 649,323 of record NW_024081303.1, on the reverse strand, counting down.
AATTTTTATAGCTTGCTTTCTTCTATTTAACAGTATATTGTGAACATTTCACCCATTTCTTTAGACAGCTTTTTAGGATATGGCTTTTATTGACTACATGATAGTACTCACTTGCGTGGAAGTAGCATTTATGTAACCTCACCTCTATTGTTTCACATGAACTTTGATCCTATATTTTACTGTTACTAGTGTTATTTTTTACATCTTTAGAATCAATTTTGTCAAAAGTTCTTATTATTTCTGAGGACACACTTCTAGAAGTATAATTGATGGGTTATGGTATATAGTTAACAGTTGCTCTCCAATTCCTCACCTTTCTTTGCTTTTTGCCTTGTGAGTACATTTGAACTTACCTTCCTGGTAGAACTCTCATGTAGATGTCCTCTAGTGGGGAAATCTGCCTACACTCACCAGTGTGTCTCTGAGGTTTTCTACCTCTGGCCCTGAATACTCATGTGTCTCTTTCTTGGCTTCCACAGACTTAAGGGATGGTTACATTGGTTCTGCATGCATAGACGTTTCCCCCACACCAACAAACGATTCTTGGGCAGCACTGCTGCTCAATTCTGAATAAACAAATATATATTTCTTATAAATCACAACATTGTAGTGGTGAACTCCAAACTCACTTAGCAGGTTTAGAAACATACCACAGACCATACCACAGACATACCACAGACACATACCATAAGTATCCAGCCACAGACTATTCTGCTTCCCAGGCAGCCCTAGAAGTGGGCTCAGGCTCTTCATTCTTACCCTGTGTGGACAGCCAGAAAGGAATACTTCTCTATTCTCAGCTTTTCATATTTTTGTTTTCCTTATCCACCATTGTGCTGCTTTTGCATCTTTCCTCCTTCTTCTCTTTCTAGGTAAGAGGTTCCATTTCACACTTGGAGAAGCTGAGGACTTTCTGGTTGATGGTTCAGGGGTTCTGTCCTGAACTGATTTGAGTTAATGAGCTACAACTCTGCAAAAGCTTGATTTGCTTCCTCTCTTCATTCTTATACCTTTGGGCCTGCATTTAATTTTACCCTTGAAAAGCAGCCTTGTGCGTTTTGTCTTTAGGAAAATGTTCTTTAAAATATCAGTATGTTTGTTTCCATCTTAGGTCATTTAGGGTGAAATGGCTATTTTCTCTTGATTTACTTAGATGCACACTGAAGAGCATTGTGCTTTGGGTAATTAATCAATTTTGTATTTCCCCAACTCAATCTATTGTATTAAATTTATGCTTATTATAAAAATACCTGTTAAGACTGGGAATAACATGCAAACAGTAGAGAATATAATGAAGTGAAACCTGATTTCTAGAGGAGGTTGAAACTGCAGTTAGGTTAGTTATTAAGCCCTAGTTTGGTGACCGGACCTGGCCCAAGAAATACCATTTTGGGTCTATGGTTTTCTGTTTAATAATTCCTATCAGTTTGGTTTCCCAAAATCATGGACTGTTAGAAAACTCCCAGGATTTGGGTCCTTTTGTAACTGTGTGGTCCTGCACACGCCACAACGTCTCAATCCTTTTCATCTCTGCTAAATGAGGACATTTGGTTTAGATAATCTCTAAATGTTTCTTTGGCAGTAAAATTCTCAGATGTTTTTTTTTTCAAGAGTTAGTTTTGGGGCACCTGGGTGGCTCAGTTGGTTAAGGGTCCCCACTTCGGCTCAGGTCGTGATCTCACGCCTCATGGGTTCGAACCCTGTGTCACAGAGCCTGGAGCCTGCTTCAGTTTCTGTCTTCCTCTCTGCTCCTCCCCTGCTCGTGCTCTGTGTGTCTCTCAAAAATAAGTGAACATTTAAAAAATTTTTTTTAAAAAGGAAAAAAAACGTTTTTATTTCTACTTGTACCCAACTGCTACCCTTTGTTTTTATTTCTTTTAACTCCTAGCATATTTTTAAAAATTTAAACCAGTTTAAGATTGATTTTGCTAGGGGTGCCTGGGTGGCTCAGTTGGTTAAGCATCCAATTTCAGCTCAGGTCATGATCTCATGGTTCGTGGGTTCGAGCCCCGTGTTGGGCTCTGTGCTGACAACTAACTCAGAGCCTTGAGCCTGTCTTCAGATTCTGTGTCTCCCTCTCTCTCTCTGACCCTCCCCTGCTCATGCTGTCTCTATCTTTCTCTCAAATAAAACATTTAAAAAAAAGGCAAATAAAAAATTTGATTTTGCTAAATGGGGTCAGAAAGTTGTTAAAAAAACAAAATTCAGCCGAGTATATAAATTTGAAGATGTAATTGACTTTATTCAACAATTCCATGAATTGGACAGCATCCCGTCTAGCAAGTAGAAAGGACCACCGAAGGGCTACAGATGGGAAAGGTCTCCCCCCTGCCCCCAACCTGACGATTTAATTTTATCTTTTTTTCGTGTTTTTATTTAAATTCCAGTTAGTTAACGTACAGTATAACATTTGTTTCAAGTGTAGAATTTAGTGATTCATCCCTTACATACAACACCCAGTGTCCATCAAAACAAGTGCCCTCTTAAATATATCCATCACCTATTTAAACCATCCTGCCCATCTCCCTTCTAGCAGTCCTCAGTTTGTTGTCTATAGTTAGGAGTCTGTTTCCTGGTTTTCCTCCTCGCCCCCTCAACATTCATCTGTTTTGTTTCTTAAATTCCACATATGAGTAATATTATGGTGTTTATCTTTCTCTGAGTGACTTGTTTTCACTTAGCATAATACTCTCTAGCTCAGCCCACGTTGTTGCAAATGGCAAAATTTTATTCTTTTTGATAGCGGAATAATATTCCAGTGTGTGTGTGTGTGTGTGTGTGTGTGTGTGAGAGAGAGAGAGAGAGAGAGAGAGAGAGAGAGACTATCCATTCATTAATCAATGACATTTGGTCTCTTTCCATGATTTAGCTATAGTTGATAAGGCCACTATAAACATTGGGGTGCATGTATCCCTTTGGATTAGTATTTTTGTATCCTTTGGGTAAATATCTAGTGCAATTGCTGGATCATATCAATCTTTAGCCTATTTTGAGGAAACTCCATACTGTTTCAGAGTGGCTGCATCAGTTTGCATTCCCACTAACGGTGAAAGAGGGCTCCCCTTTTTCCCCATCCACACAAACATCTGTTCTTTCCTTTGTTGTTAATTTTAGCCATTCTGACAGGTGGGAGGTAGTATCTCATTGTGGTTTTATTTTGTCTATCTCTCAGTGATGTTGAACATCTTTTCATGTGTCTGTTAGCCATCTGGATGTCTTCTTTGGTCTATTCAAGTCTTCTGCCCATGGCTTCACTGGATTATTTGTTTTGTGGGCATTGAGTTTGATAAGTTCTCTATAGATTTTGGATACTAATGCTTTATCACATATGTCATTTGAAAATATATCTTCTCCCATTCCATTGGTTGCCTTTTAGTTTTATCGATTGTTTCCTTTGCTGTGCGAAGCTTTTTATCTTGATGAGGTCCCAATAGTTCATTTTTTGTTTTCCTTATCTCAGGAAATCTATCTAGTAAGAAGCTGGAATGGCTGACATCAAAGAGGTTACTGCCTGTGCTCTCTTCTAGGATTTTGATGGTTTCCTGTCCCACGTTTAAGTGTTTACTCCATTTTGGATTTATTTTTATGTATGGTATAAGGAAGTGGCCCAGTTTCATTATTTTCCATGTTGCTGTCTAGTTTGAAAGGGAAAGATTTTTAAAGGTAGGTGAAGGAAGTACTAAAGAAGCAAAAAAGGGATTATTTATAGAAAGGTCATTTTCCTTTGGGAAACAAAAAAGGCCTTATTAGGTGAGTTACCTCATTGGTGCTTACCAGGAAATTCTAGACTGACTAGTTAAGATTATATTACTAGAGAAGGTTGAAACTTAATCAGGTATGTATTAAACCCCAGATTGGTGACATGGGCCTAGTGCAAGTGACTCCATTTGTCAACTGTGGTTTTCTTTTAACAATAGAAATTGGATTTCAGTAGAATTCTAACCACTAGAATTAATGCCTCATATTTTATACCATGCTCAGAGTTTCTCTATGTACCAACTTTGCTTTGCATTCTTAGAAGATACTTTGATTTCTTTTTTTTTTTTTAATGTTTTTTATTTCTAGGAGAGAGAGAGAGAGAGAGACAGCGTGAGCAGAGAAGGGTCAGAGAGAGAGGGAGTCACAGACTGAAACAGGCTCCAGGCTCTGAGCTGGCAGTCAGCACAGAGCCCGACGCGGGGCTCAAACCCACGAACCGCGAGATCATGACCTAAGCGAAAGTCGGACGCTCAACCGACTAAGCCACCCAGGCGCCCCTGATTTCTTTAATGTGCATTTTTTAATGTGATTTTTCTTTCCAACAGACACAACAAGAGGAAGAAATTTTTGGTTGACCCCCGTTGCCACCCACAGACAATAGCTGTGGTCCATACTCGAGCTAAGTAATTAATTTCATTCATATTCTGAACTCATGCTCATCTCTGTTGTTTCTTCCTCTTACTTCCAAACTGATTGGAGGTTTAAACTGAACCTGGTTTAAATTGAGGTTGTTGAGTTTTACTTTCCTTCTCACTTTCTTCCTGAGATCTTGCTGGTAAGAAAAATGTGTCAGAATTGAGAGAATACATGAGGGACTTAGTTGTCTCTACTTTATATTGAGTAACCATGTTGTTTGTTTTCTTTTTGTAAAAAGAAAATTAAACTATTAAAATAATTTCAACAATGTTCCAGAAAGTTTGAGAAGCAGAGGGGAAAAATGGAACTCTCCCAAAATTGTCAGGGTTTTGTGTGTATTCCTGCAAACACAGATTATAGGTTATTCACTTAAACCTAGATGTGGTAAGAAAAAGCAAGTGTACTGTATTGTTTAGTACTGCAATCAGATAAACATAGCACAATTATCACTAGCCAGTGTGTTTATTTGCTTTCTTTTTTTTTTTTTAATGTTAATATTGAGAGAGAGATAGAAATAGAGTATAAGCAGGAAAGGTACAGAGAGAGAGGGAGACACAGAATCCAAAGTTGGCTTCAGGCTCTGAGCTATCAGCACAGAGCTTGATGCAGGGATTGAACTCACATACCATGAGATCATAACCTGAGCCAAAACTGAATGCTTAACCAAAATGAGCCACCCAGGCATGACTGTGCTTTGTCTTCTGTCTTTCCAGATACAATGATGTTCTCATTGAGCTGAAATCACCCCATGAAATGGACTTCAGTGGAAAAGATGTTAGTGGAGTGCTGTTCCAGTACCCAGACACTGAGGGGAAGGTGGAAGATTTCACAGAGCTCGTGGAACGGGCCCATCAGACTGGGGTAGGCAGATCTCTCCTTGCCAGGGGTCCACATAGATCTGTCCCAACTTTGCATTATGATTTTTGGATGTGGCTTAACTTCCATACATGTATCACCTACAATGGTGAAACCGTATCCTTTCTGCCTCCTTCAAGTTTGTTTTGTTTACTAACTCCTGGTACATAGTAAAAAGTCAGTACATATTTTTGAATGAATCAATGCGTAAATGGAATTCACAGGGCACAAAACAACACTGTTAGTCTCCTCATATTAGGGATAATTTGCTACTCTCCCACTGCTCTCAGGGGAAGGGAATAACCATGTCCATTTTCTCTTGTATCCTCTTTAGAGCCTGGCCTGCTGTGCTACTGACCTTTTAGCTCTGTGTATCTTGAGGCCACCTGGAGAATTTGGTGTAGACATTGCCCTAGGCAGTTCACAGAGATTTGGAGTGCCATTGGGCTATGGTGGACCACATGCAGCCTTTTTTGCTGTCAGAGAAAGTTTGGTGAGAATGATGCCTGGGAGAATGGTGGGGGTAACAAGGTAAGGTCCCCTTTTATTGTTACTATTATTTTCTTTTTCTTTCTTATCACAAAAGTTTTTGGTATCTCTCTAAATTTACCTGGGCCATGTATATAATAATTTATAACATATTTGTGTTGAAGGCATATAAATTAATTTAATTAGGTTGATGAAAGCATTGAAAGACTGGACATTCTAGGTGTGTTTTATATCTGACTAGTTTCATTCCCAAAAGCATTATCATGCTACACGGTTATGTAGTGAGATTACTATGAACATGTGATCTTAGAAGCCTGCCACTTGTGACTCCCAGCTGCTTCTACTTACTTCCTCCCAGCAACAACCCAATCTATGAATGATTTCCTTTCCTTTTCTTTTTTTATCATTAACAAGTTCTTCAGAAGCAATTGCCCAGTTATTTTAATTTTCTACTTTGTAATACTAATGTAGCCAAGTAGATATTGTTAAAGTAACCACAATAACAACAACAAAAAGAAGAATAAATGAATGGACAAATTATGACCCTTCTTATTCACAAAAGCCGAGATATGCAAACAACCTAAGCGTTCATCAATGGATGAACAAATAAAGGTGATGTGGTATATATTCCTGCAATGGGATGTTATTCAGCGATGAGAAAGAAGGAAATACTGCCTTCTGTAACAACATGGATGGAACTTGGGGACATCGTGCTAAGTGAAATAAGTCAGACAGAGAAATACAAATAAGTACTATATACCTCACATAGGTTTGGAATCTTAAAAAGCTGAACTCAGAGAAATAAAGAGTAGCATGGTGGTTACCAGGAGTTGTGCAGTGGAGGAAATGGGTACAAACTTCTAGTTATAAGATTTAACAAGTTCTAGGGACCTAATGAACAATATGGTGTTTATAGGTAATAATATTGTATCTTATACTTGAATGTTGAATAGATTCTCAATCAGTAGATCTGTAAAGTTCTCACCTCAAAGAAAGAAATGGTAATTATGTAATGGGGTGGAGATGTTAGCTCGTGCTCTGGTGGAAATCATTTTGCAATACTTAAATGTATCAAATCACTCTGTACACTTTAAACTTATATAATGTTATATGTCCATTATATCTCAATAAAGGTGGGGATTTTTTTTTATTAAAAAAAAAAAGAAGCCCGCCACTTGTTTATTCTAGTAATTTATATTTTTTAATGTTTATTTGTTCATTTTTGAAAGAGAGAAAGAGGGAGCACAAGCAGGTGTGGGACAGAGTGGGGGGGGGTGAGGGAGAGAGTCCCAAAGTAGGCTCCAGGTTCCAAGCTGTCAGCACAAAGATGGACTCAGGGGCTTGAACCCACAAACTGTGAGATCATTACCTGAGCTGAGGTCGGACGCTCAACTGAGTGGGCCACCCAGGCACCCCTCTTGGAACTTCTAAATGTATTTTCTTGAGTTCTTTTCATTGATAAATCTCAGATTAAGAATTTAGATGAATGGCATGATCATTACTGGGGAAATTTAGCATGATCTTTTAGACAAGAACTTTCATAGAAGTTGGACTTGTTAACCTATGTGAATAGTCTATATTAGTGAATGATGTGAATTTTTGAAATACCCAAAAATTATCACATAATAACAAGAGGCACCTTTCTTCTTAGTGTAAAAATAAATTTCTTCAAGTATTCTTACATTACTTTCTTTCAGTGATGTGTCTTGACCAGACGAGATGAGGCAGAGTTTTCTAATTAATAAAAATTTAATATATTAACTATTGTCTGCTGAATTTTATATTGGAACTTACCTTTCTGAAAAATGGACTCCAGAGCTTGATGAAATAAAGGATAAGACTATTGAATCTTTGTCTTTATCCAAATTCTTTTCTTTTAATATTTATTTATTTTGAGAGAGAAAAGGGGGGAGAGAGAGAGAGAGCAAGAGAATGGACAGAGAGAATCCCAAGCAGCTTCTTTGCTCAGCACAGAACCCTATGTGTGGGGCTCCATCTCCTGACCAAGAGGTCACAACCCAAGCCAAAATCAAGAGTAGGTCAGTCGTTTAACCAAGTAAGCCACCCAGGTGCCCCATCTTATCCAAATTATTAATTGTATTCAGAAAGAAGGAAAATATTTCTTCAAGACAGGTGTTAAAATTATTAACATTCTTTTTTAAATTCTTATTTAAATTATACTTGGTTAACATACAGTGTAACATTAATTTCAGGTGTACAATTTACTGATTCAGCACATTCTTTTTCTTTATAGCTATATAGATGTCTTAGGTTTCCAGTCTAGAAGTTGATTCCTTTGTGAGATATTTCCCTTTTTCCTGTGTCTGCCAAGAAACTCATAATGAACTTTAATTCTCATTAAATTTAATTTTTTTTCACTAAATTTCATTTTAAGTTCAATCCACATTCACCATCATATTAGTCTGGGTAATTCCTGGGAAGATTTCATTAAATCAAGGTTCCTAGCCTTATTGTGTATATCTTGGTCCCTCTCAAAGTACATACTAAAAATGAGTAGTCTTATTTAAAAGAGGATGGGTTGGTAATTGTTTCCTTATGACCTTGCAGCCAAATAAATTCACTGGATTCCCTTCAAGCTGGGAAGGAAAGAAACAGGTCTATTTGTGGCCACCCTTGGTGCGATGATTATCTGTGCTAACTAGATGTTTTATTCTTGGCCCAGAGATGCCACGGGGAAAGAAGTGTATCGTCTTGCTCTTCAAACCAGGGAACAACACATCCGGAGAGACAAGGCTACTAGCAACATCTGTACAGCTCAGGTAGATCATATGCCTGCCCTTCCCACTGAATGCCTTATAATCTGCAGACATGAGCTGTTCATTCATTCACTTAATTTTCATTCATCACCATCTACTGACCAGTGTGCACATCAGAAATGGTGAGATCTTATTTAAAATATTTTTTAATGTTTTATTTATTTCTGAGAGAGACAGAGAGACAGCGTGAGCAGGGGAGGGTCAGAGAGAGAGGGTAATACAGAATCTGAAACAGGCTCCAGGCTCTGAGCTAGCTGTCAGCACAGAGCCCGATGTGGGGTTTGAACCCACGAACCGTTTGATCATGACCTGAGCCAAACCCGGATGATTAACTGACTGAGCCACCCAGGCGCCCCAAAATGGTGAGATCTTACTGTCAGAGAAGATTTGTGATCTTGTAAGAACCAAAATATAATGTATTTATCTGGGCTCTGTCTATGTATATACTTCATATGTCAATGTCTCCAGCATTCTTGGCCATAGGCAGGTCCATTATGGGTGGCTGTTGAGCACCTTCTCTTAGGGCTAAAGTGGGAGCCCTCCAAGAATGGTGAGGAAGCAAACAGGGTGTTTGAGGTGACTGTGCTTGAGGGAATGGTACAGATTGACCAGTTGGTGATGATCTTGGGGTATTTTTCTGTGGGATCATGAAAAGCATTCTTGAAATGGATGGGATAAAAGAGGAGGAGCTTCACAAGTTCCTGATGAGCCTGAAAGTTGCTCGGGGCTCAGGTCAGAGGTAGCAGTGTTAAGGACCCAGAGAATTTCTAGGCTTTGCTAGACTGTTCCTGAGCATCCAATCCATTCTAGGTCTCTCTTCTTCATTCAGGGTCAGAGAAAGAGATCTCACCCATAATTCATCAGGCAGTACAGTACTTTTTTCTCTCAGAGCATTGGCTTAAAGCACCACCACCAGGTTTTAGAAAGTCTTTCCAGGGGCAGTAGATGATAAGGTCTTATGGCTGCTTCAGGGCACTCAGTCGGTTAAGTATCTGACTCTTGATTTTGGCTCAGGTCATGATCTCACGGGTTTGTGAGTTTGAGCCCTGCATCAGGCTCTACATTGACAATATAGAGCCTGCTTGGGATTCTCTCTCTCTCTCTCTCTCTCTCTCTCTCTCGTTCCCTCTCTTCCCCTCCCTTGAAAAGAAGGTGGCTATTTCTTTTCAGGTAAGAGTTTTTCTATTATCTTAGGAAGGGGCTAGCTATCACAAACTTTTCCTCTCTTAATAGCAAGTTGAACTTTATATGATGCTGTTACTTTCTCTAGTTTACCCTTCATTTGTTGAATTCTCTACTTAAATATTTCTGTACTTTGCAGCTGACTGCTCCTGTCTTGCCCTTTCTGCTCATGTCCTGCTCATGCCCTTTCTTCCAAAAAATGCCTGTCTGGTTATAAGTACATTTAGGGGTTTTCTGCTTCAAAGTTTGAAATCAATTTTACAGGTGAACTTGGGCTAAACAAAGGTCTCTGTTTTTCACCAATTATTGAAGTGATATTTGCCCTGGAGATAGCCCAACTCTGTCTTCTCTGATTTTAATCTTTTCATTTTGGAGAATTTCTACCTATCCATTGTCTATTGTGTTTCATGAGTTTCTTTCCATAATTGGTTGCATAAAAGCCCTTGCCCATAACTCCAGTGTCATTCTCTATGAATATGCAATTATTCTTTTTTTTAGGAGATGATGTATGTTTTGTAATGCTCCTTGAACTCTCTGTCTTTGACTCCAGCCTTGTGATTTTTTTAAAAAATGCTTATTGATTTTGAGTGAGAGAGAGAGAGAGAGAACAGGGGAGGGGCAGAGAAAAAGGGAGAGAGAGAATCCCAAGCAGGTTCCAAAGTAACAGCACAGGACACCATGTGGTACTTGATCCCATGAAAATCATGTCATGATCTGAACCAAAATCGAAAGACTTAACCAACTGGGTCACGTAGGCACCTCAGCTTCTGCTTTCTTAAAGCAACTGCATTGTGTTCTCAGGCTACCCCTTTTCTCTTGAGTATGACAGGCTCCACACTGGACTTGTCCTAGTTTTGCGATGTCGATGGTACACAGGTACTTTTTTTTTTAATCTCTGAAAGTGTGTTACTAAATTGTTCTTAAAAATTCTTTCTTTAAACTTGTGATATTTCACAGATCTCTGAATTTGCATCATGTTCTGTTCTTTGTGTTTTCTTATGTCTTAGGTTTTACCACCACTAGCAGTTTTCATTAACTTTTATCTAAAGTCAGGTGTGTTGAGATATAATCTACAATTTATCAGCTCTTTCACCGAGGTATAACTTTCCATAAAATATTCCCTTTAAAATTTTTTTAAATATTTATTTATTTTTGAGACAGAGATAGACAGAGTGCAAGCAGGGAAGTACAGAGTGAGAGGGAGACACAGAATCAGAAGCAGGCTCCAGGCTCTGAGCTGCCAGCAGAGTCCGACTCAGGGTTCAAACTCATGAATTGTGAGATCATGATTTGAGCTGAAGTCAGACAATCAACTGAGCCACTCAGTTGCCCCAAAATTTGCCCTTTTAAAGTATAGAGTTCAGGGGCACCTGGGTGGCTCCGTCAATTAAGTGTCCGACTTTGGCTCAGGTCATGATGTTGCGGTCCATGGGTTTGAGTCCCACATCGGGCTCTGTGCTGACAGCTCAGAGCCTGGAGCCTGCTTGAAATTCTGTGTCTTCCTCTCTGTCTGCCCTTCCCATGCTTACACTCTATCTCCCTCTCTCAAAAATAAACATTAAAAGTTTGAAAAAAAATGTTTACAGTTTAATGGTTTTTAGTATTTTTACAACGTTGTGCAACCATCACTGTCATTTCATTTCTAAACATTTCATCATGCCAAAATGAAAGCTTGTCCTCATGAAATGGTCATTCCCCATCATCCTTCTAACTTCCCTGCATTCCCTGGGAACCACTAATTTACTTTTTGTCTTTGCATTCTGGACATTTCACATATATATATATGGGATTATAAAATAAGTGACCGTTTGTGCTTAGCTTGATTTCAAGTTTCATCCACATTGTAGTATGAATCAGTAATTCTTTTTTTTATGGATGAATAATATCTAATTGTATGCACATACAACATTTTGTTTATACTTTCATCAACTGATGGATATTTAGGTTGTTTCCACTTTAAGTTATTTTGAATAAAATGGTTATGCACATTGATGTACAAGATTTTATGGGGTCATGTTTTCAGTTCTCTTAGGCACATATTGAGGAGTAGAATTACTGGGCCACATTGTAAAATCTACATTGAACTTTTCCAAAGTGGTTGCATCATTTTATATCCCTTCCACCAGTGTACTTGGGTTCTAATTTCTGCACGTTTTCACCAATGCTTCTTACTGTCTGTCTTCTTGGTTATAGCCATCCTAGTGACTGTGAAGTGGTATCTCATTGTGGATTTCCTATGAATTTCCCTTATAACCAATGATTTTGACCAACTCATTATTTATTTATTTATTTATTTATTTATTTTACATCCAAGTAGCTAGCATATAATGCAATATTAGCATATAGTGCAATAATGATTTCGGGAGTAGATTCCAGTGATTAATCCCCTATGTATAATACCCAGTGCTCATCCCAACAAGTGTCCTCCTTAATGCCCCTTGCCCATTTAGCTAATCTCCCCACACACAATCCTTCCAGTAACTCTCAGTTTGGTTTCTATATTTAAGAGTCTCATATTTTGCCCCCCTCTTTGTTTTTATATTATCTTTGCCTCCCTTCTCTTATGTTCATTTGTTTGCATCTTAAATTCCACATATGAGTGAAGGCATATAATATTTGTCTTTCTCTGACTGACTAATTTCACTTAGCATAATATACTCTCATTCCAACCAGGTTGTTGCAAATGGCAAGATTACATTCTTTTTGATTAATGAGCAAAACTCCATTGTGTGTGTGTGTGTGTGTGTGTGTGTGTGTGTGTGAGAGAGAGAGAGAGAGAGAGAGAGACATCAGTTGATGAACATTTGGGCTCTTTTCATACTTTGGCTATTGTTGATAGCACCGCTATAAACATCGGGGTGCATGTCGTCCTTCGAAACAGCACAGCTATATCCTTTTGATAAATAGTAGTGCAATTGCTGAATCCTAGGGTAGTTCTATTTTTAAGTTTTTGAGGAACCTCCATCTTTTTTCCAGAGCAGCTGCACCAACTTGCATTTCCATTAGCAGGGCAAAAGTGTTCCTTTCTGTGCACAATCACCAACATCTGTTGTTTCCTGTTAATTTAACCATCTGACTGGTGTGATGTAGTATCTCATTGTGGTTTTGATTAGTATTTCCCTGGTGCTGAGTGATGTTGAGCATTTTTTCATATGCCTCTTTGCCATCTGGATGTCTTTTTTGGAAAAGTGTCTATTCATGTCTTTTGCCCATTTCTTCACTAGATTATTTGTTTTTTTGGCTGTTGAGTTTGATAAGTTCTTTACAGATTTTGAATACTAACCCTTTATCTGATATGTCATTTTGAAATTTCTTCCATTCTGTCGGTTGTGTTTTAGTTTTGTTGATTGTTTCCTTCACCGTGCTGAAAATTTTTTATCTTGATGATGTCCCAATAGTTCATTTTTGCTTTTATTTCCCTTGCCTCCAGAGACACGTCAAATAAGAAATTGCCGCGGTGGAGGTCAAAGAGGTTTTTGTCTGTCTTCTCCTCTAGGATTTTTATTGCTTCCTATCTTACATTTAGGTCTATCATCCATTTTGAGTTAATTTTATTCATTTATGTAAAATATTTTTAATATTTTTTTGAGAGACAGTGAAAGAGACAGCGTGAGTGGGGGAGGGGCAGAGAGAGAGAGGGTTACACAGAATCTGAAGGAGGCTACAAGCCCTGACTTGTTAGCACAGAGTTTGATGAAGTGCTGCAATCCCTGAACTGTGAGATCATGACCTTAGCTGATGCTTAACTGGCTGAACCACCCAGGCACCACATTTTGATTTTCTTTTTGTGTATGGTGTAAGAAAGTTGTCCAGGTTCAATTTTCTGCATGTCGCTGTCCGGTTTTCACAGCACCACTTGCTGAAGAGACGTCTTTATTCCATTGGCTATTCTTTCCTGCTTTGTCCAAGATTAGATGGCCATATGTGTGTGGGTCCATTTTGAGTTCTCTATTCTGTTCCATTGATCTACGTGTCTCTTCTCGTGCCAGTATGATACTGTCTTGATGATTACAGCTTTGTGATACATCTTGATGTCCAAGCTGTCAGCCGGCCAGATGGCACCTCCCTCCCAAATTTTATCTCAGATGGGGCTACCTTCCAAACTTCACTTCTGAGGGCTCTCTGGCTTGGACCCACTTTGACCCTCTGTTGGAGGGTCCCATCAAGCAATGCCTGGGTGTTGGTTTACCCCTGGGAATGTCCATGCAATTGTGCTGCTGTAGAGGTTCAGAGATTATGGTAAATCACAACACATTGCCAGTGCCAGGTTTCACCACCTCCTGGTGTCTTCCCTCTAATGCCACCAAAAACATGGCTGTTCTTCCGGGTCTGCTGGGACACTTGCCTGTGGCAGGAAACCATAAGGCCTCTACCAAATGCCCTCCTAGTAGAGGAACTGATTCTCCCTATGTGGCCCATGGACACATCAACCTTGCTACCTGCTCCTGGGGATTCGCCCTTCTCACTGAGCACCACCAGGTATTGAGCTGTGGAATTTCTGAGTCTGCTCTCCCCTGTTTATAGAGTGCTTATGGAACTGAAACCCTCTCCTTTCTCCCATTCTTCTTGTTCAGTTTCTTGAGGGTGCTTCCATTCTTTATTTTCTTTCCAGTTACATTCGGGGGGGAGTGCTTTTCCTGTACTCTCCTGCCTTTGTCTGTCCTCTCTCCTCATAAACAGCTCCCTACTCTCCATAGGTTCTGTCTCCCCCAGTTCACCTCTCCCTGCCGCTTACCTGCCAAGTTCTGTGGCTCAAGTTATATAGATGGTTGTTTTAATTCTCAGATCTAGGTGTGCAAAATGGTTTGCTGCTGATCTAGCTGCATTTCAGGGATGAGAGAAACAGAGAACTTCCATGCTGCCATCTTGTCCATTTTGGCCCCACCCCAATGTCTTGAGCAAAATTTGAATCATGAGCTTTTGATTACTCCTTTTCTTAAACTTACTTTCTTTACGTAAACTAACTTAATCCAGATTATCTGGAAGTTTTCATTTTCTTGGTCTTTATTTGATTTTCTTTTCTAAGATTTCTAAGATTTCTAAAAATGATTGAAAATTTTAAGTTTATTTATTTTTAGGGAGACCACTAGAGTGCAAGTGGGGGAAAGGGGCAGTGAGAGAGGAAGAGTCTCAGGCAGGCTCTGTACTGTCAGTGCAGAACCTGATGCAGGGCTCTAACTCACAAACCATGAGACATGATCTGAGCCAAAATCAAGAGTCAGTCACCCAACTGACTGAGCCACCCAGGCACCCCTAAAAATTATTTTACTAGTCATCTATTTGTTGGCTAGTCAATAATCACCTCTAAATTAAAAAGGGGCATGAACCACCATCCACAAAGCTGTTACAATGAGAGGCTTCCAGAGGATTCTGGAAATATGAGGTCTGAGTTTTAATTCCCCTGCAGTAGTCATAAGCATTTGGATACACAGTGTCATAAATTGTTTGGCTTGCCCTCTCCATAGCTGGGATGTAATATAGTGCTTCTATATTTATTTCTTTTTCTTTTTTTCTTTTTTTTTTTTAATTTTTAAATGTTTTATTTATTTCTAGGAGAGAGAGAGTGACAGCGTGAGCAGGGGAGGGTCAGAGAGAGAGGGAGTCACAGACTGAAACAGGCTCCAGGCTCTGAGCTGGCAGTCAGCACAGAGCCCGACGCGGGGCTCGAACCCACGAACCGCGAGATCATGACCTAAGCGAAAGTCGGACGCTTAACCGACTAAGCCACCCAGGAGCCCCTATTTCTTTTTCTTTTTAAAATAATTTTTTTAATGGTTATTTTTGAGAGAGAGAGACCGAATGCAAGGAGAGGAGGGGCAAAGGGAGAAGAGACACAGAATTCGAAGCAGGCTCCAGGCTCTGAGTGGTCATCACAGTGCCCATTGCAGGGCTTGAACTAATAGACTGCGAGATCATGACCTGAGCTGAAGTCAGACACATACCCGACTGAGCCACCCAGGCACCTCTATTTCTAATTGTTATATAGAGTCCACAAGATAGTCTAAACTCTCTTGGGTAAATTTGGCTCAAGAAAGTCTATTTCTGTGTTCTCAGATGTCTTTTTCCTCTCCATTTTCTTTATTGACTGCTTCAGTTTCTAGTATCTTTTGAGAACTGTTTTCTTGTTTTCTAGTGGTCCCATGGATTCCTTCTAGCAGCCTACCAAAGAAACTATGGACCTGACAATAGATCCAATATTGAACATCCAACTTTAAAGCACTGTATTTCTCAGGTGTCCTTCCCACTCTGTGGCTGTGAAGATGACTTTGAACTGCTGACCTTGTACTTAAGTAGAAAAGTCACTAGTGAGACTGGAAATATCAGAGTCTATCCTGCTGGACCAGTAAAATGGGAGAGGGTCTGTGGGAGAATGGAGTGGACTGGGTAGGGGAGGAGTATGAGATTTGATTTGAGACCAATTACCTGGGGGGCAAGGATGATATTGCATGGTTAGAAGATTGCTTAGTGGCAGGATGTAGGGTGATAAAGCAAATAAGGATAATACTAAGAGGAAAAGAAGCAGGAGGTGGGTCTCTGTCTTTTCCCCCTACGTTGTCACTAATTTTGGTCTCTCATCCTAGCCATTCTCTTTTTATCCTCCTCCCTGACCCAATATGCCATCACAGTGGGGCCTTTCTTTGCTCCCCATTGCAGGACTTCCTCAATGAAGCATCCCTGGAGCTGTCTGTGTCTCTTATTTCTGAGTGATGCCAAAGCCATCTTTTTCTATTTTCTGTCACACAAAAACATACACTTCCCTGTAAATATTTTTGTGAAACTTCAGACCAATGGTCAAGGGAGATATGGTTACTTGAGAAAGTGAACTTGCTATGAGCAGGGAGGGAGTAGCCAGTAGATTCTAATTTTCTCTTTCTAATATATGTCCTGCTAATTTATTTTGGTTTTATTCCCCTGCATCCTCCATTTTCATCTTTGGTAGTCCCTTGCCACACAATCCCTATTTGTCTCTTGGTATGCTGAAATTCAGCTTCTAGTGC
Source organism: Hyaena hyaena (assembly GCF_003009895.1). NCBI lineage: Eukaryota > Metazoa > Chordata > Mammalia > Carnivora > Hyaenidae > Hyaena > Hyaena hyaena. The sequence continues at coordinate 632,627 of NW_024081303.1, read as the reverse complement.
TTTAAGTTTTCAGTAGAATTTTGTCCCCTGAGTTCTTGTATATTTGAAAATTACTTGTTGCTTTTATTCTTGAATAACTGTTTGAGTATAAAACTTTTAGATCTCACTTTTTTTTCCTGATGACTTTTTTGCTCCACTGTCTTCCAACATTGCCTCTCGATATTTAATGACAGCTTGATCTTCCCTTTATGGGTGACATGTTAATATTGTATCAGTGAAACTTCTCCTTTATAGTGGTCAGATTTGACCAGGGTGTCTTGGATGCTATGTTTGCCCCTCAGGTAGTCAGGTTAAGAATGGTCCCCCACTATCATAGAGAATGCAAACATTTTGTTTTGTTCCTGTTTTTAATTTTGGCATTTCGAGTCAAAAGAATACTCTTTCCCATTAATTTGTCTTCCATTATATTGTTGAACATGATTCCTTAAATGCTGTTTGTTGTTTTAGGCTCTCTTGGCGAATATGGCTGCCATGTTTGCAATTTACCATGGTTCTCATGGGCTGAAGCATATTGCTAGAAGGGTACATAATGCCACTTTGATTTTGTCTGAAGGTGAGTCAATTATCTGTTTGAAAACTTTAGAGCAAATGGGGCTCCTGGGTGGCTCAGTCAGTCAAGCATCTGACTTCAGCCCAGGTCATGATTCACATTTTGATGGGTTCAAGCTCGGCATCAAGGCTCTGTGCTAACAGCTCAGAGACTGGAGCCTGCTTCAGATTCTGTGTGTGTCTCTCTCTCTCTCTGACCCTCCCCTGCTCATGCTGACTCTCTCTCTCTCTCTCTCTCCCTCTCTCTCTCTCTCTCTCAGAAATAAATAAAACATTAAAAAATTTAAGAAAACAACAACCCATTTTGGGGTACCTGGGTGCCTCAGTCGGTTAAGTGTCGACTTCAGCTCAGGTCTGATCTCACTGTTCATGTCATGAGTTCAGGCCCCATGACGGGCTCTGTGCTGACAGCTCAGAGCCTGGACTTGCTTCATGTTCTGTGTCTCCCTCTCTCTCTAACCCTCCCCAATTTACACTTTGTGTCCCCCCCCTCAAAAATAAATAAACATTAAAAAAATAATTTTAAAAACCCTATTTTAACACCTATGGTAGACTGAGTGCTAAAAATTTTAATATGGAGATCTCTTATTCACTCCCCAACACTATAAACAAGAGGGATGATCACTCTGAGAGGAAGATGGTCAAAAACATTAAGTATAAATTATTTATTTATTTATTTTAATGTTTTTATTATTCTTGAGAGAGAGAGAGACACACTCAGAGTGTGAGTAAGGAAGGGACAGAGAGAAAGGGAGATAAAGAATCCGAAGGAGGTTCCAGGCTCTGCACTGTCCACACAGAGCCTGACATGGGACTCAAACTTGTGAACTGCTAGATCATGATCTGAGCCAAAGTCGGAAGCTTAACCAACTGAGCCACACAGGTGCCCCAAATTTTAAAAGAAATACATGTATAAATAAATGGCCAATAAACATATCACATGTCAACCTCACTATTAAGGAAATGTAAATGGAAACAATAGTGTTTCTCCCATTACATTGGCAAAGATTAAAAAGAATGCTGATGTTGGTATAACTTTTATGAGGGCCTTTAAAATGTGCCTACATATGGAACCAAAAATTCTATTTATAAAAATGTATCTATTGGTTCTCGGTCTTTTGGCTAAGATCAAGTGTAGTATCTGTTCTTATCAGTTTAAAAATGTATCTAAAGGAAACAATCAGATGTCCTTTAAACATTAGTTATAATACCATCATCTTGGAAACAGCCTAAATGTTTAAAAATAATTGATTTCTTGCATATATTGGAATATTACACTGCCACTAAAAATAACATAGTTAATGATCTGTAGAAAAGCAAAATGTTCATGATATATTAAATTTCTTTAAGTATGAAGAGATTTGTGATATATGATACATACACACATACATTCAAGTTCTAGAGGAATACACACTAAAATGTATAACCCACGGTTATTTCTGGATAGTGATTATGGTGACTTTTCTTCTTTTTTTTTAATAAGTATTTATTTCATAATATCCTATAGTATAGTAATAAGCGCTTAGTTTCCTTGTATAAAAAGGCAGCTACCAAAAGACTGCCTGAGACCAGGAACAGACCAGGAACAGACAATGGTTGGATTTACCTCTTTATTTCTCTGTGAAATGTCAAGGGCAGAGAAGCAAGATTTCTTTGTTGGGGACTGGTGGCTTTCCTATCTTATCTAGGTCTCAAGCGAGCTGGGCATCAACTCCAGCACGAATTGTTCTTTGACACTTTGAAGGTTCAGTGTGGCTGCTCAGTGAAGGAGGTCTTGGACAGGGCCACTCAGCGACAAATCAATCTTCGGCTCTTTGAGGATGGCATGGTAAATAAAATTTTTCCATTTTATTATATTCTTTAAAATTTCATGACTTTATTCACTGAAATTTTCTTATTTATTTAAAAAATCAATATTAGATTTTTAGGCACAATCTGTGTCCTACAATTTTCATTTCCAATTTGGAACATTGTGACCCTCAAAGGATAATTCATTCTTAGCTTTCCTTAAGACTTAGTTTTCATGTATCATACTCCTAGGCACATATTTTGCTCATAATACCCTTCCCAATATGACTGTTGAAGATAAAGACTATGATCAGTACCATAATAAAGTAAATTAAAGGAAGAAAAGGATAACTGTATCTAGCATCAATAGGAGTGACCTGCTGGGGTCCCAAAATTGTTCATAAAACTAAGCCATGTGAAGTCTGGGAGTCGTCTAGTCACCATCACCTAAGGGCCAACTTGGGTACAATGACACCCTGAGAGTTTGGAAAAACTGAGAATTTTATCCAGCACCTACCTCCCTTTAACCTCTTTTGGGATTTTTCCACTGGTTTTGTACTTTAGGGTGATGTTTTCCCTTTCATTTTCATTTCTGCAGCTTGGTATTTCTCTTGATGAAACAGTAAGTGAAAAAGATCTGGATGACTTGTTGTGGATCTTTGGCTGTGAGTCGTCTGCTGTAAGTAAAATAAGATGCATTTCTCTTAATGACTATTTGAGGAGTTGTCAAAGATAGCAGTGCCTCTTGTGGCTTCAAGTGTCACATTGGGTGGTCCGCTGCTAAAAATTATGCCAGTGACCATCCCCTATAACTAGTGGTCACTGCAGTGGGCCCCAGCTAGGAAATTGAAGTCAAGCTACTTGGAAGGATTAATGGTCTTTAATTCAACACTGTCCCTAATATGGGGAATCGTGACAAAGGTGTCTTGGTTATGTCAATTCTTAGAAACCATTCATGTAACATATTTATTGAACACCTAATATATGGCAGGTACCGTGCTAGGCTGTGAGGACTCTGAGGACGGTGGTGAATTAGACACAATTGTCCCCACCTCCATCCAGAGCTTATAGTCTAATGGGGACGCAGTATGTACAAGATTAAATTCCAGGTGATATGATAGATGACGTCTCCAGATCCTCTGTGAGCACAGATGAGGAGCTTCTCAACAAGACTCGGAAAAAAAATTATCCTAAACTGAGGTCTGAACCATGTTGAGTAGGAGTTATCCAATCTAAAATGACACAGTTAAGGACAAGGAGGCTGGGACTAGAGATGTTCCAGACACTGGGAAAAGCAACTATAAAGGCTTAGAGGTGAAGATGACAGTGAGAACTAGAGACATTACAGTGTGGTTGAGTTGATTTCTGAAAACAATGAAATTGCAGGGCCATGTGAGGAGAAAGGTTGCACTTGCATGGAATGAGGATGAAAGAGAGAGTGGGCAGCAGTAATAGGTTCCATCCTGGTTGTCTACGCACTCTTTAACAGAGGACTTTATTCAGTACAAGATAACAAATGTAAATCATCTAAGAGCTATCACATTGTTCTTTTTTAAGGCTTAATTAATAGGACTGAATAAGCTATCTTCTCTCTAGAACTCTTCATTAAATTGAACCACAGGTTCATACATTTAAGGAATATTTATGAGGACTCTAGATGGCTATACTATTGCCTGGGGCAGAATGAGTAATAAGCTATGTTTATATATTCTGAATATTAACCCATTATCAGATATGATATGGAAACATTTTCTCCCATTCTGTGAGTTGTGCTCAACACTCTTGATAGTTGCTTTGATATGCGGACTTTTATTTTAATTAAAGCCCATTTTATTTTTTCTTTTGTTACTCAAAGGCATGCTTTTGGTATCATATTAAGAAACCAAAATCTAAATCCAAGATTATGCGGATTTGTGCCTGTGTTTTCTTCTAAAAGTTTTATAGTTTCAGTTTTTAAATTTAGGTCCTTTGTTCAGTTTTAATTTTCATATATGGTAGAAGATAAGGAACCAACTTCATTCTTTTGCATGTGGATATCCAGTTTTCTTAGCCTCATTTGAAGAGATTGCCCTTTCGCTCATTTTGGTGCATGTGTTTTTATTAAAATTGTTTTTCAAAGATAAAAGCAGCGTCAAGTGAGAATTCTTACTTGAGTGATATCATAACTTTTTTGATAGCACGTTAAGATAATTTCCTGGAACTGGATTTATTACTCAAGGTACATGCAGAATTTTTTTTTGGTGGAGAAGGGGTATAAAACTTATCATTTCCTTTTCATCTGAGACACAGGTCCACAGAACTTTTACCTCAACATGCCAAATGCCAGAGGTGTGGGGTTGGGTGGGGAGTGGGCAGTGGTAGTAGGAGATCTGCAGTGATTTGTCAGAATATATGCTGACCAATTATAGTCTTGCTTCCTATCCTTTAGTCTATGGTCTTTCCATGCAGGAGCTAGTTGCTGAAAGCATGGGTGAGGAGCGAAGAGGTATTCCAGGGACTGCCTTCAAGAGAACTAGCTCATTCCTCACACATCAAGTGTTTAACAGGTTTGTGTGCCTGTGTGACTTCTGCATTGTGTGGTTCAATAGCACAATAGAGAGTGGCTTCTGAATCCAACTGTGATATGGGTTTGGGTTTTGTGGCTCAGCCATGGCTCACTAAGAAACCATTGCCATAAGGATTCCATTCCTGATTGTGGCAAAGCCACCTGCTGCTGGCTCTGCTTTATTGACACTGTAATCCCTAAACCCACTTGTCAGGAAGAGGGGAGTTCAGATGCATAGTTGCCAGGCTAATGTTCATAACCAGGAACTCAACATCGTCTTCTTCCTCTCTTGACCACAGGAAGCTTCTTGTCCTAGTGCATCTCTGAGGTTCATGGGAGTTCCATGCCCTTCCTTCTGATGTTTTGTTAGTATGTTACCCATGTCTCAATTTGATCTGTAGTTTGAAGGTAGATCTCAGTGTGTCTTATCTTTCAGGAGGGTGTGCATGGGCTCTTAGCTCATTATAATGGCCCAAATTATGTGTTTTGTGTTCATAGCTATCACTCAGAAACAAACATTGTCCGATATATGAAGAAATTGGAAAACAAAGACATTTCGCTTGTTCACAGTATGATTCCACTGGTAATTGTTGCCCTTATTCCTACTTCTATCTCGCCCCTGGTTCCATGTCTTCGGGTTGCAGTTGGTATACTGTAAGAGGAATGAAGGGGTGGCCATGTTGGGAGATCAGAGAGGTCAGAGGAAATCACTAATATGATACATTTTGGATGTGCTTCTTAAAGGGGTCCTGCACCATGAAGCTCAACAGCTCATCTGAACTTGCAGTAAGTAGGAGGTTTTCTTAAAAACTTGTTTTAGGAAGGAACTTAGTAGGAGCAGTCTTTGAGCTTATACATAAGTGGATAACTAGAGAAAGCCACTGGGACTGCGATTTAATCACTATCTAAATCATAACCTGCTATTCAATAATCTAAGGACAAACTCTAATTTTATTGTGATTTGGTCATTGAAATTTATGAATAAAATTATTTTCTAAAAAAATAAAATAATATAGAGTATTTCTGCCTTTCTATCCTCCTTATTTATTTTTTAAAGATTTTATTTTTAAGTTATCTCTCCACCCAATGTGGAAATTGAATTCACAAACCCTGAGACCAAGAGTCACATATCTACTGACTGAGCCGGCCAGGTGCCCCTGTTATTCCCCCTTTTAAGTCTGCATTGTAAAAAGCTTTTCTCAACTTGGAGTTTAGTATGCTCAGTAGAATTTAGAACCTTAAGCCTTCTTCCTAGAAATCCATTCACAATGCCAGGAAGGTACAGAATGGAGATTTTCATTTATTTCTTATATAAACAGAAGATTTGTATAACCTGATCTTGAAGTTGGTAAATATCTCTACTAGGCTAGGATCCATTTTAGCAAAATTATCTTCCTTTTTTCCATATGAGAAATTACATCAGGCAAAGAGAATCATTTCATATTGTGATTAGAAGGGTTTTCCCCATTTACTTTGGTTTATGTCTTGTTCTGCTCAATGAAAAGAGAATAATATAGGTGCTGTAAAGGACTTTGAGTAAACCGTACCTGAAACAGCTCACTGGGTTTCATAGATATAGTTCTGTTTTGTTCCTGAAAAGATAGAAAAAGTTTATATTTTTGTGTAAGTTCTCTTTCTGGGCTTTTGTGACCCATTTGTAAAATGAAGGCAGTAAGAGGTATTTACCTGTTAAGATTGTGGTGAGGTTTAAATGAATATATTTAAAGTGCTTAAAACAGTATCTGGCACATAGTAAGCACTCTCTGTGCTAGCTATTGCTACACTCATTATCATTATCATCATTAAAGTTAGTATTGTTAATTACTATAGTAGTATGTATATGTGTATGTGTCTTCTCCCCCATTGCTCTTCAGCCTATTACATGGAAGGAATTTGCAAACATCCACCCATTTGTACCTCTGGACCAAGCTCAAGGATATCAGCAACTTTTCCGAGAGCTTGAGAAGGACTTGTGTGAACTCACGGGCTATGACCGAATCTCTTTCCAGCCTAACAGGTAAGAGATTTCTTCTCCTGTCATTTCAGCTATCTCTTGTAGTATAACACCCACTCCAAAACTTGGATGCTTGAAATAACAATTTATTATTTCTTAGCATTATGAGAGTGGAGTAGACAGTTGAAATCCACTGAGGTAGATGGCTTGAAGGTCCATTGTAGCCACATTCACATAACTGGCAAGTTAGTGATGGGCTGCTGGCTGGGAGTAGTGCTGAGTATGCTGACCTGGGCCTTGGTTCTTGTTCATGTAGACCTCTCCATGTGGTTGCTTGAGTGTCATTCCTCCTGGAATGCTGTCTGGGTTCAACGTGGAGTATTCCATAATGTAAGAATGTGGAAGCTGCAAATCCCTCAAGGCTCAGCCTCTGAAGTTTCACAGCATCACTTCCAGATGTTATGCTATCTATTCAGCAAGTGACAGAGCCAGCTCAGTTTGAATGCAGGAGAGGACAACACATGGGCGTGAATGTCCAGAATTGTTGTTCACTGTGGGCTGTCTTAGGAAACTAGTTACTACATCCATCAGTGACATAACATTATAGTTAGAATCAAGTACACACATTAACTCCTAAACTGGCAGCCACGTCTCAATCCAGTAGGGTCAGGAGAAACTAGATCCTGGTTCTTTCTGTCACTAACTTTGAAAGTTCCCTGCCCCGCTTCTGGCCTCTGTCTCCTTATATGTAAAGGATATGTTTTTGAAGAGCAGTGATTTTTAAAAGCAGAGGGCACTAACTAGCAAAATCTGGGTACATTTTAAATATACAAATGTCTCTATCCCTCTTCAGACCTCCTAATCATAAAACCAGTGGTTGGAACTAAGAATCTTTATTTTAAGAAACAAACAAATGGGGTGCCTGGGTTGCTAAGTCAGTTAGGCCTCCGACTTTGGCTCAGGTCATGATCTCAGGGCTTGTGAATTTGAGCCCCGCGTTGGACTCTGCTGACAGCTCAGAGTCTGGAGCCTGTTTCAGAATCTGTGTCTCCCTCTCTCTCTGCTCCTCCCTTGCTCATGCTGTCTCTCTCTCCCTCTCTCTCTTTCAAAAATAAACATTAAAAATTTTTTTAAAAAAGCAAACAAGTAATTTTGATCACTTCTGATTTCCAATTTGGAACCCACTAGATTTGTGATCTGTCTTCATGGAGTAGATAGATAGATGGAAAGGCAGACAAACAGTATCAGCAGGAGTTCAAATTTTAAGTATCTTCAAAAGAAAGTTGGTTTCTGCCACTTGGGTTCTTCACCTTCCTCTACTCAGTATGTATTTTCCACCAGCAGCCTCAACACTGGCAACACCTAGGAGCTTGTTACAAATGCAGAGTTTGTATTTCAAGATAGAAAAATCAAATGATTTTAAAACTGAGACATTTACTGTCTTACTCTGTGAGGCAGAAAGTAATCAGATCTTAGATACAACCAAGCCCCACCTCCTGTTTGGTACCATAGGCTATATAGCAAAGCCATCCACTCTGTAAAAACAGTATATCCTATAAAATACAAACCCTTTAGGAAGGGGGCATATGCAAATGAAAGGACATAGAGCTCTTTTAATAATAGCCTCTCATACCCTGATTTTATTTTTTTTATTATTTTTTTAAAATATTTTTTAATGTTTTATTTATTTCTGAGATAGAGAGAGACACAGTGTGAGCAGGGGAGGATCAGAGAGAGAGGGAGACAGAGAACCTGAAACAGGCTCCAGGCTCTGAGAAAGCTGTCAGCACAGAGCCCGACGCGGGGCTCGAACCCACAAACCGAGAGATCATGACCTGAGCCGAAGTCGGACGCTTAACTGACTGAGCCACCCAGGAGACCCTACCCTGATTTTATAAATAGGAAGGAATGATATTCATGTAAGTCAGGCTTCATGCCTTCTTTACAACATCATCCAGGCCTTCTGCCTTTTTAAAGAGAGGAAATTGAGTAAATTATTAACCTGAGGCAATAATAATTTAATTAAACATTGAACGTGAAGAAACTTCGCCCTCTAGTGATGAAATATGATTACATCCTCTGTTGTATTAGTAATTTTTTAGGATTATTTTAACTCTTAAATCATTAATTTTTGCAGCTAACTGAGGTCCAATCCAAGGTCCCCAGATGACTGACCTATGGATGAGGAAGCTTGCCTTCCCCTAACAAAATGGTTCCCAACCCTGGCTAGAAATTAGACTTATGTGGTGCATTTATAAAAAGATCCTGATGTCCAGATCACAATACCAGATGGAATCATAATCTTAATTGCAAAAGATAAGGGAAGGGACACGGGCATGAGCAGATTTTTTTTAAAGTTATTTATTTTGAGAAAGAGAGACTTGAGGGTGTTATGTTGAGAGAAATAAGGCAGAGAAGGACAGACACCATATGTTTGCACATATAGGAGGATTAGAAGGACCATGAGGGAGAAGAAGGGGAAAATTAGTTGGGAGAGGGAGGGAGGCAAACCATGAGAGACTCTTGAATGCTAAGAACAAACTGAGGGCTGATGGCGGTGGAGGTAGGGGAAGGGGGGTGATGGGCGTGGGGGAGGGCACTTGTTGGGGTGAGCACTGGGTGTTATATGTAAACCAACTTGATAATAAACTATTTAAGAAAAGAAAGAGAGAGAGACAGAGGCAGAGAGGATCTCAGCAGGCTCTGCACTGTCAGCGCAGAGCCTGACACGGGGCTCAATCTCACAAACTATGAGATCATAACATGAGTGGAAATCAAGATTTAGACGCTTAACCGACTGAGCCTCACAGACGCCCTTACACAAGCAGGTCTTTAAAACTGTCCAGGTGATTCCAATTTGAAGGCAAAGTTAAGAACTATTGTCTTAGAAGTTTTCCCTGTCCTGCTCTCCCCTTATGATTGGCAGTGAGATTCAGTACCCCATTTTAGATGTGCAGGAGGCAAAGAGATCTTTATCAAGATGTTTTTGCTGTCAGTGATGCCTTCTCATACCACAGAGATTCCCAGGTGTAACGCTCATTTCCAGGAGCCAATTTGAAAGTGACAGTAGCTGTGCCCAAAGTTTAGGCATAAATGAGGGATATTTCTGGTTCTTAGCAGAGGCTGCTATTACAGGTGAGGAAATGCCCTTTTCTTTTGTTGGCAAGAGAGAAGGGCATTGCTTCCAGAGTTGAAAGTGATTTGATTTCTTAATATGAGGAGCAGAGGAAGGGATGCACCATATATTCTATATGCAAGGGATTTTATTTTTCTTTTGTTGTGACGCTATCTTGCTTTATTTGTGCTAAGCTTCTCTCTACAAGTAAAGTATATATCCATGTCTTATTACCTATATTTGATGTATTATAATTAGTCTACCACAGCTGTTTATCAGTTAATTCATCATGATTTATTGCTGACTAGAGACCCATCGAAGATGCTGATGTAGGTTTCATATTTATTGTAAGAAGTTTTCTTGAATATTCTATACAGAGGAAGAATTTGGTGTCTCATGTCAGCCACTGAAATTATGCTCGTAAGGGGTGTAGTAGCTATTATCATTGTTACAGCAAATACTCAGTGCCTAGGAAGAGACAAGCCACATGCACTCAGGGAATCACAAAAACAGGAATCACTGTTTCTTGTACACCAGTGCCAGCCAAGCAGAGTCACCTCCGAAGGCTGAACTCCAAACCTTGGCATCAGCCTCCTTTTATGGCTGGGATGGTAGGGGGTTGAGAGACAGAAAGGGAGGGGGCCCTTATCAGTGGTGCTACACAGGAGGAGGCAGGAGGCAAACAAGATTACAGAAGCCAAACGTTTACGAAGGGAGTACCCAGCCTCAGGCATCTGGCTGGCCTGTTTATCTTGTTTTTACTAGCTTTTCTTCTCAGCACCACTTCCTCGGGTTTTCACTTATACCTAATTGGAGTTTGTCTGTAGACTAGAGTCTGGTCACCAAAAAGTTATATGTAAATGTTTCCTTTCCTGGGGTGCCCGTATGGCTAGTTGGTTGGTTAAGCGTCTGACTTTAGCTCAAGTCATGATTTCACGGTTTGTGAGTTTGATTCACGTGTCCTGGCTCTGTGCTGACAGCTCAGAGCCTGGAGCCTGCTTTGGATTCTGTCTCCCTCTCTGTCTGCCCCTTTCCTGCTCAGTCTCTCTCTCCTTCTCTCTTCTCAAAAATAAATAAACATTAAATGTTCCTTTTCCTTTTTTGTTACTGTATAATATTTATTTATTTAAGTTTATTTCCTTGGTGAGAGACAGTGCAAGCGGCAGAGGGATAGAGAGTGGGGCAGAAGATTCAAAGCAGGCTCTGTGCTGACAGCAGGGATCCTGGTGCCTGGCTGGAACTCATGAACCGTGAGATCATGACCTGAGCTAAATTTGGATGCTTAATCACGTAAATCATCCAGGCACCCCTATTGTATGATATTTAAAAGATAAATATGGCAAGATCTTTAGGAAGTAGCATTAGTAATATTTTGCAACTCTAATATTTTTTTGTGACAAAATATGAAAATTTACCAATTTAAAATTACACTTTTAAGAGTACAGTTCAATGGCATGAAGTACATCTATATTGTTTTGCCACCATCAACCCTATCCAACTCCGTAACTTTTTTATCTTCTTAAAAGTGTTTACCCATTGAACAATAAATCCCCATTTCTCTGTTACACCAGCCACTGGCAACCATGATTTTATTTTGTGCTGCTTTTAACCTGACTACTCAAAATATGTCATGTAGGTGGAAATGCATAATGTTTGTCCTTTTGTATCTGTCTTATTTCACTTAGCATAATGTCTTTATTCATCTTGTAGCATGTGTCAAATGGCCTTTTTAAGTCTGTATGTATGCATCACGTTTTGTTTTATCTCTTCATCTATTGAGGGGCATTTGGGTTGTTTCCAATCTTTGGCTATTGTGAATATTTCTGCTATGAAAATTTTTACGCACATCCCTCAGTCCCCAGTTTTTTGTTTTTTTTTCATAGTTTGTCAAGTTGGATTCCATAAAACACCCAGTGCTCATCCCAACAAGTGCTCTCCTCCATGTCCATCACCCCCCTTCCCCTCTCACCCCCCCTCCCCACCATCAGCTCTCAGTTTTGTTGTCAATATTCAAGAATCTCTCATGATTTGCCTCTCTCCCTCTCCCCAACTATTTTTCCCCTTCTCTTCCCCCATGGTCCTCCATTAAGTTTCTCCTAATCCTCCTATAAGTGGAAGCATGTGGTATCTGCCTTTCTCTGACTTATTTCGCTCAGCATAACACCCTCAAGGTCCATCCATGTTGCTACACATGGCCAGATTTCATTGTTTCTCATTGCCATGTAGTATTCCATTGTATAGATAAACCACATTTTCTTGATCCATCCATCAGTTGATGGACATTTAGGCTCTTTCCATGTTTTGGCTATTGTTGAAAGTGCTGCTATGAACATTGGGGTACATGTGCTCCTATGTATCCCTTGGATAAATTCCTAGCAGTGCTACTGCTGGGTCACAGGAGAGTTCTATTGTTAATTTTTTGAGGAACCTCCACACTGTTTTCCAGAGGGGCTGCACCAGTTTACATTCCCACCAACAGTGTAGAGGGATGCCCATTTCTCCACATTTTTGCCAGCATCTAGAGTCTCTTGATTTGTTCATTTTCACCACTCTGACCGGTGTGAGGTGGTGTCTCAGTGTGGTTTAATCTGTATTTCCCTGATGATGAGGGACGCTGAGCATCTTTTCATGTGTCTGTTGGCCATCTGGTTGTCCTCTTTGGAGAAGTGTCTGTTCATATCTTCTGCCCATTACTTCACTGGATTATTTGTTTTTTGAGTGTGGAGTTTGGTGAGTTCCTTATAGATTTTGGTTATTAATCCTTTATCTCATATGTCATTTGCAACTATATTTTCCCATTCTGACAGTTGCCTATCAGTTTTATTGATTGTTTCCCTTGCCCTGCAGAAGTATTTTATCTTGATGAGGTCCCAAAAGTTCATTTTTGCTTTTGATTCCCTTGCCTTTGGGGATGTGTTAAGTAAGAAGTTGCTGAAGTTGAGGTTAAGGAGGTTGTTTCCTGCTTTCTCCTCTAGGGTTTTGATAGTTTCTTGTCTCACATTCAGGTCCTTTATCCGTTTTGAATTTATTTTTGTGTGTGGTGTAAGACAGTGATTCAGTTTTATTCTTCTGCATTTTGCTGTCTATTTCTCCCAGTACCATTTGTTAAAGCGGCTGTGTTTTTCCATTGGATACTCTTTCCCGCTTTGTCAAAGATTAGTTGGCCATACATTTGTGGGTCCAAATCCGAGTTCTTTATTTTATTCCATTGGTCTATGTGTCTGTTTTTTGTCACCTGAGTCCCCAGTTTTAATTCTTGGAATATTTGCTCAGATGTGACATTATTGGATGCCTTGCAAGATGTTCAATATATGAAATAATTAAATGCAATGTAAGATTCATTTCTAGCCTGGGTATCCTGATCTCAGAGGATTTCTCTATCAGTTGATGTCATGATGAAGCCAGCTTCGAAGTTTCCCCTTAGGTTGGAGGCAAACCATATACTACCTCAGTCTTAGCAGCAACTCAGTACTTAATGTGGGAAAGGCTCACAACAAAGAGAAAGGAACCAAGCTCTGCAGAATAGAGTTACAACTCTGGTTCTAAGAGGCCTGCATAGGAGAACTATAGTTTTTAGGGACAAATCTGAGTGTTTCTGCATACAGCCCTGACTTCTTTACCTCATATGCTGCTGGGTCCTTGCATACTATCTAGATCTTGCACATTTCTACATTATGCTCATAGGAGGCTATTGTTCTTTCTCTAATAGTCCCTGCCTAGATATATATTGCCTTTCCCTTCAGAGGATTTTTTCCTGAAAGAAAATTCAGCAGCTGAAAGGAAATGTTAGCACCCACAATGTGTGGAGGCCTCCAAACCTCTGTTATATGGGGCTACTTCCTTAGTGATGATGTAGGTTTCTGTCCTATAGAGCAAATAAACAAATGGTATGTTATTGATCTGATTTAGGTTTAATTGAGGAATCACCAATGATTATGATTGATAAAAGATTTTATGATAAATTGTGGCATGAAATCTTTCATTCATGTGACTAAACCTTTATTAAGTCTATTTCCTGGGATCCTTAAGATCCCAAAGGTGTTAAAACATTTGAAACAATGGGACGCCTGGGTGGCTCTGTCGGTTAAGAGGCCAACTTAGGCTCAGGTCATGATTTATGGTTCGTGGGTTTGAGCCCTGTGTCAGGCTCTGTGCTGACAGCTAGCTCAGAGCCTGGAGCCTGCTTCGGATTCTGTATGTTCCTCTATCTCTGACCCTCCCCTGCTCACGCTGCCTCTCTCTCTTCTCTCTCAGAAATAAATAAAACATTTAAAAAATATTCAAAAATATTAAAAAATAAAAAAAATTTCAAAAAACGTTTGAAACAAAAATGTCAAGAAACTTGTCCCTATTTCTCCCATTTATTTGCTCAATCTACAAACCTAGAGAGCATTTCCAGTTTGGTGCAGAAAATAGCCAAGTAATATTTAGTTATCTTTCCATTTTCTATTTTGCCCAGTGTGGCTTGCTTTGACTTGTTCCCCATAACACTGTGACACCCTTAAAAATCATTTAGCAGCTCACATATAGACTCCAGGAATTTCTGGGTTATGATGTAATGTTTAAGGCACATAACAACAGTAATTTACACCTTCCATGGATATCTAATGTGAAAGACAAGCTGGAATTATTAGTTCCTTTGGCTTATAAGAGTGAGGAGGCTACTTTTGTCTTTAGAAAACATCAAACTGTGATCTTGAATGTAGAAAGAGCAGGCAGTTGCTCTTCCAGAATCTCCAGGGAGGTTCTTCTTCTTCTTTTAAGTTTATTCATTTATTTTGAGAGAGAGAGAACAATCATAAGTAGGGGAGGGGCAGAGATACAGGGAGTGAGAGAATCCCAAGCAGATTCCACACTGTCAATATAGAGCCTGACTCAGGACTTGAACTCAAGAGCCTTGAGATCATGACCTGAGCTGAATCCAAGAGTGAGAAATGCTTAATGGACTCAGCCACCCAGATACCTCCTCCCTGAAGGTTCTGAAATAAAGGTATAAAGTAAGGCATAGGGCATAATCTATGGATCTCAAATTATATTGTGCATGAGAATCGCCTGGAGGATTTCATTAACTTGCTAAGCTTCACAGCTAGAGTTTCTGATTCAGTAAATCTAGGTTGGAGCCTGAGAATTTGCATTTCTGCAAACAAGTATCTGGTTAATGCTAATATGTTGGTTTAAAAAAAAATCTTATAGTTTATTTATTTTTGAGACAGAGAGAGACAGTGCGTGAGTGGGGGAGGGTCAGAGAGAGGGAGACACAGAATCCGAAACAGGCTCCAGACTCTGAGCTGTCAGCACAGAGCCCGATGTGGGGTTCAAACCCACAAACTGTGAGATCTGACCTGAGCTAAAGTCGGACGCTTAACTGACTGAGCCACCCAGGTGCCCTGCTAATGTGCTGTTTTAACCACCACCCTGGGAAAACCACTGGGGTTACAGGGATTTATAGTTCTGGCTGTATATTAGAATTACTTGCAGAACCTTTGAAGATACTGATGCTCTTCTCACTCCACAAACTAGGTGCATCAGAATCTCCCCTTGGGGTGGAGTTCAGGAATCAGGGTTTTTAAAACTCTCCCCAGGCGATTCTAATGTGCATCACTGAGTTGGAAAGTGTGTTGCCCTGAAAGAACACCAAAAAGGAAGGTTGAGTTAGATGATAAATATCTTCCAGTGGACTGAACTTTGAAACTGCCCCTTGAAGACTAAGTTATGACTACCATGTGTGTATCAGGATAGTTTACAGTAAGGAGAATCAAACACCTGCTCGTTGTTACCTCCCACACACCCTTTTTTGAGCTCATAATTGATTAATTAGCTCTAACATGACTGATCCCATTTATAATCTATGATAAAGCTTTCCTACTGAGCCTGGTGCAGCTTCAGAGCCCTCCTCTCAGACAACTCTAGGAAGCCAGATATCAGAGACCTCTGGTCAGAGACTGCTTTCCTAAAGAAGCACTCAGAATACCAGAAAGAAGAGAAAGAAGGGTGAAGGATGAAGAGACCATCTTTGGGGACATAGAAATTAGTGAGGAGAAGGATCTCCTCTCTCCCAATTTCCTTAGCTCTCAAAAGCGTATTTTGATTTTTGCAGTTTGTAAGGCTTGGAGCAGAGTTCTTGCACTTGGTCACGCCTGCAGAATTTCTGACTCAGTACTTGAGAACTTGAATTTCTATCAAGTTCCCAGGTGATGTTGATGCTTTGTTTGGGGACTGAAGTTTGAGAACCATTGTTTTAATGTACTCTTTGGATATTAGAAGGGTTAGAACAGCTGAAACTATTGAGATGTTTCTTGACAGAATCTAAAGGTTAAGTATAGAATTCAACTTATGTTAAATCAGATATAGATTGCTAAGAACATTCCAGAATGATATGTTGAGATTTTTATTATAAGCCAATTGGAATGGGGATCCAGTCAGTGTTTGGGTACTGAAGTAAGCAACAGAATAGACTGATTAAAATCCTATTGATTGCAAGGTACATTTATTGGAAAATTGTTAGTCACTCTGTTTATTCCATTCATAAGATAGAAATCAGTACCATTCTTTACCTTATTTTCTTGGAAAGTGTCTTAGCATTTTGCCATGGACTAAAAGTGGATCATTTTGAACCAGTAGCTGTTTTGATTGTCTTATTGGGATCAGTTTTACCATGTCAGTTTCTTTTTTTCTTTTCTCTTTTCTTTTCTTGAGAGAGAGAGAGAGAGAAGTGAGCAAGGGGGCAGAGAGAGAGAGAGAGAAGTGAGCAAGGGGGCAGAGAGAGAGAGAGAAGTGAGCAAGGGGGCAGAGAGAGAGAGAGAGAGAGAGAAGTTGGGCTAGCCCAAAGTGAGGCTCCAACCCATGAACCATGAAATCATGACCCAAGCCAAAGTCAGATGTTTTCTACCAGGCATCCCTCCATGTTTTTTCTTAGCTAATGTTTCACTTGGTCACTTCCTGAGCACTTGATGGTGGTATTTTTAAAATAAACTGTTTGGTTGAGAGGAGTTTGACATCAAAACATATACCACAGGGGCACCTGGGTCATGCATCTGACTCTTGATCTCAGCTCAGGTCAGGATCTCATGGTTTATGCCTTCAAAGCCCCACATCGGGCTCTTGCACTGATGGTGCAGAGCCTGCTTGGGATTCTGTCTCTCCTCTCTGACCTTATCATGCTTGTGCTTTATCTCTCTCTCTCTCTCTCAAAATAAATAAATAAGCATAAAAAATTTTTTAAAGCCATATAATTAATAGTGTTTCCTTTTGGAGAATTAGATGGGGAAGCATGGGAGAAGGTTGCTTTTTTTTCCTGATGCAAAGTTTTTAATCACATGAGTATTTTATTTTATAATAAACTTTTAAATCCACCTGTGAATTAGGTGACAAGACCCAAGACAGTCTTGCCGCAGAGAACAAATCAGGCTATCAATGGAAAATTTTTGAATGTTTCACTTCTTGGGTCACTCCCTCCAGATTATGAAATCCCGGGCTGCAGGAGTATCCTGTGGTCTGTGACTGCATCATATGTCTGATACCTCGTTATAATGGATAGTGATTGGGAATATTCGCTCCCTTCTGCTTCTTTAGGGCAATTTAGGACTTTGACTTTCCCCTAGACTCACACAAAAAGGGAAATTCCTCTAACTAGTAAGGACACTGAGAGGTTGTGCATTCCTACATATATATAAAAAGAGCAAAAGTGAAAAACAAATCTCTGACATCCTAGTTGAACTGTTCCTTTATATTTTTAAGCACTTTTACATGTTTGATCATCACAGTACCATTTTCTTTTTTTTTTTTCTTTTTGAGAGAGCAAGTTGAGAAAAGGCAGAGGAGAGAACGAGAACCTAGAGAGAGAGAGAGAGAGAGAGAATCCCAAGCAAGCTTTGAGCTGGACTCAGGGCCCGAACCCACGAACACTGAGATCATGTCCTGAGCGGAGTCGGACGCTGAACTGACTGAGCCACCAGGCATCCCCGATCATCTCAGCTCCATTTTCTAATTGTGCTATCTTTGTTTTTTACTGTTTATTGGATATGCAGTTTGCAGACATTTTCTCCCACTCTATAGCTTTTCTTTTTTTCTTTTTAACAGGGTCTTTAGCACAGCAAACATTTAATTATAATGAAGTATAATTTACCGATTTCCCTTTTATGAATTGTGCTGTGCTTTCAAGTCTAAGAACTCTTTGCTTAGCTCTAGATTCCAAAGATTTTCTCCCATTTTTTTAATAAAAAAATTTACATATTTTGTTTTAGATTTAAATCCATGAAATCCATGATCCGCGTTGAGGTAATTTTCATATAAGGTGAAAGACTTAGGTTGACCTATGCACATCTGATTGCTCCAGCACTATTTATTGAAAAGGCTGGCTTCCCTCCACTAAATTTCTTTTGCAACCTTATAAAAAAAAAAAATCAGATGTGAATCGATTTCTAGTTTCTGTATTCTAATCCAGTGACCTACGTGCCTATCTCTCCACCAATAACATATAGTTTGATTCGTATAGGTATATATTAAGTCTTGGCATCAGATAGACTGATTTCTCCCGCTTTTTCCAAATGTAGCTACTGTAGTCACTTTGCCTTTACATATAAATTTATTATTTTTTATTGTTTTATTTATTTCTGAGAGAGAGAGGCAACGTGAGCAGGGGAGGGTCAGAGAGAGAGGGGGACACAGAATCTGAAACAGGCTCCAGGCTCTGAGCTAGCTGTCAGCACAGAGCCCAATGCGGGGTTTGAACTCACAAACCGTGAGATCATGAACTAAGCCGAAGTTGAACGCTTAACTGACTGAGCCACCCAGGCGCCCCTATAAATTTTAGAATTATCTTGTTTACCTCTAAAGGAATCTTGGTTTTATTGGATAATGATGTATATTTTAGCTTCCAAATGTTACATTGTATACTAGCTAGCTAGCTAGCTGCTAGATAAAGGGAAACAATTCACTTACATTCAAATATAAGGTTTGTCACACATAAAAGTGATTTCACATGAAAAATTTCTTTAAATGTAATAATTAAAAACCATACTAAGAGAAACTCTTCAGGTTCAAATATTATTAAAAATAAAATAGGCCCACTGTCTTATAAACAGCCAAAAAGAAACTTCTCTTAAGTATATTGAATATGGCAATCAATGTGCAAACTATAATGGTATCAAAAACTATAAAAATATGTCTGGAACAATATCTAGAGAAAAATAAGAAAAGGTCTGGTAAACTAGATACTTGATAATTCAAAAAAAGTATAAATCTTAAGCAACCGGCATCAAAAATTTAAAATGTTAAGATCCATAGCATGACCATTTTCTTTAGGGCACATCCTACAAGAGAATATAAATACTATTTTCTTACTAGGAACTACAGTATAATTTAGCAGAATTGGTGACTACTGGGGGGGAGGTCATCACCTTAAATCATGAATTACAGTATAATCTGCAGTCTTGTAAGTGGATTCTAAATATAAATACCATAAAGACATATTTCATTTAAAATAGCAGCTGAAATAATCTGTTTCCAAATATTTCAAAGCAGCCTACTTCAGAAGAATTTCTCTGGTGTCTGAAGTCAGCCTCTGTATTGTTTCAGCAGACTGAAGAGTTTTTTCCATGACTGGTTGAGGCTTAACTTCTATGATCAGTGATATATGTACAGTAACCAACCAAAATGCCTTCTTTACAGGATGCCATTAATTCATAGTCTTTAAAATTTTTTTTATTTAATGTTTAGTTTTGAGAGAGCATGATCCCGGGAGGGGCAGAGAGAGAGGGAGATACAGAATCCAAAGCAGGCTTCATCCATGTTCTGAGCTGTCAGCACAAAGCCCAGTGCAGGACGGGAACTCGGGAAATGTGAGATCATGACAGGAGCCAAATTTGAACACTTAATCAACTGAACCTCCCAGGCACTCCCTGCCCCCCCCTTTTTTTTACAGGAAAACCTTTAAAAATTTTTTTATTTTTTTATTTTTTTTTGAGAGAGACAGAACATGAGCAGAGTAGGGGAGGAGAGAGAGGGAGACACAGAGTGTGAAGCAGGCTCCAGGCTCAGTGCCCGTCACAGGGCTCAAACTCACACTGAGATCATGACCTGAGCTGAAGTCAGCCACTTAGCCAGTTGAGCCACCCAGGTGCCCCCCAATTCATTCATAATTGTAACCCATCTTTAGTTTTATGCTTAGTAAGTTCTAAGTTTTCTAACCATGACTCCTGGCTATGCATGTTTTCCACAATTGTCTTTAAGAGCAGGCCTTATTCCTTCTTCATCATAGATTGATCATCTGCTATCATATTTCTAATATCTAGCCTAATATCTAGTCTCTAAGTGTCCCTTGGGATTCATCTTGTGTGCTGGTCCAATAAAAATTTGTTCCAAAGATCAAAAAACTTAACCCTTCCAGGTAGAACTAAATTTCAGTATTTCTAAATCCCAACCTTTTGGCCCAGGGTTCTTAGCAGAGGTGAAGGTAAAGTGATAAAAAATCTTTGACATTTCTGTCCTTAAATTCTAGTTCTAGTCTCTACTATCACCGTGGTCCAATCATGCCATCTTCAAATTCTAACCTACTCCCCCATTCCACCACCCTTTTGCTAAATTCACATTGAGTCATTGAGTAACTCCAGGCATTGCACTTAGAATGCTACACTGATACTAATAGAGTCTAGGTTAAATCATTACAAAACTGTTGAATACCACCAACTCCACTTTATTTTTACCTTGTAGGACATTGTACTTGTTCTAGCTTCCTACAGTTTATGACTTCTTATAGATTCTTTGTACAATGAGTCTGGGTTTTGGAGGACGTTGTCTACTAGGCTTCACTCAATTTGTGCTTGTAGCAGTTCTTTCACCAGCCTGAATAAATGCCATGACTGGAGGATGTTTTTATTCTAAGATGATTTAAGCTTATTCTTACTTGGCACTTCTGTGGGTCTGAGGCTCCCCACCCTCTAGTGTCCTCTTTTCTGTGGCCAACTCTGCGGATCCAGGCCATGAACCACCTCATTTTAAATAGATGTCATAAAACCACTGTATTTGCTGTTTCTCCACATGTAGTGGTTTTCTGACAGACTCTCACATCTGGGTTATGGAGATAAGCAGTTTTTCATAATACTTTTCCATCAACAGGTGGCTCTAATAATTTCCCTTATTTTAATAGAACCCCAGTAATAAGCCTTGTGTGGCATTTAAATTTTTAGGGCTTTTAAAAAATTATTGAGAGAGAGAGAGAGAGAGAAGGAGAATCCCAAGCAGGTTTCATGCTGTCAGGGCCAGCCCGTCTAGGGGCTCTATCATCATGAATGGTGAGATCATGACCTGAGCCAAAATCAAGAGTCGACACTTAACTGAGTCATTCAGATGCTCCTTATGTGGCATTTAGTTTCAAGTTGCCACATCCAGCATTTATGATTGTCTTTAGCATAATGCCTCTCTCTTGGATTACTGGCTCACAGTTCCTTTCTCTTTCATTCCTGGTTTGAACACCTGATTGGCTTTCCAACAAAATAGGATGAGTAGAAGTCATGAGGAAAAGTAGAGGTAAATATAGAATCCATTTGTTGAGTCCCCTTTCCATGGAAGAAAGGATGACAATGTTGACTACTTTGGCTGGAGATGGGAACTAAATTTTGAACCTAGTCCATGCAGAGTACTGTTTTATATATTCTGAGACCTATGTCCTACTCTTAAGGCTTATACTCTGAGATAAGACAAGCACACAAATTATATTTGAAATCTAAAATAATTTTCAATGTATAATGCATGTATAGGATTGTATTGGAAGAGTGACAAAATACTATGAGTGCATATGGGTACAATTATTATTCCTATTGTAGAGATGAGGAAACAGAAACAGAGGCTAAGTAACTATTGGTATTGGTGGTTTGCTGAAGCATATTCATTATTCTGTTCCCAAAACAACTTGTTTTTCCACACACAGGAAACTGGAAGGAAGAGTAATGTCAGCCGCCCTCCCTAGAAGAGGGCAGAAGTAGAGCTCACTGAGTATAAGTGACAAAAAACTTACACATGTTAACTAACCCCCTAGTTCTATCAGTTAGACAAGGGCTTTGTGAAGGAAAACCACAGCTCTGACTCCTTTGGGAAGCACAGTGTGCTCAGAGACACAGTACTGCTCTAACAGGAATGTGAGACCCCCTTGAGAGGCCAACTTGTACTGAAGTCTAATTCTGTCACTCTTGGCCATTTGAGCATGTAACATTTGAACCTCAGTTTCTTCATGTACAAAATGAGGGTCATGGTACCTATCTTATGGGGGTAGTGGGAAGATTAAATAAGATGATGTAAAATTGTTGAGTGGCAACTCCCACAAGAAGGGCTACCGTTAAGCTGTACTTATTCTGTGTATAGTGCCTGTTAAGTAGGAAGTGCTTAATTAATGGATCAATTTATACTTATTATTACTATCACTTAGCTAATCTATCCTATTCTATTGCTCTGCAAATCACCACTTTCCTTTTCTTTCTCCAGCTAGACTATAATCCCCAGATGCTTCCCTGTTCCCTGTCTGTCCTAAGTCCTCAATTCTGCTGTCTCCTGACACCAGACCATAAGTGTCCCCACATTAGTTTGAAAACATCTCAAATCCAACTTGTTCTGCCCTGGTATTCTCTGAAAACAAAACAAACAAAAAACAAATAAGTTTTAGCTTTTGGTTTAAAATTTTTTTTTTGATATTCATTTATTTTTGAGGGACAGAGTATGAGCACGGGAGTGGCAGAGAGAGAGGGAGTCACAGAATCTGAAGTAGGCTCCAGGCCCTGAGCTGTCAGCACAGAGCACAACGGGGGCTTTCACTCACAAATTGTAAGATCATGACCTGAGCCAAAGTCAGATGCTTTATCTACTGAGCCACCCAGCGCCCCTAGCTTTCAGAAGTTTTTAAATTTAGAAGTTTATCTAATTTATTCTTACAACTTGTACTTTTAGAGGGTGATTTCAGTATTATAGGGTGATTAGAAAGATTGAACACCCAAATCACTGGGTCTTCTACAGAGTTAAGGTATGGTGTAATTTTGCAAAATAGGAAATAACCGTTTTGAATGGAATATAAGAACCTATTACTCACTTCCCTTTCCTTCCTGCAGAGACTACTGAGAACATTAAGTAACAGTTTATGCTTGACTTAGCATCACTCACTGGACTATTAGTCATTAAGTGTGCTCTAAAAGTGGGTCTTCAAGGACTGCCTAGTTGCGTATGAAGAGCCTCTAACAGCCACATGCATGTGGGGCATTGGCAAAGCTCACCTAAAAATAAAGGGAATGTTGCTGCACTCAAATAGCACATTTCTTTTGGGGTAATCTCATCACCTACTATATACGTGGTAGTATTGACAAATTCTGGTCTTAGGTCTAATAATTATAATTATTCTTATCCTTGAAAGACACACACAGATGTTTGAACTGATAAAATGATATAATACTTGAGCTTTGCTTCAAAACAATCCAGTTCAGAGGATGCCTGGCTGGCTCAGTAGGTAGAGTATGACTGTTGATCTCTGGGCTCTGAGTTCAAGCCCCCTGTTGGATGTGGAGCCCACTTAAAAAAATAATCTAGTTCAGAGTAAAGGGGTTCGTGAGGGATATGGTTGGAAAAAGATTGACCATATCTAAGAATTGTTAAAGATGGATGATAGGTACATAGCAGCTCCTTATATTCTATTTTTGTGATTTTTGAAATTTTCTCTAATAGAAAGAATTCATAGGTATGGTGCTGAGCGAGGTTTGAAAGGCCCATTTGTGAGTAGGAGTATATGAGCTTAGTACACAGGCTAAGTGCCATTCTGTGGTCATTCAAGAGCTTTTAGGCTTGTGCAGAGATCCTCAGTGAGCTTTCTATGCTGTCTGGCAGTGCCTCTGTGTCACATGGTGGAGAACATGCAGCTTTTGCCCAGTGAATAGGGAATGAGTCAATGAAAGCAAAGAGGCCCAAAGCCCTGACCCTTCTCTTCTTGTCTTTGCAGCGGAGCCCAGGGTGAATATGCCGGGCTGGCCACTATCCGAGCTTACCTCGATGGGAAAGGAGAGGGACACAGGACAGTGAGTATGGGCTGGGGGTGCTTGCTCACCACTGGGGGTCAGTGGGTGCAGCTCTGAAAGTCCCTTTTGTTCTGTGGCGCACTCTTTCAGCCTTCTCGGAAGCAGCTAGGGAACATATAATCAAGAAACAGATTTCCCTGAACTGGCCATTAATGATCATTGCTCAGGAGATACTTCCATGGACCATTTTGAGGGAAAACATTTGAAAATAAAGGCTTTTGCTCAAGCCTAATCTGTACAAGTCAGCCAGTTGCTGTGGAACTGCTTTCCACAGGTTGTGAAGGATGGGAGGGGCAGGAATGTTAACATTCCAGGTCTCTTCTCCCTCACTCAGCCCTGGCCCTACCCCTGGCCTTAAATTCTTCTGTAAACCCTACTGTGACTGGTCAGTTCTGGTCATATGTATGCTTAAAAAATATTTATTATTTATGGCTAGTTGCCTGTATTTTACAATGAAGAATCTGAAAACTGTTTTACTTCTCTTTCAAAAAAGGAGGAAAAAATGTTCTTCCTCCCTCTCCTATTTATCCATCCTGATTTCACAGGTATGTTTTCCCAGGCCTTTGTCCTAGTTAGGGAGGGGAACTGATTGCCAAAAATCTTTGAAAAAGAGGACATAATAATAATTATTTAATCCTGGTCACATACAAGGCACTGTATGTTTCAGTCGTGAGTTAGATTAAGTGATAAATCAGATAGACACAGTCCCTGACACTCCAAGTTGGGTTTCCTAGTGGTTTTGAATTCTTTAATTTTCTAAGGCAATGTTAGTTTAGAATTAGATTCATTTTTTGGATCTCAGAGTCTCAGCACAGTCATGGCATCAGAAAGGAAACATTGAAGGTCATGTTGTCCAGGAAAAGAATGGCAGGTGACTGACATTAAAAGGTCCCCCTTCTGTTTTTCCTCTGTGGCTTCCACATACTGAGGTAGCCACAGGAAGTATCTGTGAGTGTCCAGGAGTTGGGGATCATACCAGAAAGGTCAAGCAGAAAGGATAAAAGAACTTTTGATTGGGCCTGGGCAGAGTTTTTTTTTGACTGACAGATTCCTTTTAGGTTCCTTTTCCTTCTCTTTGTGTTTTCCAGTCTTACCTTCTCTGTCTGTCGCCCTGCAAGTGGTGTTTCTTTTCTGACCATTGTCCACAGGGCTATCACCACAGTGTCATTTTTTCATTCTAAAGGACTGTGGGGAGGTAGCCACTGAAGCTGGGAAAGGGCTGAGGGAGGGAGAGGCAGGGAAGTCCATCCAGTCCCTGAGCTTGTAGAAATACAGAACTCTTTAAGTTGGGAAATGTTGGCATCCTTTCTAGGTTAAAGATTTTAATTAAAGCTGGCATTTTCAGTTAGAGAAGAAACTGACTTATTACTCAAATAATCAGGGAGGATTTTTCCAGATCAGAAGAGTCTGAGACAGCTATTCCTGCACAATAGACCCTAATGAAATCCAGTAAAATATATCCTTTGTTGAAAAGGAGTGTGGGGAAATCATGTGCTACAGAGCTATCCGGGTCCCTAATGGTTCTCTTATTTCAAGCTGTTTGTCAATTATTTTTACATTCGCTCTTAGGTTAAATTTCAGAGGTTCCTAAAATACAATGGCCAAGTTCTTGATTTACCAGTTTAATTTGGGGAAATACAAATTTATTTAACAAACACCAGGCACCGTCTTAAACCCTTTATAATTAACAACTCAATTTGTTAGTACAATATTAACTCAGATTTGCTGATCCGAGATGTGTTTTTTATACAAAGGGAAAACATTGCTCCCCGCCTGCCCCGAAAATACCAAAAAACAACCCCCAAAATATATATAGGAGTATTTTTCTCTTTCTAACTGATTGAGACAAAGGAGTGGCCTTCAGCTGTTAGATTTTCTTAGTGGTAAGAAATTGATTTTCCCTCTCAAAGGAGCACTCCTCCTTAATCCTTCACTCATTCAGCAAGTGTTGGAAGATGAACTATGAGTTGGGTCTACACCAGTTACACTGGGAAGTTTCTTAATTCTACATAGAAAAACAGAAATGTCTAACAGCAACATTTAAATTAGTCACTGACAAAACCACTGAGACTTTTTTCTTTCTGCTGCTCCTTATATCAGGACATACATTATTTTTCTGTGGCTGCTGTAACAAATTCTTACAAACTTAATGGCTTGAAGGAACAAAAAATTATCTTTTCAGTTATGGAGCCCAGGAGTCTGAAATTGGTTTCCTTTGGCTAAAGTCAAAGTATTGATAAGGCTCGGTCCTTGTGGAGGATCCATGAGAGAAAAATGTTTCTTTGCTTCTCTGGAGGCATCCTGCTTTCCTTAGCCTGGGGCCCTTCCTGCCATCACTCCATCCTCTTGTTCATACATCAAATTTCCTTCTCATAAAGTATTTTAAATTGTTATTAATTTTTAAGAGAGAGAGTGAGCATGTGCATGCAAGTGGGGAAGGGGCAGGCTGGTGGGGACAGAGGATCCAGCAGAAAGCCTGATGTGGGGCTCAAATCCATGATACATGAGATCGTGACCTGAGCTAAAGTTTTCTTAACTTTAAAGTCCCTTTTGTCATAAGGTTATATCCATAGATTATGATTAGAATGTGGGCATTTTGAGGGGCCTATTATTCAGTGTACCACAGGATGGTTGACATTTTACCTTGAATGTATTTCATCAGAATTTCCCTGATTTGAATTATTAATTTAGGACTTTAGCCAATGTTTTATAGTCACTAATTTTTTTTTTTTTTTTTTAATCTGAGGGTCACCTGGGTGGGTTAGTCGGTTAAGCGTCTGACTTTGGCTCAGGCCATGATCTTGCGGTCCATGCATTTGAACCCTGCACTGAGCTCTGTGCTGACAGCTGGGAGCCTGGAGTTGGCTTCAGATTCTGTGTCTCTTTCTCTTTCTGCTCTCCCCTGCTTGCACTTTGTCTCTCTCAGAAATAAACATTTAAAAAATTTAAAACTTTTTTTTTTTTTAGTATAGGTGACTATAGTCACTTTTTTATAGTTACTTTTTGCCTTTTCTTTCTTGATCAATGTTCTTTCCAGAAGGGATACTTTTTCCAAAGATCCATTGGTAAAATAAAAATACCTTATGGGAAAGGACAAGTGACTTCAGCTTTGGTTCTGAGAAATTAAGCTCAATAAAATAGAGAGGCATTTAAGTAAGAAAAAGGATTTGAGTACAACACTGTATAACCAGCATGAGATGAGTAACGATGCAAAAGACGCACAAACTTTCTGTCAACAGAAGAGTGACACTTTGCCTCTGGCTACAGTTGTCTTTTTGTACTTAAGTAGACACCTTTGCTGTTTTGAGAAAACACCTGCAAAGCAAAGTCTTCTCTCTATAAGCCCATTTTCGTAATGCCCATCCATTTCTCTTCAAGGGGTTGCAATATTGATTCTGGGATTATTTAAAAAAAGGATTATTTTCAGGGTGATCATTGTTTTTCCTTATTGCTTTCTTTTGGTAAAACCTCTTGTGATGCACTTTCCTGCAGTGTGGCATCATGAGGTCTATCAGAGCATGTGTGTTCACTTGTGTTCACATGATTTGTAGGAGGAAATGAAAATGATTTAAATCTGGGAATTCTAAAATTGTACCCACCCTCCACCTTCTGTAAGAATTCAACTCATCTTTAAATGCTAGCTTAGGCTCTAACTCTTGAATCACTTTTCCCCTTGACCTCTTCCACTTGAAGCAATACCCCCCTTATTCTGAGTTTCTACAGCACCTGTTTATACATTTGCCAGCATTGTCAATGTGCACAGGACAAGGGTTGATTGGTTTTCATGCTTGCTGCATGATTCTCATGGCAACTAATAATCATTGCACAGAATAAGCATCCAGTAAATAATGACATAATTGGTGTATCAGCATAGGAAGACCTTGGAATTATGTCTACTATTACCATCTCTCCTGGATCTCAGCAAAGCCAAGCAGAGCTGGCTGTGATGTGGGCCCTTAGGTCCTAGAGTTTAACTTACAATCTCATGTTCTTATAAGATGCTTTCTACATATGATAACTGAGACAAGGTCAGAACAATCATGGACTTGTTTGTTGGTGTTCTGAGATAAGGGACAAGAATGCTGATTAATATTACAGGAGTCTTTAAAATTTTTTTCAAGGTTTATTTTTGAGAGACAGAGACAGAGCACAAATGGTGGAGGGCAGAGAGAGAGGGGGAAACAATCTGAAGCAGGCTTCAGGCTCTGTTCTGTCAGCACAGAGCCTGATGTGGGGCTTGAACCCACGAACTGTGAGATCATGACCTGAGTGGAAGTAGGATCTTAAGTAACTGAGCCACCCAAGCACCACTACAGGAATCTTTAAAGAGCAATATTTGTGGATTCAAACAGAACCTGCCCTTTTGGACATTGTTTTACAATACAGTAATAATGAAATTATAGCTGATTTAAGGTGTTATGATCACTTTAAATAAAGCATGTGACACCTGTTTAATCTGTGCTTCAACTATGTTGCAGGACTTTTCTCTCATGAATAACCTGGTGATGATTTTTTCTGCCCCCTTCTTTTCATTCCATTTGTAAGGTTTGCCTCATTCCAAAATCAGCACATGGGACCAATCCTGCAAGTGCCCACATGGCAGGCATGAAGATTCAGCCTGTGGAGGTGGATAAATATGGGAATATCGACACAGCTCACCTCAATGCCATGGTACTTGTCTTCCACTAAACAGATGGGAGAGGTCTGGGTTGAAAAGAGATGTTGGGGAGAAGGGATTGGATAGTTTATACCAACATTATCTTTCTTTGCATTTAAATTAAAAGACTGCAGTTCCTCCTGAATGGGTCTGGGGAAAATGACATAAATTCAGAAAACCTAACTGTCTCTAAGAAAAATAAAAAAGCAACAATCACATTTTTGGTCCAGAATAAAACAGAACATAGTCTACTTTACCTCTTCCTTCACCAACAGGAACAAGATCCTTTAAACTGAAATCCTATTCTCTTAATTTGTGCATATGTAAGAAACTGAATTATTCATGGTCATAGTAAAGCTACTCCTTGCAGGGCCTGCCTGCTTCCTTCTGCCCAACCTTTCCTTTTCTTCCCCCATTTATATACAAACAAGCAGTCACAGTTATTGTCAATCTTTGTTATGGGAATTAAAACATACACATAGACTTTGCAAATGTGGGTGACTGTCCCAGCCATTACTTGCTGAATTTCAGGCAGCATTCCACTCCTTTCTGCAACACCAACCCCCACTCCCAACCTCCCAACCTCCAGGAAGAGGTTGCCTAGCAACTGTATCTGCTTTCCACTGGTGGACTGGAGGCTGCATCTTAAGAGGGAAGGAAATCAGTTGAATAGCAATGTGATTTTGTCGGGGTTATCAGGCATGGAGACTGAGAACTTCATGTAACTGCCTTCAAAGGAAGCTGAAAACATACAGCACTGCCAGTCTCTCCCAACCATCGCCACCCTTTCAGCACCCCAGAAAGTTTTTACCAACAGATATTCTGGGTCAGTACTTGTAATTACTAAGTTTCCCCAATATAGGATATAACCTTTACTTTTTTTTTTTTTTAATTTCCACATGATCTAGCTCTGACTCACTGGCCAAAAAAACAGGAATATGCCTTTTATATATGTTTGCTTTTTGTGAAAAGGAAACACCAGGGAGATTTCTTTTTAATCAGAGCAGAACACTCCTTATGGAATTCTAATTTCAACGGAATGAGAGGGAAAGGGAATAAGGGTGGATATGGCAAGATGAGCAGAGAGAGATTAACTGTGAGAACAGACATATCCAGAACCAAAAAGACCTGAAGTAATTATTGAGATGACTAAAACCAAAGGAAAACCTAGGATAATTGAGCCCAAAATACCCCAACAACTTTCAAACAGTCTTTTTGGTCTTGATCATGGAGACAGCCTGAAGGGATTTTTGTTTCTTTGGAATGACTTAAGAAAGGAGTAATGGATTTTATTGTCATCATAGTTTGAGACAATCCCAGAAATGAAAAGACCAAAACATCATCTTTCCTCATCCTTTAATGTAAAAAGCTAGGTTTTGGACAATATAAACATTTTCTCCTTTGTCTCCCTCTGCTCTTTTCTACCCCATAGGTGGATAAACACAAGGAGAACCTGGCAGCAATCATGCTTACATACCCATCCACCAATGGAGTGTTTGAAGAGAATATTGGTGATGTGTGTGACTTGATCCACCAACATGGAGGACAGGTCTATCTAGATGGGGCAAATATGAATGCACAGGTGAGCAACAGAAGAGGGACTCTCTGAGAAAATAGTTAAGTCAGAAAAATATTATTTTCCTCTGATTTCTTGACAATTGTCTTAAAACATGATACTGTACTCAGAAAATGAGGTTCCTTTCTTTATTGCCAACTTCAAGGAAAGTACTGCAATTTCACTGAGATCAGATAATAGGGGAGGTTCAGGGGGCTAAAAAGGTTGACAGGAAGCAGGGAATGAACTGAATGTCAGAGCGTGTGATCTCTCTGGTGTGCTATAACTAGCTGTGAAGGTCACCTGACTCCCTATGGGAAGTCACACCTAAGTTCTAGCCACTGGTGGATATTGATCTCCCATGGCAATGGACAAGTCCTTAATCTGGCTTCAACTTCATCAGTGTAGCTGAATGGTCTGTCCCTGAAGGGCCAATCCTGCTTACTTGTGTGCTTGTGTGGGGTGGGGGGAAGGGATGTGCCCTCTCTGCAAATGCTGTAGGGGGCCATTGGAACAGAAAGTATTATCATTTTTCAGAATTTTATTAACTTCTTTGTCATTATTGTTGCTATTGTGGGTTCTTTTTGTTACTGTTTGTTGTTTTTTTGTTTTGTTTTGCTTTACCATTTCAAACTCTTTCTGCTTTTCTTTGCTTCTGATCCCTTTGTAAGTGTAGACGACGGATTGTCTATCACTAAGAGTTCAGAATGCACTCTTCAGGTTTGGCCACATTCAAAATAAGCCCTAATGCCTAAGTGGCAGGAACTCCTGTTGTCGCTGGTATTAGGGTGGTCTCAGGAAAATTGTCAGCCTTCCTTCCTTTCCCCGGGCTCAGCATCTATCAGGTAGCCTTCCAACCTCTTCCACTGGGGCACTTCTCAAAGCCAATCTTTCAGGGGGAGGTAGCATTGCTGAGCTGAATGCCATCTGTTTCTGCAGCAAGGAGATATTTTCCTTTCTTTTGCTCATGGCGCTTCCTCGCCTCCCTCTTGTGGTGGAAAGTTAGGAATTGACTATATATTCAAATCTGTATTTTGAAATCTAAATGAGGCTAAATGGTCAATTGCTATTTCCATTGAAACCACAAGCCAGGCTGCTTATGGGATGTCAGGTTTTGACTGCAGAACTTGGCCAGTATAGAGAACATTTCTGTGAACATTTCTGCCTGACTTTCCTCTGAGGGGAGAGGGTGTAGCAAAGGACATGGCCTCAAAGTCAAGCTCTTGACTTTTGCTTTTGGTTCTTTCCCTTTATGGTAGGTGGGAATCTGTCGTCCTGGAGATTTTGGGTCTGATGTCTCACACTTAAATCTTCACAAGACCTTCTGCATTCCCCACGGAGGAGGTGGCCCTGGCATGGGACCCATTGGCGTGTGAGTTCCCGGCTGCTCGTTTCAGGATGGTTTTGGAGACTGAGAATGAAAGAATGGCCCCAAGTTCGCTGTTCTTCTCATTGAGGTCTTCAAGTGTCATGGATACCTTCATATCTCGTGTGACTGTAGGGGCTGGAGATAAGAATTGAGAGGGGCGATAACTTAGACTTCCAAGATGTTTTTCTTTTTTGTTTTTTCCATTTCTTCTTCTTTAATGTTTTATTTATATTTGACAGAGACAGAGTGCAACCGTGGGAGGGGCAGAGAGAGAGAGGGAGACGTGAACTGTGAGATCATGACCTGAGTTAAAGTTGGACACTTAACCAACTGAGCCACCAAGGCGCCCCTTTCCTGTTCTTTTTAAAAAAGAAATCAGCTATTGGTTACATTGAAAGTGAATTATCAAAAACCAAAGGAACTCATAGTAGAAAAGGGCTTGTCAGGGGCCGGGGAGGGAGAGGTTGGGAAAGGGTACAAACTTTCAGCCATAAGATGTATAACATGTACAACACCGTGATTATAGTTGATAACACTATATTGTATAATTGAAATTTACAAGATTAGAACTTAAATGTTCTCAAGAAAGAAAGAAAGGAACAGGGAGAGGGAAGGAGGGAAGAAGGAAGGAAGGGAGGGAGAGAAAGTAAGAAAGCAGTGAATTGGATGTAAGGTGTTGAACCCTTTGCAGTCTGAACTCTGATTACATCTGAGTTAATGTAACATCTGTTAAGGAGGAAACAAACCTTGTTACTAGAAATAATTGGATGAGACCAGAACAGCACTAAATAGGACTATCGTGCAGCTATTGATAACGTTTTACACTGTGAAATTGAATTATCTTGTAAAGATGATGCTGAGTGGCCATGTCCTGAGTTTCTTCAGTTTTCTAAAAATGGACCAAAGGGCCCAGTCTTCAGGTTGCTGGGAGTCTGACCCTCTTGCTTTTTCCCACTTTTCTTTTTATTATTATTTATAGTAAGTGGGGGCGCCTCACTGCCTTAGCTATGGGGGAAGCGGCTGAGTGACATTCCTGTGCTGGCCTCTGATGTGTAGCCCCCTGTGGCTCCTCAGCAGCACCCTCTATCCCTTAGATAGAGGCCTTGGGAAAGAGTCTGTGGCATGAGGCAGGGAAATCCCCACATCCTGGTAAGTCCATGGATCCGCAAGCTATTTCTTGGCTGTCTACCTCTGCCAAATCCCCTGCCACAGTTCTCTGGTGAGCCACTGGGACTTTGATGGCTGGTGAGGAGGAAGAAGAATGGAACACTTCTGAACATCCATCTCTCTCTTTTTTTTAACATATTTTTTTAAATTTATTTCTAAGAGAGAGAGAGACAGCGTGAGCAGGGGAGGGTCAGAGAGAGAGGGAGATACAGAATCTGAAACAGGCTCCAGGCTCTGAGCTGGCAGTCAGCACAGAGCCCGACGCGGGGCACGAACCCACGAACTGCGAGATCATGACCTAAGCGAAAGTCGGACGCTTAACCGACTAAGCCACCCAGGCGCCCCTAAACATCCATCTCTTAACAGGCGTTAAGTCCCTTCCACTCTGAGTTTCTCTACTAGGAAGAAAGCTTCCTGAGAGGGCCTACCACTTGCGTATTTGGTTGGTCTGGATCTTTTTTTATATCTTCTGAATTTGTGCTTAAAAAAATACAGGAAGAAGCATCTTGCTCCTTTTCTGCCCAGTCATCCAATCATTTCGGTAAAGCTATGCGAGAATGACCGGCCTGTGGGTACTGTCAGTGCAGCCCCATGGGGCTCCAGTTCCATCCTGCCCATTTCATGGGCTTACATTAAGGTGAGACCTGTGATTGTGTTAGTTTGGTGGGGTTGTGATATGTGGGTGGGAAACTAAGACCATAGACTTTGTTCTTGACTTAAAAATGAAGAAATCCATGATCTTAGATGGAGTTTAGTGAACATTGCTGACCTGGATGGAAGAAACCTTCTTAAAGAGATCAGCTAAAATTTATCTCTTCATTATGCTACTTCTTTTGAGCTCTCATAGTGGGTTTAACATCAGAGAAACTGACATGCTAGATATGTTTTTCCAGACAGAGTTAAGTTCCATGAGTCATATGGATATTATGGTTACATCATTTGGTTTCCTGTAGGATTTGTATAGCCCCTAGCAAGTGAAAAACAGCGCACATACTAATTATTACAGATGATTGAAATCTGAGGATAAATTTTAGAAATAAATCTCATTTTCGTTTAGATGAGCCTAGAATATAAGATAAAAAAGTAGTAGAAATTTGCTTATCTGGTGGTTTCTCGAAGCTCTTTGCCCTTTAGAGTCTGTGGAACTGTAATTCTCCAGGATAATTAGACTTTGTTAGAGAAAAGCTTTCCTTCCTTTGTGTCTCTGAAAAAAAGGTAGGGCCAGAGTTTATTTTATACAGCTCTTGTTCAAACTGGCTTGTCCACCTCCTGGGCTAAGACTGTACATTGGATAGGAATACTTGTTCAGTGGCTAATTAGAATGGCCTTCCCTAATTGTCTTCCCTCCTTAAAAGAGGGTGGCTTCTGGTGAAACAAGACTTTAAAACTCAGCTGTGCAAATTATGCTCGATGACTCTCTCAAACTGGCTGTCATTCTTCAACAGTGTGGCATTTATGATTCTTTTTTTTAATGTTTTTTTTTAAAATTTATTTCTAGGAGAGAGAGAGAGACAGCATGAGCAGGGGAGGGTCAGAGAAAGAGGGAGTCACAGACTGAAACAGGCTCCAGGCTCTGAGCTGGCAGTCAGCACAGAGCCCGACGCGGGGCTGGAACCCACGAACTGCGAGATCATGACCTAAGCGAAAGTCGGACACTTAACCGACTAAGCCACCCAGGCGCCCCGCATTTATGATTCTTAATGAAAACTTTCTGAGAAGCAAAAATAACAATTCTGTACCCCAGAGACTAAAACCTGCTTTTAAAAATGATACTTTAGTTGTTTTATAGGCAGCAACAACGAAAACAATCATAAAGGCCTGCTTCTTTGCAAACAAGAGTCTTATTCCCAGGTGCCTTTTGGTCCCTAGATCCTGTAAACCTGGGTTATTATGGATTTGTTTGGGGTTGGAGGTGATTTCCCATATATAGAAAGTAAACACACCCAGGCTGGTTTGGCCATACTCAGGAATTTCAGACAGAACCTCAGTTAACAATGAAGTAAATAAAATTTTAAAATGCCCCTCTGACCTTGACCCCTCTATTTCATGCTATTTGTTACTTGCCACCTGGGCTTTAGAACTACTTTCTTTCCCTGTTGCAACCCATCTTGGACACTCCCTATAGGACTGCAAGATTCTACTGAAGAGCTCAGATTATCTTCTGGTTTTCTTTTGCCTTTGCTGCTCAGTCTTACTATCCTACACTGAATTCTTAGCGGATTCATCTGCAAACACACATGTTTAGGCCCAATCCTAGAGAGAATCAAATCCAGCATATGACTGGTAGGGCTTTGGCCATGAAACTTCCATGTGACTCTGATGCATGAGTTAGAGACAGTGGCTGGCTGAACCAAACCTAAGTTCTTTGTGGCAAACGTTCCAGGCTTTGGAGGTTATCGCAGCCCACCAACCTCTATAGAAACTCCCAGACTGCAACCAGGTACCTTTGCTTCTACACTTTGGTTTTGGCATTCTTCTCAGCTGTAGTGTCTTCCCCGTTCTTTTGGCTTCACCAAATTCTACCCATTTGTAGATTTCCACTCAAGTACTGACTCTTACTCTGGGAACCCTTCTTTGTCCAGCCTGGCAAGATGTGTCCTCTCCTTACTTTGGATTTTGGTGTCCCTATTTTATTTGATGCTTTCTCATTTGCTTTGTATTAGTTATGTATTTAATACATATCAAGCCCTCATCATACATGAGGTGTTGTGAGAAGAATGTAGGCAATAAAAATTGGTGCAGTCTTGATTTTGAGCTCTTTGCTGGAGATCATGTTCACATGGTATAATGACAGGGACCTAGGAACCACTAGGAAAGGGTAAGATCAAACCTGGCAGTTGTTAAACAAATAAAAAACCCTGACTGTGGTCAACTAGAAGACAAACCATACAAAATTGATTCATTGGGGATTTTGGTCAATATCCCATGAGATTCCTGGCAATTATCAAGATAATCTCAAATTTATAGTAAATGAAAAAAACTCTCCAAAATGCTTGTAGTCTAAGATTCTTTTTCCTCTTTAGATAACACATAGTCAGCAATCAATTTTGCCTCTATTTGTTACTTTATTTCTTGTTACTTTGTTATTACTTTGTTAATCTCATGGGAAATATAAAGTTATGTTCAAAGGAGAAAATAAAAAATTATTTCAGCCTCAGAAGACCAGAAGACATCATTTTTGGTACTGACACTGGGCCGACTCCCTTTGTGGGTGTTATTTACTTGGGCATGTCTTTCGTTAGTGCCCCTTGGATTTACCTGTTCTATGGTTGATGACTCTTTCTCTCTGTTGCAGATGATGGGAGGCAAAGGCCTTAAACAGGCCACAGAAATTGCTATATTAAATGCCAACTACATGGCCAAGCGATTAGAAAAACACTATAGAGTCCTTTTCCGGGGTGCAAGAGGCAAGTATCAACCACTGTCTACCATCACTTTGGTTTTTTTCTTGGACAGTTTTGACCTTGTAAATGTTTTCTGCAGTGAGTCGTAAACTTCTGTTTCTTTGCCTATACCAGAGAAAAAGCATAGTTATTGGAAATAACTTGAATTGAATGAACAGTTTAGGAGTATCACTATTTGCAAGGCTATGTGATGCAGTTAGTCTACCCAGCCCAGGTCAACAAGGAGCCCACAGCACTTGGAGATGTCAAAGTGCTGTGGGAATGGACCCAGAAGAGTGGACTAGTTCAGACTGAAGTGCAGAATAGTTGGGAGAGCCTTCTGGGAGGAGACATTTGAGATGAGCCTGGAACAGAGAGTATCAGACCCCAGCAGTAAACAGAGATACTGGAACAACACAGAATTGTCTAGGTGGTAAGAGGCTTGTTGGGGGATTCATGGATGGACTTGGAGGAAGGAAAGCAGATGAAGATGAAGTTGGAGACACTTGCGGGGGTGGTGATTGATGGATAGAATAGGAGGAAAGAGAGCAGGTGAAGATGAAATTGGGGAGGCTGACTTGAAGTCCTGTGGAAGGCTCTTAACTTTACCCTTTAGCCAGATGACAGCCATGAAAGGTTTTTTGAGTAGGGGAATGAGAGGATTAAGAGAAGGTTAAAGTCATTTAAAAGATGGCAAAGGAAGAATATCCTACTAGAAGTAGGATCAATAGGACTTAGTTATTGATAAATTGAATGTGAAGTGAAATTCTATGTAAGCCTTTTATGCTTATAATAGAGGTACAATAGAGAGAAAAATAGTAAGGGGAACCAAGTCATCATCTTGGAAGTGATGGGAGAGGATGGAGCCAGATAGACTTACAGAGATTTGGCATAGGCACAGAATCTAAGAGCAGACTCTTAGAAATGGTGAAACCCAAGGTAAGAATTTTGAGAAACCAAAGCAAAGCCCCACAAGCAGATGGCTACCTCAAGAGGGATAAGCATTGTTGTACCTCCGTGGCTCAGCTGGTTAAGCGGCCAGTTCTTGATCTCAGCTCATATTATGATCTCATAGTTCATGAGTCTGAGCCCTGCATTGGGCTCCATGCTGACAGTGTGGAGCCTGCTTGGGATTCTCACTCTCCCTCTCTCTGCCCCTCCTGCAGTCTCTCTCTCAAAATAAATAAATAAACTTTAAAAACAAAAAAAGTGGGATAGGTACAGGGGTCCCCTGTAAAGGAGGACTCCCTGCTTGAGGCAGCTGTAGATCCCCTGGAGCATTTGTCACAGTGCTGCTCCCCAGAGAAGCCCCTCCTTGTACTGCCTGCCTCTGTTCTGGCCTCCCTCTTCCCTGAAGCCTCTTTTTCCTGGTGGAGAGAACTACTACCTCCTCTTGGTTGGCTCCCTGTGCTACTGAGTATTTCTCCCACTCAGTTTATTGTTTGGCTCTGTCCATCAGAACTTGAACCCCTGTAGGGTAAAGACTGTGCCTGCTTCCATTCTTGAGCACCCATCCCTGGTATCATGTCCAGTCCAGCACAAATGTATTGCACAACAGGGAGAGACAGTCTGGTGTTCTGATATGAGTCTTAAAAAAATTTTGCCTGTAATAATTAGGAACCCTTTTGGTCACCTTTGAAAGAATTAAGCAAAAATGATAAGGCAGATGCCAAACTACAATGAGTTGAGAATGGACTGAGTGTGGGAAGGTGAAGGGAGAGCATTCATGGTTTGGAGGAGTTGGTGGTGAAGCAGGGGCTTCACATGTGGGGGCTACTTCAATAAGATGTAGTTTTGTTTTGAAATTAGAAAAGAAGATGATTTTAAACTGCCAGAGAAAAGGCCTTGAAGGGAAGAGGGGAGAGTGAGGCTACAGTGGAGGGAATGAATGGTAGATGGGGGAACAAGTCATCCTGGTGGTAATAGGAGATGGCACTAAGATCCAAGTAGACATGCAGCACATTGAATGTGAGCACAGGGTTGGAGAGCAGGGATAGATGGGAACTTGGACCTTGGAGCCAAGAGACAGTAGCATGCCCATACCCTGGGCCACAGGAATGAGGCCTCTCTTTGGCCCTTGGTTTCTCCAGCTCAGGCAGAGTATACATCTACATCTGTCATCTTTAATTTAAAGGCTGGTCTTGCCTTAAAAAGATGTATCCAAAGGCGTGGCTCTGTAGTTTGAAAATAGGGAAGAACTAAATAACTATAAACTCTGGTTAGGAATGCTCCCTAGAGATTAGGAAAGAAAGTTGTGGGCAATATGTCTCTAAGCAACACAATAAAATGCTGTGAAGTGGGTATTAAAGAATCTACAAGAGCTACTAATTAATTCAAATATAGCTCCTGCTCTGTGAAATGCATCCTGTTATGTATTGGCCTTCAGGATTAGTTTAAGTATTTATTTTGTCTGATTATATAAGTAATGTGTATATGCTCAACATGGAAAATTTGGAAAACTAAAAATCTGAGGAAGAAAATGTAAATGATTCATGGTTAAGCAGACATAACCACTATTAATACTTTGCTTTATTATTTCTCATCTTACTTTTAGAGCATTTAGATAATATTACATATAGTTTGTGTCCTTTTTTAAAATTTTATCTTATATTGTGATCATTTCCTCGTATCATTAAATGTTCTTTGAAAGAGGCTACATTGATTCATTTGTATGGGTATACCAGGATTTCAGGAATTCTACCATGTTTTTCCCCAGTTGTTTGCATCTGTAACATGCTGCAATGGATATATTTTACTTAGATTTTTTTAAAGACATCTCTGATTATTTTCTTAGGTTAGAGCTGCAGAAGATTAATTACTTTCTCAGAGAGTATGAATGCATTTAATCTCTTGGTACATGGGCCCCGCTTGTCCCCACAGGTACTTTGTACCAATTTATATGAAGTGACCTTTGTAGTAGGGCCCAGTGAACACCAAGTGCCAGGCTGAAAAAGAAACACAAACCAAAACCAAAATATCTTTCCCAATCTGGTGGCTGAAAAATGATATTTTTGTTTTATTTGACAGGGTTTACAGGTTTTTTCCCTCTATTTGTTATTTAAAACAATTTTTTTAGTGTTTATTTTTGAGACAGAGGGAGAGAGAAAGGGAGAAAGAGATAGACAGAGGAAAGACAGAGAGAGACAGAATCCAAAGCAACTCCAGGCTCTGAGCTGTCAGCACAGAGCCTGATTCGGGGTGCAAACTCATGAACCATGAGATCATGGCCTGAGCCGAAGTCAGACACTTCACTGACTCAACCATCCAGGCGCTCCATGTTTATTATTTCTTAAATGTAGTTGAAACTTCCTTGTCATTAACTTTATTTGGAAACTTCATTGAGACAATTCACATGCCACACATATCACCCACTTTAAATGTACAACTCACCAATTTTTACTATGTCCACATATTAAAAAAGTTGTACAATGCAAACTTCCGTTTTTTAAAGCAAGAGTGCATGTGATCTGGACTACATGGGGATTGGTGGCAATCCAGGAGAGAGGCAAGTGAACAAATGTTTCTCAAGTGCCTAACCATGTGCTTAGCATTCAAGTGACTGCTTTAAAAGCAGAGACTGTCTCAGTCCTACGGGATTTGCAGCACAAAATTATAGATCTCGTTTCCATTTGTTTTGACATTTTATCCCAGAATCAAACAATGACTTGTATTTCTCATCCCACACAGAGATATATTGGTGATTACAGACTTTATCACCCAATCCCAAAAGTTCATGAAATCAAAAATTGTCTCATGTTTGGTCTGGTAAACACATTATTCTCAGACCTAACAAAGAATTATCACTGTACCTCCTGAGGACCCAAAATAGAAATGTTCTTAATAAACACATTGTATTCCAAAATGTCTAATGGCAATATTAGAAGACAATTATTCATCTTAATCATATTTAGTAGCTCTATATAAGACTTTGGAATTACAGATGACTATGAGGCAATAATTTTAATGAACTCCAGGCTTCCCTTTATGAGACATTTCTTAGAGAGATTCGAAAACACCAGCTGAACTGTTGAGGCTTATGGTTTTTTCAAGCAAGGGAGTGACAGGCAAGAATTGGGATGGAGGAAAAGCAGTAGAATTTAGGATGAGGAAACGAAAGGAATTACCTCAGGTAAGATGGTATGTTTTCAAAGGAGGAATTTAAAAAATTCACAGCTGTCTACTCTTGTGGGAGACTCAGCTCACTGTTTGATGGAAATGGAGTTCCTTTTAGTGGAGACAACAACTTTGTTAGTATCCTGATGTTTTATTTATGTTTTAATTTTTTCAGTACCTATCCCCCTTTGACCTCAGACAAACCTAAGGCTGCCTGGAAATTTTTGTTAAGAATTGGCTTCCCAGTGGACTTTATGGGGCAGATATGGGCTTCATGGAATGGTCTTTCATGTCCCAGGCAAGGAAGTGGCCCTCCTGAAGCCAGAGGCCCTGGCTACCCAAGCTTATTCCCAGGGAAACATTCAGTTTTGATTCTGTTATGGTCCTTGGATTGCAACTGAAAAGCTTGACTAAGCATTGATTGCTCACCTATGCTTTATAGAGTAATTAGCTAGTGAGTTGAAGGAAAGGTGTTCAAAGCTTAGATAAAGCCAAGCCACTTTTATTTTGCTTTTCTGTCATCCACCCCCTCTTCTCCTTGCTCCTTTGACTTGGTATCTTTTGAGACTCTCAGCTATAGCCATGGTTAGGCCCAGCAGAAACACCTACTCAGTGAAAATTAAACCTTGTGCTGATCAGTGTATACATTTTCTACTTCAGATTGCCCTGACTCATCACATGCTGCAGAAAGAAGGTTTGTGTCTTTTCTCCTTAAAAACTGCAAACACAAATGAACATCCTGGGATCTATCCTCCAACAGCCACCATGTTTCAATTTCACCCCTTTCAGGGCACAAGTAGAGAGATATGCTAAAATTCTACTGTTTCCATTTGGATACATTAGAATATGGATTTAGAAAATTAACATCTGAACCTCATTTCGGAAATGGAGCTCTTCCCAAACCGCCTGGCTGTGGTGGGGACACTGCAGATGTAGTCTTTGTGTTAGCAGTGCTGGGCTGGGCTCCACATGATGGGGCCTTTCAGCTGTTTTTGAACTCCTTGGAAGACAGCCCTCTGCCTGCCAGCAAGAGTGACTCCTCTCCTCCATCATGTGTCCATCCCCTCTTCGTCTCCTGCTCACTGCGTACCCTTCAGAGCAGTGAACTTCATTAGCCTTCTTTCTTCTGTCACTGTCACAGTGGTAGGTGGCTGTCAGAGACTCAGAGAAGACAGGTCAAAGGTTGAGTCTGGGCTCCCCAAATGGGGTAGGGATAATTGGGTATTTAGGATTCCTGGACTTAATGATCTCCTCCTCCTCCCCACCCCCACCCCTGTGTCCACCCCAAACATTCCAACTGGGCATTCCTTTTAAGCACTCTTTGCCCCTGACTTTACCTAACTATAAATGTAACTTTTACTTTTGAATCACGCTCCTCACAAATTTAATTTCCATCATTGTTTGGATATTTTATAAATAGTCTGTGACAGTATATTTAAAGCTTGAGGCTCTCATACTTTTTCTCTCACAAAATCAGCCCTTTCTTATTTATGCATTACATAAGAAGCAAAGCAGTTATAGATGATTTCAGAGGTTGGTTAGTGACTGGAGTATTCTCAGGCTTGAGGGTTTATGTCTGCTCCTTGTATCTGTAAGTAGATTCCTTGTTTGCTGAGAGTCAGGAATGTATGTTAGGAAAGAGTACACAATTGTCTCTTATACAGATACTTTCCTAGAAGGAAATTCATCAGTTTTTGGGCTATGGAATTTGGGAAGCCCCCAGAAATGTTCTATATTTATGAAAATGCTGACTTAGTTGATGATTTACTCCTGCTGATGGGTCAAAAAGGTTGTGCTGGGTAAATAGTGACCTGGGCCTAGAGAGGAAATCAGCTTACAAACCAGAGCAAAGTAAATTGACTCTCCAAGACTTTGGTTTCATCAGCTTCTTGACACTTGTGGTATGCTATTTGACAGCCCCTGTTTCTAATAATCAGCCTCAAGCCTGAAACCAAAACCTCAAAAGACCCTTTGAAGAATCTCACACAATTATGTATGTGCCTTAGAGATATATGTTCAGTATATATTTACATTCACACAGAAGAAACAGTTATTTGATGCTGGGGCAGAGTTACAGAGAATGGTATCAGTGGATCTTTGACTCTAGAAATATTTTGTATAAAAGGGTCTTGCCTGTGATGGTATGTTCAACTGTTTCAAATAGATTTTATATCATCAGAGGTGAAAGAGTCTCATCCTTAGGAACCTCAGTCAAATGTTCCAGCAATGCATTGGCACCAAAGTTCCATCTCCCATCAGCCTCTTGCTTTAAGGGTGTGTTGTGCACTAAAGGACTGAACACACTGGCTCGACATGTTAAAAATTTATTTTTATAATTTCATAATTATTATTTAAAAATTTTTTAAATATCTTTTTAAGTTTATTTATTTTGAGAGAGAGAGTGAGTGAGTACATGGGAGGGGACGAGAGAGAGGAAGGCAGAATCCCAAGCAGTATGTCAGCACAGTACCCAATGTGGGACTCAAACTCACAAATGGTGAGATCATGACCTAAACTGAAGTTGGACACTGAACAGACTGAGCCACTCTGACACCCCTATAATTATTAATAAAAGTAGATGAGGTCTTTGTTCCCAACTTTAAACTTAACAAGTGACTATGGCTTCTTGGTCCTTGTTATGTGTTACAAAGTTGATTTGTACATTTGCTTGGGTGAAACAAGCTGATGGTAAACAATGTTCTCAAACAGGTTATGTGGCTCATGAATTTATTCTGGATACGAGACCTTTCAAAAAGTCTGCAAATATTGAGGCTGTGGATGTGGCCAAGAGGCTCCAGGATTACGGTGAGTGATCCCCAGTGAAAAAAACCCTCACAGGACAACTCAGGTTTTTGACATTTATGTATCTAGCCATGCTGGCTATGGGCAACTTCCTTGAGGCACAAACCAAACATACAGGCATCACAGTAAACTGATCCATAGGATAAGTGGTGAGCACAGGATTTTAGGTAAACTTCAAAGTGAAAGAGAAAAAACTTGTCCTATGACTGCATTGGTACTA
Source organism: Hyaena hyaena (assembly GCF_003009895.1). NCBI lineage: Eukaryota > Metazoa > Chordata > Mammalia > Carnivora > Hyaenidae > Hyaena > Hyaena hyaena. Next base: position 589,362 of record NW_024081303.1, on the reverse strand, counting down.
CCCTTCAAAAGATATTAAATCATGCATCTTGAATCCATTGGCATTCAAGAAAAATTTTATAGTTAACAGAGTTTAAAAATCCAAGGAAAATGGTTTTTGTTCCCTATGTTTCTTTCTTTTTCCTTTACATTTTTAATTAAGTTTAAAATTTTAATTACATTATAGTTAATATATATTAGTTTCAGGTGTATAGTATAGTGATTCAACACTTAAATACATACTCAGTGTTCATCATGATAAATGTTTAAATAAAAGTTTATCTCCATCATCTATTTCACTCATCCCCGTATCCATCTCCCTTCTGGTAACTATTACTTTGTTCTCTCTAGTTAAGAGTCTGTTTCTTGATTTGCCTTTCTCTCTCTTTTTCCCCTTTGTTTGTTTGTGTTCATTTCTTAAAGTTCCACAGATGAGTGAAATCATATGGTATTTGTCTTTCTCTAATTTATTTTGCTTAGCATTACACTCTCTAGCTTCATCCATGTTATTGCAAATGGCAAGATTTCATTTTTTATGGCTGAGTAATATTCCACCGTGCATGTATATGTGTGTATAGATATATATGCTATCTTCTTCATTCATCTGTCAGTTGGTAGACATTTGGGCTCTTGCCATCATTTGGCTATTGTAGATAATGCTGCTATAAACATTGGAGTGTATGTATCCCTTTGAATTGGTATTTTTGTATCCTTTGGGTAAATAACTAGTAGTGTAATTGCTGGATTGTATAGGTAGAGTAGTTCTATTTTTAGCTTTTTGACAAACCTCTATAATGTTTACCAGAGTAGCTGCCCTATTTTGCATTCCCACCATCAATGCAAGAGGGTTCCTTTTCATCCATATCCTCTCCAACACTTGTCTCTTGTGTGTTTGATTCTTGCCATTCTGACAGGTGTGCATTGATATCGTGTAGGTTTTTTTTTTTTTTAAGTTTATTTATTTTGAGAGCGAGAGAGAGAGCGGGTGTGTGTGTGTGTGCGCAAGTGTGCGCCATGCATGAGGATGAGCTGGGGAGAGAGAGAAAGAGAGAGAGAGAAAGAGAGAATCTCAAGCAGGCTCCCTCCTGTCGGTGTAGAGCCTGAGGTGGGGATCAATCCCATGAACCCATGAGATCACTACCTGAGGTGAAACCGAGCCTGGACACTTAAGCCACTGAGACATCCATGCACCCCTCTTGTAGTTTTGATTTGCATTTCTCTTATGACTTATGTTAAACATCTTTTCATGTGTCTGTTGGCCATCTGCGTGTCTTCTTTGGAGAAATGTCTTTTCATATCTTTGGCCCATTTTTAATTAGATTATTTGGGGGTTTTTTTGGTGTTTAGTTGTATTGTCTATGTTTCTAGCACATTCTTACTCCTATCCCATTTCTGGTTAAGAAAGGACTCCATGAAGAGGTGAGTTGATATAATGATGAAGAAAGTAGAGCAGGTAAACTGTGGATGTGTTAGAGATGAACGGCATTTGAATTCTATAACCACCTCAGTCATGTCATAGCTGTTTCAGCTGCTTCTATAGATGAAGAAAGGCACATACTGGTTCCATAAAGACAATGCATTTTCTGGAAGGAATTTTGAAAGACACAAGCCCTATATGAATTAGTGGATGTTCATTTAGCACAGACTTTATTGAAATAAGTTTTTAGTGACATTATTAATAATATCAAGGATGCTTCAATTCTCAGAAAGGCAGAGATAGTGAGAAGTTTGCCTTTCAATCGATATGGAGTCCTATCTGTATTTTAATAACTAGGATAACTTCTTTTAATAAGGAAAGTGAAAGCCTCAATAATTGAATAGTTCTACTACTGCATCATATTGGGAATCCCACATGTATGACTCATTTCTTTTGAATGCATGATCTTATTATGCAGAGTTATACTGATTATAAATGAGAAAGCCAGAGAAAGTTTTCATTAATGAAATTAGCAGTTACCTCTTCAAAATCTCTTGGTTGCCTATAACCTGAGTAGGCATATTGGCTAATGGCTGAATGATGGCAGATTCAGGTAGGATATATCTTCATTTCTGGGATGTGTTGTCTGCATCACATATCTGACTGTAGCAGCAGCATTTGCAAGGAGGGAGAGCATGGTCTGGGAGGTTATTTTGATGTTTGATAGAGTGATTGCCACACTTGCCCTAAGCCTAGAATTGTACAGGTGGTTAGCCCTTAGTAAGTACCTCATATGTGTTTAATAAATGAGAGAATGAATGAATAAATGAATGGCTAAGTAAAAAAGTAGAAACTGAGAGTGATAACAGAATCTGGGTCTTAATCACATGTACTGAATTATTTCCAGGGGAGGGGCCTCCTAATCAGTATCTTTAACAGCCAAATGTGGGGCACGCTGTCTTTGGGCAGAGGTTTCCAAATTTAGCAAGAAATAAGGGGAGTTTTTTAAAATTTAATTTAAAAAATTTTTTAATGTTTTATTTACTTCTGAGAGAGAGACAGAGTGAGCAGGGGAGGGTCAGAGAGAGAGGGAGATACAGAATCGGAAAGCAGGTTCCAGGCTCTGAGCTAGCTATCAGCACAGAGCCCGACGCGGGGCTAGAACCCACAAATCATGAGATCATGACCTGAGACGAAGTCAGGATGCTTAATTGACTGAGCCACCCAGGCACCCCGCAGGGAGTTTTACTTACATCTCATATTTCTGATCCTTACCTTGGGCTTCCTGAATCAGAGTCAGGACCAAAGAATCTGTATTCCCAAGATAACTCTGATTCTGGATATGGGAACCACTACAACAGAATATGTTGGGCTGAATTTGCTCACCCATGAAATTGAGGTTGGACTTAATGGGTAATGAGATTAGCTTTTTAAATCCCTTTCTAATTTGAGTGACACTGTTCTATGTATTCTTGAAAACTTACTAAATGATAAACTTAAAATTTGTGCATTTTAGAGGCGCCTGGGTGGCTTAGTCTGTTAAGCGTCCGACTTTCGCTTAGGTCATGATCTCACGGTTCGTGGGTTCGAGCCCCGCGGCGGGCTCTGTGCTGACTGGAGCCTGTTTCAGTCTGTGACTCCCTCTTTCTCTGACCCTCCCCTGCTCTCACTGTCTCTCTCTCTCTCTCCTAGAAATAAATAAAACATTAAAAAAAAATTTGTGCATTTTACTGTATGTAAATTTTATCACATACATGTAAACACATACTGAATTCTAGTTAATGATATGCTTCCTGAAGTATTTAAGGGAAAAGTATACTCATGACTGAAGCATACTTAGAAATATATCAAAAATAAGATGGATGGACGAACAGATATGTGATTACACAAAGAGAGCATCATTGTAGAATCTAGGTGAAGGCTATAGGGATGTTGACTCTATAGTCTTTTCAACTTACAATTTGAAAATGTTTGTAATATGTTGAGATAATCCCTTAAGGCATACAGGCGTGACCCTAAGGCACTCCATGTAAGTATGCAAATCAGAATTGGGGAACCATTTAAACTTCTTCATCTTTTACAGTTTCACAGAAAAAGAGCAAGAAATAGGAAAAGGGTTTTTTGGCTTTTGTCCAGGAAATCTCTCTTGTGTAGGTCATGTTAATTCATATTACATATGAAAACTTTTGGAAACAGAAACACCTTCAGTCTGTGTTCTGAGTAAAGGCAAAGGGTTTCCATGTCCTGGGCAAACCTGTTTCCTCATCTGTAAAATGGGGTTAGTAGGCTTCTTTATGGTTATCACTTTATTTAACTTTCAATAGTCTATAATATTTTAATTTCTCTTAATTGCAAGTGATACATGAGCATTATAGGATGATTCTAAAAGAAAATAAAAGAGGGGCGCCTGGGTGGCTTAGTCGGTTAAGCGTCCGACTTTCGCTCAGGTCATGATCTCGTGGTTCGTTGGTTCGGGCCCCACGTCGGGCTCTGTGCTGACCGCCAGCTCAGAACCTGGAGCCTGTTTCAGTCTGTGACTCCCTCTCTCTCTGACCCTCCCCTGCTCACGCTGTCTCTCTCTCTCTCCTAGAAATAAATAAAACATTAAAAAAAAATTAAAAAAAAAATAAAAGAAAATAAAAGAATCTCATCTTCATATTAGTTGTAAACCGTGTTAAAATTTTAGATTTATTTTTCAAAGTGTCTTCCCTCATAAAATATAAACACTTTGGATGCCTGGGTGGCTCAGTTGGTTGAGTGTCTGGCTTCAGCTTAGGTTATGATCTCATGGTTTGTAAGTTCAAGCCTGTATCAGGCTCACTGCTATCAGTACTATCAGTGTGGAACCTGCTTCAGATCCTCTGTCTGCCTCCTCTCTCTGCCCCTCCCTTGCTCATGCTTTCTATCTCAAAAATAAACATTAAGATAAAAAAATAAAAAATGGGATATCATTATGTAGCTTGCCCTCTTCACTTAATATTTTTTGTTTACCTAATTTAACAAATAAATTTACATACTCTTGAATGGTTGTGTGTTTATTAAATGGATACTCTGTAAAACTTGCTTAACTGATCCTCTCTTGTTAGATGTTAATTTCCTAAGTTCTTCTTGCTGAGATGAATATATATATAATTCCTTCCAAATCAGGGAGGTCAGAGGTGCTTGGTGGCTCAATCATTTAAGCATCCGACTTCAGTTCAGGTCATGATCTTACGGTCTGTGAGTTCGAGCCCTGGGTCGGGCTCTGTGCTGACAGATCAAAGCCAGAAGCCTGCCTTGGATTCTGTGTCTCCCTCCATCTCTCCCTGTTCCCCCTTACCTCCCTGCTTGTGCTCTGTCTCTCTCAAAGATAGACATTAAAAAAAAAAAAAAAATCAAGGAGGTCAAAGTTAGTGATGCAAGTTCCCTTATCTTCTTTGCAGGATTCCATGCCCCTACCATGTCTTGGCCGGTTGCAGGAACTCTAATGGTTGAGCCCACTGAGTCAGAAGACAAGGCAGAGCTGGACAGATTCTGTGATGCCATGATCAGCATTCGGCAAGAGATTGCTGACATTGAGGAGGGCCGCATTGACCCCAGGGTCAATCCACTGAAGGTGCGTAGGCATTGGTACTTTATCCAAAATGTTCCATAGAGTATAAGATTTGGGGTATGGACAGTGTATAGCAACCCATGAACTCCCATCAGAAGATATTATTCTTGCCTAGAATAAGATCATTGTTCAGAAAAGATGATAAATTCATTACTTGCAGGTTTAAATCTTGAATACAGTAGCAGTCAAGTATAATGTGGATGTTTTGAGATGTGTATTGTTTATGTAGTTGTTTTGTCATTGTGAGAGGTATACCTCCTACATGCACCCAACTGGTTGCTAAGGGAGGAGGTGGGGCTGATGGCTCTTACCTAGCTGGGGAAGTCTTACTCTTTTGTGTCTCTATTTGATGAACTCTAGTGAGATTATTTACCTCACAAACTCTGGATAAAGACAAGTTCTTCTCTGAGAGCACTTATTGCTTAGAACATTTGATTGGTACTTGGCCTGAATGTTTTTTAATGCTTATGGCCTGTTTTGGAGAAAATCTGAAACATGTTTATTATATATCTGCTTCTCAGCTATAGGTGTCTTACTTAAGACATTATTAAGCTGGGTTGGGAGGGGGCGGATCATTAATTGGGAACATTGTGAAGGCTCTGGTTGTGCTATTATGGCCCTGAGCCAGAGAACAGTCTGAGATGCCCGGGGAAGCTCAAGCAAGTTCCAAAAGTGCCCATCTAAAGGTGGACCTCAGGGGCCAATGGCTGTCAGGAGAAGGCGTCTTCCTCATTGTTATTTCTCTTTTCTGTGGATACTGAAAAGAGATTTTAAGGATTTAGGCTATTTTTAAAAATGGCAATACACATTTAAAGGACATAATACACAGTTATAAAAGCAGGTGGAGAATAATACTCGTAAGATGATATAAGATTTTTAAAACATGCCCAACTATGCTATCTGCTGTTTATACATATATGTATATGTATATAGTAATAGTATAAAATCACAATGAGGATGGTGAATACCAAATTCAGGAGAGTGGTTATCACTGGGGAGTAGGAGAAGAGATGAGATGGAGGAGTTATACAGGCAGTTTATTCTGATTAATTTATTTTTTTAAATGTTTATTTTTGAGAGAGAGGGCATGCATACACATGCAAGTGGGAGAAAGGCAGAGAGGGAGAGAGAATCCCAAGAAGGCTCTGTACCATCAGTGCAGAGCCTGACACTGGGTTCAGTCTCATGAACTGTGAGATTATGACCTGAGCCGAAATCAAGAGTTAGACACTTAACTCAGGGAGCTACTCAGGTGCCCCCAATCGTTATTTTACATGGTTAAGAAAATATGGTAAAATGTTGATTTATATTGGGTGGTAGATGTGCTTAATATTTTACCATGTCTTTCTGATAATTGAAATATTTCAGAATAAATTCCCCATCAAATTTCTTCCCTCTCAAATTGAAATAAAACCAACGATCAGCCCCCTGTCCCTCGGCTTCCAACAGCTCACTGTTTGAAGTAAAGCACAGCAGAAGGCAGTGTTCTGCTCTGATCCTTTTCCCATCTGTATGTCTCAGATGTCTCCACATTCCCTGACCTGCGTCACATCCTCCCACTGGGATCGGCCATATTCCAGAGAGGTGGCGGCATTCCCACTTGTAAGTTGTCCTCTGAATCCGAGTATGCCAGCTGGTATAGCGTCCACGTGCGTATGCAGGACCATTACCTACCCAATGGGGCTCTCATCCTTATAGTGACATAACAATAACGATATGTGGTATACTTTCTTAAATGGGTCATGACAAGTGACACAGAGCACAGGAATTGGCTTTCAGAACTCTGAGGTTAGAGTGTCAGCCACAGGCCGGGGAATCCACAGGGAATATAGTGGAGAAAGACCAAATAGGAGTCCCTGTTAAATGAGTTAAGGTGTTTTCTATTATCATCCAATACGGAGATATCCCCAAATTCAATCTCTCTTTGCTTTCTGATTCTTACACAGAAAGGTGCTCTGCAGTCTCTGGCACAGTGGGGACATGGGTCAAAAGTTAGATTTGGGGGGACAATAATGAAGGGGTGACTTTTGCTTTTTTGCTAGATTGGTGTATAGTTGACACACAATGTTAGATTAGTTTCAGGTGTACCACATAGTGATTTGAAAAGCCTATACATTATGCTATGTTCACCACAAGTGTAGCCACCATCTGTCACCAGAAAAATGCTCTTACAATAGTATTGACTATATTCTCTATGCTGTGCCTTTTATCTCCTTGACTTATGCATCTCATATCTGGAAGCCTATTCCTCCCACTCCTCTTCACCCATTTTGCCCATTTTGCCTGCCCCTCTCTGGCAACTATCAGTTCTCTGTATATATGAGTCTGTTTCTGCTTTTGTTTCTTAGATACCACATGTAAGTGAAATCATATGGTATTTGTCTTTCTCTGTCTGACATGTTTTACTTAGCACAATACCCTTTAGGTCCATCCATGTTGTTGTAAATGAGAAGATCTCATTCTTTTTTATGGCTGAACAATATTCCAGTGTATCTATGTGCACACATGAGTGTATACACACACACACACACCACATCTTCTTTATCCATTTATCTTTCGACAGACACGGGTTGCTTCCATATTTTGGCTACAGTAATAATGCAATAAAAATAGAAGTGTAGATTTAAAAAAAAAATTTTTTTTACATTTTTTTATTTTTGAGAGACAAAGCACAAGTCGGGGGCAGGGCGGGGCAAAGACAGAAGGAGACACGGAATCTGAAGTAGGATCTAGGCTATGAGCTGTCAGCACAGAGCCCGATGCAGGGCTCCAACTCACAAACCGTGAGATCATGACCTGAGCCAAAGTCGGGCGCTTAACGGACTGAGCCACCCAGTCGCCCCAGGAATATGGGTTTTACCTTTTATGCTCTTGAGCATTTGTTGGGCATGTGGGGACATTCATGGCAATCTCCTCTTTCCCCAAGAGAAATGTTTCAGAATACCCCAGAACATTTCCATCTTTTGTCCCTTGCAGCCCTTTGTGAAACCAGAGAACAAATTCTGGCCAACCATTGCCCGGATTGATGACATCTATGGAGATCAGCACCTGGTTTGTACCTGTCCACCCATGGAAGTTTATGAGTCCCCATTTTCTGAGGAGAAAAGGGCCTCTTCTTAGTCCTCTTTCCCTAAGGGACTGACTTATCTTTCTCTGGAGCATTTGATGAACAAGAACTCTATAACTTTCCACTTTGGACTCACCATGGAATTTTATACACTGTATATTTTTGTAATCTCTGTCAAGGTAAATGTAAATACAATTAGCATAGTAAATACAATACAAGCTCATTGTTGAAAGACTGGATTGCTTCAGTTCATGCTTCCACATGGAGCAGCTGACGGTTCAAGTTGCCTTGATTGGGAGCCATTTAGTTTTTTGCATAGAAAATTTTGGGTTTGCTAGGAACTTTAAATGTAGGAAGTTAAGAAACATTTTAGAGGCTATACTATAGACTTGATAGATAACTTGTTCCAAATAAGTCCTTGTGGACTGTGCCATCTGTGAAGAATCCCAGGGCAAATGTTTACATTTTGCACACACTGAAGAAATTTGTTCTCTAATTTGCCTAATCTGTAATAGCATTTCTGAGTGTTTTCCTTTTTCCATGTGTGTGGTTTTCTTCTATCTTCAATTATTAGTATTCTAATAAAAGCATTTCAATTTGAAGAATGTCTTCTTTGTCCAGTTTTCAATCTTATTCCCATGTATGCTAAGTTCAGAGGAATTTGAACGGCAACAAGATCAAACCCAGTAGCAATTTTTTACATTAGTAGTTTTGTCTAGTAATTTCCTCATTTAACAATAAGTTCAGAGATAATAAGTCAAGGTCTTTCTTCAGACTTCCTGTCCTGCTTTCATTTGTAGACAGTCTTCATCCTCATGGTCTTAATATACCTGCTGCATATTGACATCACATACCCATTCTAATAGGAAAAAGGGGAAAAACAAAAAACTAAAGGCAGATTCCACTCAGTAACTTGTGCTTGCTTTTACGTGGCCAGAGTTGGTTCAAATTGCCACTCCTAGCTGCAAGGGAGTATGGGGCGGTCTTTTACCTGGGTATGTTAGTGACCCAAAGAAAATAAGTTTCTTAGCTAAATAAAAGGGGGAAAATGGGTTTCAGGTAGGCTACTAGCATGCCTGCCTCAACATAACTTTCCCCTAGAAACAGCAAATGCTTCAGATGTTCTTCCCTATTTCTAGTGAGCACTTGTTCAGTTCCTGACTGCTTGGCTCTTTGCATGGCAGCTTGATCACACAACTATTATTCAAACTATTATGATAGTCATCTGTAGAAACGTCTTAGTGCTCTAGTGAATGTTTTGTAAATGCTCCACTTATTCTCACACTTAAAATGTTTGTAAAACAATTTATTTCACCCTAATTAAGCAATAGAGAAGTGATGGTATCTATCCATTGTTTCTTTTTTACATTATAATTAAATGGTTAATACTGAATTATTCTCTGAAGTCAGGTACTTTGGAAGTGTTTACGATGTATTATCTCATTGGAACCTCACAACAGTCTCCTTTCACACATGGGGGTATGGAGAGATGCCCAAAGTCACACAGCTGATGAGAGGTATAAGCCAGAATTTGAATCCAGGCTCCAGTGGCAGCTGGTCAAAACAGGCTACCACACTGCCATGGTCACTTTATACCTGGAGATTCTGCCCTTCCTGAGCTGGAAACCAGGGTCTCGACACAGACTACCCATCAGGTTATGGAGTAGCTTCTTTAAAGGAAAGACAAGCACATAAAAACAAATCTAGGTGAACAGCAGCTCTTCATCAGACTGTAAAGTATATCAGAAGCAAATGCAGGTGATTAAAAAGTTGAAACTGCCCTGGTGCTCCTGGGTGGCTCACTCTGTTAAGTGCCCAACCCCGGTCATGATCTCACTGTTCTGAGAGTCCTGCGTCAGGCTCATGAGCCAGCAGGGAGCTTAGAGCCTGCTTAAGATTCTCTCTCCCTCTCGCTTTGCCCCTCCCCCACTTGTGCTCTCTAAGGAAATAAATCAAACTAAAAAAAAAAAAAGTTGAAATTGTCCTTCACTATTAAGTCACTCATGTGTTTACCTGATGCTTGTGCCCATCTTTCCCACCTCTGGGTCTTTGCCCATGTGGTATCATCCACCGGGAGCACTCGTCCCTGCTAACTTTGCTTTAGTGGATTCTGTTTGTTCTTCATGTTTTAGCATCTCCTCAAAGTCTTCCACACATGTCTGTGAAATGTGCTATTGGTTTTTTCCTTAATTTTTTTTTGAAGGAGAAATAGAGCAAGAGTGGGTGGTGGGGCTGAGAGAGAGGGAAAAAATCCCAAGCAGGCTCCATACTGGCTCTACACTGAGCTGGATGTAGGGCTCAAACTCATGAAGCATGAGATCATTACCTGTGATTCAATCAAGAGTCTTGTCACTTAACTGACCAAGTCACTTAGGTACCCTTGTGCTATTTTGTATCTTTGCACTCAGCTTGTATTCCTTTACCCTTAGCACAATTAGTAATTATTCTGTTTACTTGGTTTTCTTCAGCCTCACCAGACTAAGTTCCCTGAGAACAGGGACTATATCTCATTTATCATTGGATTTCCAGTGTTGAGCCGTGGTCTTCCACATAGTATATGCTCAACAGAAAGAAGTATGAATTGACTAAAGGAATAATCCTTTATCTTTAAGAGGAACACTGTCACGGAAACCAGTAATTCCAATGCCTGCTGTTAGGAGTTGGTAAAGTACAAAATGCCAGGCTTTAAAGACAAAGACCTCTGGACAGGCTCCAAAGGCTCCCCACCTTTTTTTTTTTTTTTTTTTTTTTTTACTATGGTATTACATTATTCAATTCCATAGCATTAAGTACTTATTAAATGTGCAAAATGTCCCTTTTGAGCAGTTTTGAAGAGAGGATCTGAGGTAGACATACACATACTTCATATAAATGGGGTACTCCCTCTGCCTTCTCCCAGCCCTTAGACTGTGGCCTTGAAGCTGTGTATGATCAATAGCAAGGGCCCTGGGCCAGTCTGGAAACCTCACGAAACCTTTAGATAAATAAAGGGGCTAAGTTTTCCAATGGCCAAACTGGTGCCTATCATCCAAACAAAGGATGTAGGCACCACTTTCAGGTGCAGGAAGCCATCTGGGACAAGTAGTTTGGAAGCTAAGATGTTACTGCTTTTATAGGTTTACAAGGTTATTGGACAGACTGTTTTGGGTCCCATGCTTTCTGATCTGGTAGGCTTGCTCCTACCAGCGTTGCATCAAGGAAGTTTTTGATCAAACTGACAGTTTTATTGCTTATAATGCTGATTGGAAAATAGTTTTTTACTAGAGATTAGGAGGGTTTGCTCTCCATTTGTGCCCCTCTGATGCTTCACCAATCTAATCTTTGGACACCCACTCAATGAGAAAGTTTGATCTGTAGAGCAGATGTACTAGTGCAGAACTGTTGCCCCATGCAGATCCCAGGTGAACAAAGAAGGTAAAAAGGGGGATTTCCCCAGTGGTAGTGCAGTAACATGGATGAATGGATGTCATCCATCACCTCTATGGAGAGCAGTGAGGAGTAGCCAGGAGGAAGAAGTGTTAACATTACCTGAGGTCATTCCATAAAGATAGCAACATCCAGGAAGCAGGAGTTAGTGCCCCAACACAGAGTATACCACTCTTGTAAATCTGTTGATTTTCTTGTTGACAATTAGAGTACTTGCTCTGGAGTCAGATTCCCTGGAGTCATATCCCAGCTCTCCTGTATCCTAGCTGTATGACTCTGGAGAAGATAACTGGCATCTCTCAGCCCTAGTCTCCTTACCTATAAAACATTATCTACCACTCTTGGGTGAAGTTTCAATATATTGCTCCAAACCGTGCCTGACACCAAGTAAGTGCTTGTGTTAGCTCTTATTTTCATCTTCACTTAAGGTCTTGTATCCTATATTGTACATCCCTGCACTTCATGCTCTAGGAGTGGAGCCCCAACCTCAACTGGACCTACCTTGGATTCAGATCCATTTCTTTTCCTTTTATTTACATTCCTAAGTGCCCCTTTCCTAGAGATGGCACCCAGAGAATGTACAAGGAACATGGGTGGTGACTTCATACAGATGTAAATTCCTAGATATGCCGATTGTTTTGAGACATTAGGCAAATTCACTTAACCCTTCTGCACCTCAGTTAAGGTATCAGATAGCAATAATAAAGTACTTAATCAGGCCTATTATAAGGATTAAATGAAATAACACAAATTGATCACTTAGCATAGTGGCACCCAGAAATCACTGACTTATTCTGCAAATCTTGACTGAGCCATTTTTTGTATTAGACTCCATTCTAAATAACCACTTTCATGGAGCACCAATGCTAGATGAACAGACAACACATCAATCAAGACTTCAGTGTTAAATTAAAAAAAAATTTTTTAAGGTTTAATTTTGATATATATGTAGAGAAAGAGCGTAAGTAGAGGAGGGGCAGAGAGAAAAGGAGAATCCAAAGCAGGCACTGAACTATCAGTACAGAGCCTGATGCAGGGCTTGAACCCACGAACCATGAGATCATGATCTGAGCGAAAGTCAGAGATGCCTAACTGACTGATCCACCCAGGCGCCCCTTAAATACTCTTTAGAAAACAAAAAAAAAAATGGTAGTTGTGGGGGGTGGGGTGGGGCCGATTTGGGAACCTTTTACATTTAGGCTAAAATCTGAACAGAAAGAAGCCAGGCATGACTGGATATAGCGAAAGGGCAGGAGGAATATTCAGAAATAGAAGCATGCTTGAAGGCCTTAGTATCTCTATTGCAGCATTTGGTTATTTTCATATGTAAGGGATTTTAAGAATCCCTAAGACGGCTGCCTGGGTGGCTCAGTTGGTTGAGTGACTTCGGCTTGATCTTCTGGTTCATGATTTCGGGCCTTGTGTGGGGCTCTGTGCTATATAGCATGGAGCTCACTTTTGATCCTGCCACCCTGCCCACTCCCTGCCCACCTCTTTAAAAACTGAATAAACATTTAAAAAAAAAGTCTCTAGGAAATATGGATGGGAGAAAGAAGATGGGGAATAAAAGTCAGGCTTGGGAAGAGGTATGGGACTCCTAAGAGTTAAGAATGGTGAGGAGGGATTTTAGCCTAGAGTCAAGATCACAGAAAATGAAAACAGGGTCCAGAGGAGAAGAAAGGGACTCTGTCTCAGGTGAAGGGCTTTGAGAAAAAAGGAGAAAAGGAATGGGGTGGGTAGGGGTCCTTGGGTCAGAAAGAGAGGGAAGGATCTGTTACGGGGACAGGAGACAGAATAAGATTGAAAGTGGGAGGAAGATGCAGGTTAGAAACAGGAAAGAAATGGGGGAGGAGGTAAATAGGGGCTTCCATTGGGGATGGGGAGAAAGAAAGGACTAAGAGGTGCAAGGAGAAAGAACATAAGCTCAGTGACCAGGCATATGAAAGTCAGGAAGTAGTAGGGTAGGAGAGACAGAAGAAGGCTGTCCAGGGTGGGAGGAGGAGTCAAGAGTTATGAGCAATAAGGCACAGGGTCAGGACGTGGGAGAAGACTCCCTCAAATTAGGAAGAGGACAGGGAGCAAGAAAGGAATGGAGAAGGGGCATGGTTAAAAAGTACACTGAGTGCAAAAGTCTGGGCAGGGTGTGGGCGAATATCAGGGTGGCCTCTCAGTAAAAGGGTAGAAGGAGAAGCCCGTGGTTAGAAGAGAAAGATGTGTGAGAAGGGAGGACCCTCAGAAGAGGAAGAACAAGGGAAGTCTTTTTTGGAAACCAACTAGGCAGCAAGACTGTTGACCGAATAGGACGATTCAGGAACCTAAACCTGAGGCCAGAGACAGCGAAATAGGGGGACAGAGAAGTGAATGCCCTGGTTAGGGTGTCTGCAAAGTTTAAAATTGAGCCCAGTGTGCAGCAAAACTATGAGGATAGGGATGGTGGGCACTTACCAGGATCATTGCAGTAACCCAAGTGCTGGAGGACCCACTTGTTGATTACCAACTCTGTACACAGGTCCCCTATATATAGGCAGGATTCAAGTAATGTATATGTTCTCAGACTGCTTCCCTTTTCTTCCTTCTGTTCACATGTACTTTGCACTGCTTACTTCACTGAGTACTGGGTCCCACCCACTCCTCCCTCCTGAAGCCCTCCAGCTCTGCCACAGTTCAGAGGTGCCTCTCAGTGGTGCTTTAACCACCCCGTTTTACATACATTGTTACTCTTATCTGGAGCTTTTCCCATGTCTTCCCACTACCTCTCATACATGCAACTTGCTGGGAATAGAGATGAGTCTTTGATATTAAAGAAGATACAATCTGTACTCTCAGATCACCCAACCCAAAATTTGGAAAAATGTAGTCAATTTGGGACAGAATGCCTTGCCTCTCTCTGGTGCCTAGAACTGGCAAGGTTGTTGGATACCTTTTCCATAAAAGCAGTGTTACTAAATTATGCTTTAATAGTCTTTCTAACCTGGAAACCTACACCTTTCCTCTGTATCATTGCTCCTATAGGAAATGTTTGTACAAATTCATACAAACGACATAATTGCATTTTCAACCTGCAAGTCAAAGATCTTCATCATCATTCTAACTTCTAAAATTAAGTTAGATATCATCTGTTAATTTCTTCAAAATTCAAAATTGATGGACGGTTGAAAAAAATCAACTACCAAGTATTTTTTTCGTGAATCTATACGATCCTCTGGGTATCTGGATCTCTCTTAAAAAGGCCTACGGTTTTTAAAACTAATGCAAGAGATGGGGCGCCTGGGTGGCTTAGTCGGTTAAGCGCCCAACTTTCGCTTAGGTCATGATCTCGCAGTTCGTGGGTTCGAGCCCCGCGTCGGGCTCTGTGCTGACTGCCAGCTCAGAGCCTGGAGCCTATTTCAGAGTCTGTATCTCCCTCTCTCTCTGACCCGCCCCTGCTCACGCTGTCTCTCTCTCTCTCTCTCCTAGAAATAAATAAAAATATTAAAAAAAAAAAACTAATGCAAGAGGAATTCTAGTGTGCTTTTGATCTGGTTGATGCCTGTACTTTAACCCTACCAGTATGTGTAGAGATCAAGGTGTGACATTTTTCATTTTGTACGATACTTCTGAAGATCATTTAAAAAAACAAAATACAAACCTTGGTGAGAGTCTGAAGATTTAAGTGTTTCAAGTAACAACCAAAGTCATAAATTTCCAGAAAACAGGGTGTAATCCAACAGCACCAGGAGTGATGTCAGTCATCCTAAAAATATGCAGAATTTCCCCCAATAGTGCCGTCACTGGGAACTTGATCTCAAACTGCTACTCACTGCAGGAGGAGCAGCCAAAGAAGAATTAGATGCTAACAGATTCTTTCTTTAAAGTCTGGCATAAAGAATGGAAAGAAAAAAATAACTTGCTTATGTTCAAGACATTATATCCTACATGAACTACAGAGAAATATTAAAGTTTCCCAAAATAGCACTAAATGTTTTTATTGGTTAAAAGAAGTTGCTTCAAATGCATTCCAAAATACAATGAGGAAAATAAATTTCCATGGAAGGAGACAGTTGGGTAGGCTGTTAAATAAACTTGCAAATAGCAAAGGAGTGAGTACAGTATGTGGTGCTAGCCACGCTGGGAGGGAGGGGATGGATTGTGAAGCATTAGCACTATTTCTGTATTTTGTCAAAAAGACAGCTTTTAGCCTGGAATGGTATCTGCCATTCAGAAAATTGCTATTAATTTGAAGTCTAATACTTCTGAGCAGGAGGCAGTTCTGGGAGGTGAGTCTGAAAGGTGCTACAGTTAAACAGGTTCAGTATAGTCCTTAAACAATTTCATTATTTCCTAGAAATTAGTTGCCTTTAATTTTTTTTTTACAAATAGTTTATTGTCAAGTTGGTTTCCATATAACACCCAGTGCTCATCCCCACAAGTGCCTTTAATTTTTTTAAAGCTATTTATTTTGGAGAGACAGAGAGTGTGAGCATGGGAGGAAGGGAGAGAGGGAGATAGAGAATCCCAAGCAGGCTTTGCACCATCAGCATGGAGTCCTATGTGGGGCTCGAACCCACAAACCATGAGATCATGACCTGAGCCAAAGTAGGACACTTCCAAACAAGCCACCCAGGTGCCCCTAGTTGCCTTTAAGAATAAAATCCATGTTTGGGTGCCGGGTGGCTCGGTCATTTAAGCGTCCAACTTCGGCTCAGGTCATGATCTATGGCTTGTGGACTTGTGGGTTTGAGCCTCGGGTAGGGCTCTGTGCTGACAGTTCAAAGCCTGGAGCCTGCTTCAGATTCTGTGTCCATCTTTTGCTCTGCCCCTCACCCACTCAGTCTCTCTCTAAGAACAAATAAAACATTTAAAAAAATTTTTTTAATGAAATCTATGTTTTGAAAAAAATTTTTTAATGTATTTTTTTAATGTTTTATTTATTTCTAGGAGAGAGAGAGAGAGAGACAGCGTGAGCAGGGGAGGGTCAGAGAGAGAGGGAGTCACAGACTCTGAAACAGGCTCCAGGCTCTGAGCTGGCAGTCAGCACAGAGCCTGATGTGGGGCTCGAACCCACAAACCGCGAGATCATGACCTAAGCGAAAGTCGGACGCTTAACCGACTAAGCCACCCAGGTGCCCCTGAAAAAAAATTTTTAATGTTCATCTTAGAGAGAGAGAGACAGCGCATGCACGAGCTAGTGGGGGAGGGGCAGAGACAAATGAAGACAGAATTCAAAGCAGGCTCCAGGCTCAGAGCTGCTAGCACAGAGCCCCACGTGGGGCTGGAACCCATAAGCAGTGAGATCATTACCTGAGCCAAAGTCAGACGCTTAACTGACTGAGCCCCCACGGTGCCCCCATGTTTTGTTTTGTTTTTTTAACTTACATTTTAGTTAACATATAGTTCTTATAGTATGAAAATGAGAAGAGGCTCTAAAAGAAATATGCACCATGTGACAATAATCATTCAGAATTTTTAGATGAAATTCTGTCAGGGTGCACATTTGTTCTCTTTAAACTAGAGTCCAAACTTGGTTTTCAAAGGGCAAAAGGATGTAGTATAAATTAAAAGTAAATACTGCAGTAAATAAACAGCATAGTGAAGCAGAAAAAGTAGTAGAAAGTAACACGGAGCCTTGAGTTTAAAGCTGCTGACTACCTGTAACTTACAGTAACTCTTTTGAAATCACTAACTTGTCTGTAAAATGGAGGTAATACCATTTACCTCACAAAGTATGTATGAGAAGTGAAATAATGTATGAAAAATGCCAACAGCACTTTTCTTTTTGGACATACACTTAAAAGATGGGGGAACTGTTACCATCCCTGTTCCAAATGGAAAGGCTGGTAAATTTATCTTAAAACTCCCATTAAAAACAAACAGGAAAACAAAAACTGGTTATCAAGGAAGAAAAGGAGACCACCAGGTGGCAGAAATGAAGAGGGAATACACAGGTCTGAAACCATGTGGGACATGAAGAAGGCTGGACGAGATATGTGTTTTAGGATTGGAGTTTCACTGAATCAACAGCAGATTTGTTATCAGAAACCATAGAGGTCAGAACGAAGTGGCAAGATATTTTCAAGTGCTGGAAGAACTGCCAACGAGAATTCCATATCATGTGAAAAGATCTCCCAGGAGTAAAGGTGAAACAGACTCTCTTGGATGAAGGAAAACAAAGAGAAGTTGTCACTAGGAGATTTGATCTATAAGAATTCCTTCATGGGACGCGTGGGTTGCTCAGTCGGTTGAGTGACCCACTTTGGCTCAGATCATGATCTCAGAGTCTGTGAGTTCAAGCCCCGCATCAGGTTCTTTGCTGACAGCTCAGAGCCTGCAGCCTGCTTTGGATTCTGTCTCCCTCTGTCTCTGCCCCTCCCTTGTTTATGCTCCGTCTTTCTCTCTCAAAATTAAATAAACATTAAAAAAATTTTTTTAAAAAGAATTCTTTCAGTAAATTCTTCATGAAGAATGGAAATAACAGAAGAGCAGAAAATCAGGCTTATAAATAATGGAAAGGGAAAGTATCTGTGTAAAAGTAGTATCTAGAGTTGTTTAACCCTAGAAACATGACTCATTAAAAAATTGATAAATCAGACTTCATCAAAATTAAAGACTTTTTCTCTGAGAAACATTGTTAAGAATGAAAACATGAGTCACAGACTGGGATAAAAATATTTTGCAATTCACATATCTGATAAAGGACTAGTACTCATAATATATTAAGAATGCTGGGGGCGTCTGGGTAGCTCAGTCGGTTAAGCATCCAACTTAGGCTCAGGTCATGATCTCAGTTCGTAGGTTCAAGTCTTGCATCAGGCTCTGTGTCTCCCTCTCTCTTTGCCTCTCGCCTGCTCATGCTCTGTCTCTCAAAAATAAACACACATTAAAAAAAAAATTCCAAACTCAACATTAGAAACGATCCAATTAGAAAACAGGCAAAAAACTTAAGCAGATGAAAGACTGATTAAATCATCAGGTATTAGGGAAATGCAAAATAAAGCCATACTGAGATACCCCTACACATCTACTAGAATGGCTAAAATAAAAATATTGACAAGTATTGGCAAGAACACTGAGCAGCAATTGTATCTCTCAGGAATACAAAATGGTATAGCCACTCTAGAAAACTTAGCAGTTTCTTATAAAGTGAAACACACACATGATATAATCCAGAATTATGCCACTGTGTATGTATCCTAGAGAAATGAAAACTTATGTTCACACAAGAAACTGTATATGATTTTTTTTTTTTTTTGCCTTATAGACAAAAACTAGAAACAACCCCAAAGTCCAGTGATAGGCTAATAGAAGATAAAAATACTACTCAGTAATACAAAGAATGAAACTATCGATACATGCAATGACTTACGTGGATCTCAAGGTTATCATGCTATGGAAAAAACATCAATCTCAAAATGTTACACAGTGTATGTTTCCATTGATAGAACTTTATTGAAATGACATAATTATATTCATGGAGAACTTGCTAGTGTTTGTCAGGAGTTAGGATTATTGGAAAGGTTTAACTATGAAGTGGGTAGCATGAAGGAATTTTTTTTTTGTGATGGAACACTTAAATATCATTTTTTAATGTTTATTTTTGAGAGAGACAGTGTGAGTGAGGGAGGGGCAGAGAGGGAAACACAGAATCTGAAGCAGGTTCCAAGTTCTGAGCTGTCAGCACTGAACTCGACATGGGGCTTGAACCCATGAAGCAGGAGATCATGACCTGAGTGGAAATTGGATGCTCAACCAACTCAGCCACTCAGGCACCCCATGATGGAACCTTTAAATCTATGGTTACACACATCTATACATGTATAAAATGTCAGAACTAGATTTGTCTAAAATAAGTTCATATAAAAACTGGTGAGATTTGAGTAAGATCTATAAATTAATATTATTGTGCCAGTGTTAATTTCCTGCTTTTGATTAACTTATTGTGGCTATAGAAGATGTATCTTTAGGGTAAAGCTAAGAGTACATAAGAATTCTAGAACTTGTTAGTATGCAATTAATTTAAAATAAAAAGTGAAGAAAAGTGCTTTGGGGGTATTCTACTCTATAAAACTGAAGTATTTTATAAGGACTTGTAGATTTGTTAATGATCTTATGTGTTTGTGTGAATTTTTGGTAAATAAGTATCTGGAGCAGTATAGTTCATGATCTTCACACAAACAGAATGAAGAACAGATATATGTGAGAAGGGAAAGGCACCTCAAAAATTTTTCCTAGTATCTAGTAGAGATCTAGTAGAAGTTGTTTGAAGACCATTTCCAGGCAAAATGTTCATGGGATTCCTATGCTTTCCACCAGTATCATTTCTCATCTATGGCAATTCACCAGAGATTAAAACAAAACAAAACAAAACAAAACAAAACAACCACTGTATTTTCCCTCAAGGAGAGAATGGTTTTGAGTTAATTTCTTATCAACAATAGCCAAAGTATGGAAAGAGCCCAAGTGTGCATCGATGGATGAATGGATAAAGATGTGGTATATGTATACAATGGAGTATTAGCCAGCAATCAAAAAGAATGAGATCCTGCCATTTGCAGCTACATGTTGGAACAAGGAGGTATTATGCTAAGTGAAAGTAGTCAGAGAAAGGCAAATATCATGACTTCACTCATATAAGGACTTTAAGATACAAAACAGATAAACATATGGGATGGGACATAAAAATAAGGGAGGGAGGATGGGCTAAATGGGTAAGGGGCATTAAGAAATCTACTCCTGAAATCATTATTGCACTATATGCTAACTTGGATATAAATTTAAAAAATAAATAAAAATTTTTTTAAAACTATGGGTATGGTAGGGAAAGAATATTTTCAGAAACAAAGTGTCAGGGTTATGTCATTAGAGATCTTAATTGAGTCCATCAATAAGGTAATCTTTCCTAAACTTGAAGCACTTTAAAAGAGGAAAGGTGAAAGGTATTCATAATCACTCTGGAACAAGCAATAAAACTTGGTTTGTCCTGGTAAACTGACACTTAGGGTTACCCTATCTGTATTAGTCAACTTTTGCTGCATAACAAATTACCCTAAAGTTTAGTAATTAAAACAGCATTCCTTATTGTAGTTTCTGTGGGTCTGGAATTCAGAAGTAGCATAGCTGGCACCTCTGGCTTCTAACAGGTCACGTCTCAGTCATGTTGTGTTAACTCCAAAATCTTAAGAGTCTGAAGATTTACTTTTCACTTATGGTTCCATGTTCATCATGGCTTGGCTGGAGGTGTGGTGTGCTCTGTGTCATTCTCATTCTGGGTCCCAGGTTATTAGAAAAGTTGTCTGGTGCTACTGATCCCCATGGAAGGGCAAAGAAAACTGGAGGGCAATGAAATGTTCTACCTAGAAATGACACACAGCATTTGTCACAGATCAATGATTAACTGGTCACATGACCGCAGCCAACCACAAGGAGGCTAAGATGTATAATCCTAACACATCCTTTGAGAGCCAGAAATACCAGAAAAACAGTACCAATGACTACCCTCATTCTGGTCAGTAAATATTCAACCCCCTCTTGTGTCCTACAGAAACTACACATCCTCTAGAATGATTATAACCAAAAGGCAAAAATGAAGTGTCAGTAAGAACGGGGGGCAACTAGATTCTCAAACATGACTGGCAGGAAAGTAAAATGGTATAAACCACTTTAGAGTATCTCTTATCTTGAGCAGATACTAATGAAATTGATGGGTTGTATAGTAAGGACATATTTAATTTTATAGGAAACTTTCAAACTATTATTCAAATGCTTACACATGAAGCAGCTTTATTTATAATAGCAATATTTTGGAAACTCAAATACCCATTAGCAGATGTATAAACAAATTGTGGAATATCCATATATAATGGAATACCCAGTAATATGTTCACATTTTGTCTATTCTGTTTTGCCTGTTATATTTTGTTTTCGTTTATTTCCACGAATTTTAATCTCAAACCATTCTTCACACAGCAGCTTGTTATTCCATCAATGCAACGCAATTTTATATTTGATTATAGTTATAGTGTAAAATATATTCTTTCATTCATTTTTTCAATAGCAGTCATTTGGTCTGCCTGCCTGGTCCCTCTAGCTAGTTCTTGATGTCTCACATCTAGCATTTGTGGTTTTTTTCTGTATAGTGTCTGATTACTCCAGGTTACTAAATAATCAGTTCCTTCAGGGACTTAAAGGTCTGGTATGGGGACCAGTCAGCATACAATAGATAAGCACAAAACACTCTTCCCAGCAGAAGCTGGTGATTAGGGGACCATCAAACTTAATTCCCTCAAATCAGGTAGAGCCATGAGCTCTGTCTTTCAGGGTGCTCTGAAAAATAGGGAAAGGTTTGATCCCTAATAAGCAAAAAAAGAAATAGCACACAGTGGACAAGTCAGAGCAGATCTGTATCCAATTTATATACAGACTCTACACTAAAATCCAAAGCTTTTAAGTTACAGGCAGGGCCCTTTTCTGTTAGCCAAACTGTTGTTAACAAGCTTGTGAGAGAGCTTAGGGTGTTTTATATTGCTAACTCCCTGAAGTTTACCTAATATTCTTTTGTTTGAAATGTTTGTTTATTTTGAGAGAAAGAGAGTATGTGAGTGGGGGAGGGACAGAGAGAGAGAGAGAATCCCAAGCAGGATCTGTGCTGTTAGCAAAGAACCTAATGTGGGACTCTAACTTGTGAACTGCGAGATCGTGACCTGAGCCAAAGTCAAGGGTGAGACGTTTAACTGACTGAACCACCCAGATGCCCCTCTTTTTAGAAAAAATGTTTATTTTGAGAGAGGGCTTGCAAAGGGGTGGGACAGAGAGAGAGAATCCCATGCTGGCTCTGTTCTGTCAGCATAGAGACCAACATGGGGCTTGATCTCACAAACTGAGATCACGACCTGAACTGAAATTAAGAGTCTGACACTTAACTGACTGAGCCACCCAGGTACCCTTACCTAACATTCTTAAACATACATGTATGCACATATTTGTTGAATGAGCCATATTATTTAGAAATGAGTTCTACAACTACAGGCTTTTCTTACTCTATAAGAAAATTTAAGAAAAAAAAAATCCTACCCATATGAAAGTGGCTGAGTACTTAATAGGAATCACTATAACCTACTACATGTACCAGAATCCAGGGAGAAACTCCTCTTTCAAACTTAAGCCTATGAGACAATCAGATACTATGTACTACCTGAAGGGATAACCACACCATCTATGAAGAAGTATTGCCAAAAAAAAAACCTCACACCTAAATCTGATCATGCTTGAATTGTAACTATCAATTTACACAAAAGAGAAACAGGTTAAACCATACCACATGGTTATAATCAGCAAAATCTTACTCTGTCAGGACTCTAGAATAATTTAAATATACAATTGAAAAAATAAAGGAAAATTGATAGAGGGGATATATACAGATTAAAAGATACTTAAGTGAGGGGCGCCTGGGTGGCTTAGTCGGTTAAGCGTCCGACTTTCGCTTAGGTCATGATCTCNCTGAACACTTCATTTCCTTAGGGACCTACTAAAAATGTTACCTCTTCAAAAAACAAATAAAAAGTAAAAAAATGTTACCTCATCAGACCACTCGTGACTACTGTACTATCTAAAACAGCTTTTCGGGGCACCTGGGTGGCTTAGTCGGTTAAGCGTCCGACTTTCGCTTAGGTCATGATCTCACGGTTCGCGGGTTCGAGCCCCATGTCGGGCTCTGTGCTGACTGCCAGCTCAGAGCCTGGAGCCTATTTCAGAGTCTGTATCTCCCTCTCTCTCTGATCCTCCCCTGCTCACGCTGTCTCTCTCTCTCTCTCCTAGAAATAAATAAAAAATATAAAAAAAAAAATTAAAAATAAATAAATAAATAAAAGATACTTAAGTGATAGCAATTAACAACAATGTAAGGTCCTCATTTGGATTCTGATGCAAACAAACTAACCTAAAATATCTACATATGACATTAGAAACAATGGAGTTTGGGGCTATCCTGGACTCCTGAACATGTTAAGCTGGAAGCAGCTTTCTTTCCTAGTCTATAATGTTATAGCAAAGTTAAGACAAAACATAGCCTAACTATGGAAATCACTTATTTTGCTAATAAAAGCAAAACAAAGTAGTTCAAGTAGCTGAAACTGGGAGATGTTCCCTACCCTTCATGCAGAGAGATGGCCAATGCGAAAGGGAATACAACAGTAGATGATGCAATTTAATGATTTATTTCAATCTAAAAAGGTTCTATTTAAATTAGACTTAGATTCTTCAAAATAAAAATGATTCCAATGTCTGTTAAAAACAAGCCCAAAGAGACAACCATTCTAATCATTATGCTATGAGTGTTCCCCAGAACCTGATTTTGAATTTAATTGAAGGCAGAAAAAGCACCCAAACAAGCTTGGCTTATATTCAAATGTGAGAGCTTATATAGCCCTATAGTAAAGACTGCCAACATCTGGGCTCACACTGCCAGTTTCTAGCACAGCAGCTGTGCCACTTCCTTGAAGGATAAGCTTCGGCAAGCTTCTTCTTTTCTTTAAAAAATAAAAATTTTTAAATGTTTGTTTATTTTTGAGAGAGAGAGACACAGAATAAGAAGCAGGCTCCAGCCTGACGAGGGCTCGAACCCACCAACTGTGAGATCATGACCTGAGCTGAAGTCGGATGCTTAACTGACTGAGCCACCCAGGCAGCCCTAAACTTTGGCAAGTTTCTTAACCTTTCTGTACCTCTGAGGTTCATCCATAAGATGGGGATAATAGTACCTGCCTCTAAAGGTTGTCAGACAGATTAAATGAATACATACATACTCAATAAATGTTGGCACTATATATGGCTCTGAATTCAAGAACAGAAAAACTGTTCAATCATACTAAACAATATGATTTTTATCAGATTTTATCTGATAAAAACAATATACTTTCAGAGACAAGAACAATGTTTTAGCATATTCTCATGTCTGTGAAATAAGAAGTAGCACTGCTGCTAAAACTGAACATAAGTTATTATAGAAAGTTTTTCCAATTTAGTAAAATTAAAAAAAAACAGGTGAAACCTGTTCTTAGTGTTTAAGATTTCATACTAGTCCTTATTATCAAAAATCAAGAATAGAGAATTGTACAAAATGTCTGTTTTAAAATGCACAATGAAGTACTCTGGAGGTGATTCTTAAAAATATATACTTACAAGCCAGACAAATGTAAAAAAGTAAAGTAAGAGGAGCTATTTTTCTGGTCATAAAATATTTATTAATGTATACTTTAGGGAATATAGTGAATATAAAATTTAGGATCACAATATGAAGCAATTTCAGTCCTCTCAAAAGTCAAGCCCAGCCCTCAATGCTCTGCAGATGTAAAACCACTGGTGAGACTCACTAAAAGCAGTTTGACTAGTACAGAAGAGGCTTTTCATGAACATTTACAACTAGAGCATCTGAATACCTCTTTTAAGTGCAAAACCACACCACATTACACTAATGCAGCAACAATGCATTCATATTGTTCTCATTAGTCATTAGTAGTCAACTTGCATAAAACACCAGAAAAAAGCACAATGGAGCTCACAAAATGGGCTAAAAAATGAACTTGTCCTTGCAAAACACATTGTAATGGAAGAAGACATTAAAAATGTATTATGCACAATACAGAAGCTGCGTTCCAAAGATCTCAAGTGTCATTTCCTTTTCTGTAAAATCAAATTACATGAACCAGGCACAACTAATATTTGGGAGGCAGTGCGTAGCTAAAATTTCATTTAACTAATTACTCAATGATTTAAAAAATCCCCATAAGTCTTTTCTGTCCTGAGGTAGTTGCAAAATAAATCATGACTTGGATATCAACTAGAGCTGAGGCTTTGACTTTTTACTCATTTAAAACTAGTTGTTACAGGAACTACCTTTTGTTATTTAAAAGACAGTTGAGAAATGGGCCTCTTACTACACACACAAGATAATGGCTATGTAGGAAAGAGGATTAGCTGCTTCAGAACGTGAAAGATATGGTCCACCATTGCGCTTCCACCCTCCCCGCCCCCTCCCCCCAAACATTTTAGATTCTTTATTGTCCAAAAAAACCACCAAGAGCAACTCAGTAGCAGACAAATCATCGTCCTTTGCTGTAGCCGGGAAAGAAAAGGTCAAGTAGAGTCTGCAGAATCTCATTGGGAATCATGACATAATTCTGGCCAAGATCATGCCGGCAAGCAGGGCAGGAGAAAACTTGAGCCTTAAAGGAACGCTGTAAGCAATCCTAAGGTAAAACCAAAAAACAACAAAAACAAAAACATTCCCAATTTCATTAGAGTACAGTATTAGAAAAGTCAGCGACTTATGCTTTTAAACAGGAACTTAAGATGAACTGTAAAGGCCTGACTCTGCACTATGAAAACTAGTCTATAGACATGCATGGCTTCAAGTTCCATTTTTAGCATATATTGTGAGGCTTCAGGTAAATAAATGACTTTAATTTTTGTGTGTTTTATTTTCCTCATCCAATAAAATGACAGTGTTAGAATTTATAGATGGTTTCCACTAGCCTCACCCAGGTTGGATTTTAATCTTGGTCTTTCATGACAGAACACTTAAAAGAAATTTAGGATTCCCTTGCTTAGAACTAAGTTATATATTTTATCAAATCATTTAGCATAGAATGCGTCTTCTAGAAATATATAGGTCAGGCACAAACATATGTGGAATGTTTGTTTCCATTTTACAAAAGAAATTAAAATTCAGATGTTAGGTCAGGGCACACAATCACTAAGCAGCAGAGCAGGATTCCAACCTTGGTTTGACTAAAACTCAATCCTTCCCTTTATACCACACTAATAATACAATATTCAACTCCTCTGGGAATGCTAACAGACAGAATCTGTTTAAGGTTTCATTAAGTGGATGGAGTTAGTTCAGTCTGCACTATAATAAATGAAACATACATAAGCTATAACATAGAAAACAGCAATGACACCTTACTTTCTTCTCCATTTCATACTTTCCTCAACAATAGTACCTTTGACTATACAATACATATTTGACTATTACTGTAGAATTAAAACATGCATTACTGACAAAATGTAATGAAATGTTTCTTAACTGGCAAGGTTCCACAATTATTCTGCTGCATGGAAATATATTTCATGTGCTAGTTGCCCTCTGTCCTAACATGGGAAAATGAGAAAGAAACCTACTTACTTTACAGACATTATGGAGGCAGTCTGTTGTCACAGGCTGGTAAACTAGCTCCTGGCAGCAGACACACATAAAAGACTGTTCCAATTTTTTCAGAAAATTCTAGAATGGTATCCAGGGGGAAGAAAAAAAAAGGTTAGCATTTCATAAAAAATTAATAAGATTGTAAGTAATTAGGGAAAAAATGTCTTTCTTACATTTAACACATTTTCTATTAAAAAAAGTAATGGTGACCATAAGCAAATATATAATACAAACCTGAAGAAACTCCATTCCATAAGATATACACATTAGTTTTAAATCTTATAATTGGTTTGGAAATTATATGGCATTAAAAAGGGAAAATATATGGCATTAAAAAGTGAATGTCTCCCCTTAAACCTCACATTCAAGAGATTACTATTTTTCCCTTTAAAACAATCATGGACATGTATTAACAAACTGGAATTTTTAAAAAAACCTAAAAGGGGGAAAAAATCAGTCATGGACAGCTTGTCTCAAGGTCATTACATATAGATCTCTTTTCAAAAATGCTGGATGGGTGTTATTCCAATAACATAAACACATTATTTATTTAATCTTTTGCTGCTGGGAAACTTCAATATTTATTTTTTTAACATAAAAAAAAATAAGTAAAAGCACTAGGCAATAATGCTCTGCAGTATCTAATACTCCAAAGAATCAACATATTTATTCTCCTAGGATTATCCTATGTGATATTTTGCCTCAATCCAAAAATCCCGTATTTTCCTGATGTCAATGTTTACTCAAATTAGGACTAAATTATACAAGGTAGAGCCATCTAAATATGATCAAATCGGTACTCTCATACTCATCAAAAGCAATTACTGGTTCCATTTTATACAACTATTTCTTTTAAACTAGAAAGATAAGTAGTGTTTTGAATAGCCACAAGGCTAATCTTCTATTCAGTTATTTCTGGTAATATGGAAACATATTTTATTTATTTATTTCTATAAAAAAGTAGAATTTATAAGAATTTCAAGTAAAAATTATATCAAAGGTCCCATTTCAAAGTTGTATCTTGAAACTAACTTATGAACATTATAAAAGTCAAGTGAATTAACAAAATATTATACAATATACTGAAAGAATAAAATGGGGAGATATTGAAAAAACTCAAACTCTAATAGCAGGTACCCCCCCCAATACACAATAAACTACCTTGTTAAAGATTGATAATTTCTCTGATATCTCCATGATACTTGTAAGATGTACTACAGATATTTCAAATTCCTACAATGTGCTAGGTACTCATCTCCGTCATGGTGACAAAAATGCAAAGCCTCTACTTTCATGGAACTTTATAAAATCAATTTCAGATAGTAATAACTGAGCAAACAAAGCAAATTAAAGCAACAGAGTAAAGAGTGACTGTTTTAGAAAGGGTAGCTAGCCAGGGAAGGCCTTTCTGAAGACTAGTACTTTGCAAAGACTTACAGGAATGAAGGAGTGAGCTAGATGAAGGTGTAGAGAAGAGAATTTTCTAGTCAGAGAGATGGTATGGGTCTAATGGCCTAGGAGCAGGAATGGGCTGAGAGTGTTTCAATAGCACAGAGGTCACTATGGCTGAAGCATTTGGGCCTGAGAAGGACCATGACAGATCACGTAGGGTTGGGAAGGTACTGGGATAAAAATGTACTCACATATGCACTTATTTAAAAGCCACCATTGGCCAACACCTAATTTTTCTGGCTTAATAAATGTGTTCCTGGCTTATCTGAAGAGAATGGGCATAAAACCTGCTCACGACAATAATACATAAACATCCAGAGTAATCAATAGCAGCAAGGTCATAATCAACTGACCCAGGCATGGTGAGATATCTTGCCAACAGCGGATAACCTACTGGATACTATTTTTGTCTTTTATTAAATGTATTTATTTATTTTGAGACAGACAGAGACAATGAGAGTTGGGGAGGCGCAGAGAGAGAGGGAGACAGAATCCTAAGACGGCTCCCCACCAACAGTGTAGAGCCTTATGTGGGGCTGGAATGCACGAAACCGCAAGATCTTGACCTGAGTGAAACCAAGAGTCAGATGCCTAACCAACTGAGCCACCCAGGTGTCCCCCCTTTTTATAAATGTGGTTTGAGAACTGTCAAGTATTGACTATCTTTCATATTAAAGTTACACTGAAAAAACAACTGACAAGTATACTTGATTTGCACACATTTGCCAAGTTTCACAGGATTTAATCACTTCAATAATTTTTTTAAATTGATAAACAGTATTCACATATTAGAAGTCTTACATTGAAGCCCAATACACACATCCAATCCAGTCAATGGAGTGCAAAAGTACTTCCATGTACACTCAGGTAGCTTTTTCCTTCACCTATAACTGCTACCTTGTCTCCTGCCCACCCACAGTTATCCCTCTAACCAGCTGTATCCCCTCCAATCAGTGAATATTTTAGACTATGATCAACAACTGTTTGCTGCACCTTACTTTCTCTAAGTGAAAATAATCTACCAGGTCTCATTATGTCTGAGTCTTTTGGCTAAAAAGCAAGTAACACTTCACACAAAGCTAAGTCACTCTCCTTCTGTCCTCCAAACATGTAAGCTTCATTTTACCAAGAATACCCAAACATTATCACATACATTAGCAAAGGAAATGGTGACTCCTAAAGGGTTTTTGATAAATCTCACCCATTTCTAAAAGTTTAAAAATTAGGGGCATCTGACTGTCTCAGTCTGTAGAGCATGAGTGTCTTGATCTTGGTGTCTTGAGTTTGAACCTCATGTAGGGGGTAGAGATTACTCAAAATAAATTAAAAAATAAGGGCACCTGGCTGGTTCAATCGGTAGAGCCAGGGTAGATTTCAGGGTTCTGAGTTCCATCCTCATGATGGGTACAGAGATTTCTTAAAAATGAAATCTTTAAAATATATGTATACACACACACACACACACACACACACACACACACACAAATATAAATATATGAATAAATAAATGTTTAAAAACTGTATCCGGGAACATTCTTCCTTAATGTTGAGGACTATTTCTCAAATAAAAAGCAACACAAAAACCGAGAATTCTCTCTAAATTTAGATAGAAAGATATAAAGATCTTAACTAATATCATTTCAGACACATGAGAAATTCTGGTTAATACACTGACAGAAATAAAAGGAATACTGGAAAGAAGTAATTAGTAGAATATGACAGGATAAAAATTCAAGACAAGATACTAAGGTTCACTGAACCCACAATAGTTGCACAGAGGAAAAAATGCAAAGAAGTAACTATGTTACACCTGGTAAAGGGTTAATATCTAATAAATAGAATATTCTAATTTTAAGCATAATTAAGACATAAATAAAAGCAAGTGAACAAAGAAGGAATAGCCAATTCACATTTGAAAACTCCAGCTTTTGGGATTGATAAAGAAGCCTCATTTGCACAACACAGCTTAACACAAAATCTATACATCAGTTGTAATTTCTTTTCACTTTAAAATTTCATGATTACCAAAAATGGGGTAAAAAAATCCAAAACATTAAATAAATCAACAGTGGTTTATTTTACAAACAGGTTAAACGTGCTGAACTGCTTAAGATTTATGCCTTATCAGATAACTCTGAACTATAGCAAAAATTTCCTGATAAGTTTTAAATTAAGTGTGTTTACACAACTGAAAATTCTTCCCATGAATAGTGCCTTCAACATAAATGATTAAGTTCAGGCACAAAGAAGTCAAAACTAACAACTAAGAGGCCTAAGATCAACTTAAAAGCATTTAAATATTATATTATTTCTGAGTGGCACTGGATGAGACGATTACATAAAACATCAAGTATTGATTGACTTGCAAGGGAAAATTATTTTTCACCATGTTAATAATAAAACAGTATTATTTAAAAAAATCTTTACATACTGGACCTTCCACAAGAGATGCAAGCACTTCATCCCATAACTTCTGGTTTTGGTGATCTTCTCTGATTAGATGTTGCTGTTGAGCTGTTAGTTGAAAAGCCTCAACCGCTTCTGCTGAATCTGATGTTTTTAACACTTTGGAGGCACTTGGACAATCATCTAGATTTATTTAAAAATACATAAGCAGATTTACTAGTGGTTCTAAGCAGAACTATGAGACCAAAGAGTTAACTGGCACCAGTTACTGTTTAGCATGAAGATAACCTGCACACAGCAGCATCTAACTTTCCTTGGAGTTTAGAATACTACGTTTGCTGCTATTTTGGCTCTGACACTATTAAAATACACAGAAAGCCCCCCACCACCCTTCACCCCCCAAAAACCTTCCGCTTTGCTTTTAATTTCTTATGAGTTTCTCAATTTATTCTCTTAATATGTTTCTTTATTAGAAACTATTATTTTATAGCTTATGTTCGCAATCATTACCTACCATCTGTAGTTTGCCTTTTTGAGGCTCCACTGGCCTGCTTCTTTGACTGTCCTTTAGTCTTCTTCCCTTCCTTATCTGAAGGGTAGCCTACTGGATACTGATGGGAGAAAAAGTACAATTTTTCAGAACGCAGAGAAGAAGCGTTCTAGATGCTGCTGAGAAATTTAAAAAGGGGAAGTGGGGGAGAGGAGAAGAGTCTATATTTTCCCTGAAACTGAAAGACTTTATATAAAGGAAACAGACATTTAAAGGACAGAAGACTATTAAAATCCCCAATTCAGTGTAAAACCATGTAGTTTTGACTGTTAACATATTCCATTGTATAAAAGAATAATCTTAGTTTCAGATACAAAAGAGGAAAGAAGTTTTCAGGAGCTTTGACTAGGTGGCTTGAAAAGTGTGAGGAAGAAATTAAAGAATCTAGATATGAAGTAAGTGAGATCAACCACAGAGCACAATATGGTATTCATAGAGATGGTAGTACACTCAATTGTGGAGCCAATCTTCAAAAAACAAACCAAAACAAAACACACCCCACCCCCAACATTTAGGGTCAAATTTCTTATCTACCAAAATAAGGCAGGGCAGAGGGGATTTTAGAGGACCTAGAGCCTCTAAATTACTGAATTCTTTATCAGCTAAAGGTTAGACTTTAAGGAATAAAATTCTACCTATTTGTGTTTTACCGGCTACCCTTTATGGAGGGAACATGCTTTGTTGATAACACTGATATTTAAAGCTCAACATGTTTCAGGCCCCATCAATGATATTATTAACTTATCACAGTAGATGGGTTTATATGCTTCTGCTTAGTTTCAAATCTAACCTATCTAGAACATTGCTCTGAACAATGAATCTGAAAAAATCTTCCGAAAATGGATTTAACAAGTTATTCTTTTAAATTAAGTTATAAAAATAATTTTGGCAGTTATTTTGTAAGCTGATGGGTCTCATTTAAACAATCAATTTTACAAGTTTAAAAGAAAACAAAAACATACACAGACTTGCACTAGAAAACACACACTCACCTGCCTGGGTGGTCAGACACTTGCCCATAGTTCAGCCCCTACACATGCAGTGTGGGCAGAGCCAGGGGAAATGAAAAGCCGATAGTCTTTACAAGAAGCACAACAATGGGGAATGATGGAAGATGAACTCAAACCATGCTCTGAAGTCAGTGTCAGGGACAAACTCTAGGGTGCATAGGCAGTAGATGGGGAATGTAGCCATACCATCCATTATGCATACAAAACCAACAAAGTCTTATATGGGTTAACAGCTGAACATGGGCAAAGGGGAAAAAAAAGGCAAAGCACTAAAGGTGGTGACAGGACAGGGAAGCAGCTTTGAGGGGGAAGAGAAAAAAGGGGTGAGGAAAAGTGAGAAGGGTAGGAGAAGCAGACCACTCTTATAAGCCACCTCCCCCTTCCCCTACCAGAGACACACCCCCTGCACCCTCTAGGATAAACTTCCCTTAAGTTCTTCTCTCTGTTAATTTTATGTATCCCTCTCCTTCATTCTTCAAGTCATTTCCAAATTAAATTGGAAATATTTTACTTTTCCTTGAAGGCTTGTTTTTCCCAAACACAATTCTTGGTCTTAGAGCAGTTTGACACCTAGAATGCTACCTTTTTACTTGTTTTCCTTTTGTATACTTGTATGATTTCATTCCTCACCCCTTACAGTCCACTGATCAATTGCTGTGAGCTGTATCCAGTGTTAAGGCACAAAGATACTACAGAGGTGTGTGTTTTTATGAACATACAAGTAGCCTAGACAAATGTAATCTAACCTGTAAACGTAGACATAGTCTCCTTGACCGTTCAATTCCTTCTGAGGTCCAAGGAGCAGGTTCTACATCATCTCTTCTTAAAAGGTAGCGCCAAACCAAGAATCCATGGCTTGATGAAATCTCTGGCCAGTATTTCACCACCTAAATCATAATTATTTCAGTACTAGTTTGAGATTTAATATTTAGACTTCATAATGCTACGTTATAGTTTAAGTATTCTTGACCTAACTAAAAGCAACTTCAAAAGATACTTGCTTTGTTTTAAGAATAGTAAATAAAAAATAATCACTGGAATATTGTTTTTACCTTAATTCTTAATTCAGATAGTTCCCACATTGCTATAAATTTGAAATATTAACAAGATTATGCTCACTAATAGAACCTCACATAAGAGCATATAAAAATGGTGGCAGTAAATGGCTCCATTTTTTAAACAAAGAATACAACCTATCTTAACTTATAGTGTGCTTGGCCCTGAAAATCTATTATAATTAAAATAATTCTGAAAGATATAAGAATCAGTACCTATGATGCCCATGTTATTTAAATAGTTTTATCACAGAGAACAGATAATTACAAAAACTAAACCCAAAAAAGAACTCTGCCCTTATGGACTTCAAACAGGCATTAAGAGAAAAATATCAAAGTTGGGAGCTCACTTTGTATATCTGTTATATTTCCAGAAAAAGTAGAGATACCAACTAAGGTGGTCTACTATTTACTTTAGCCCACCCACAGTAGGGTAGTTCCCTGTGGCAACCCTGTCTTAAAAGCCCAGGAAAAATGACTAACAAGATGTCATGCCAGATAGAGCACCTTATAAATGCCATCATATCTGTTGCCTTCTTCAGGAGCATATTTGCTGATCTTCCTCCCTTTAAAACTGCGTATCACTCTGACTGGCTTACCAGCTCTCCAATTCCGAGACTCTGCTCCAATTTTATCATCCAATGGAGCATCACAGTTTAGGGCCAATGCCCTAAAAAA
Organism: Hyaena hyaena; assembly: GCF_003009895.1. Classification (NCBI taxonomy): domain Eukaryota; kingdom Metazoa; phylum Chordata; class Mammalia; order Carnivora; family Hyaenidae; genus Hyaena; species Hyaena hyaena. The sequence continues at coordinate 555,553 of NW_024081303.1, read as the reverse complement.
TAAAACAAAGTCTTTATACCAAGTAATCTTTCAGTATATAATCGCATTATTGGCTCAATTAAAAGGTGAATTATGCCTTACCTGATGGTTAAGATTCTATGATTCTTTCCATATTATTCCAGATAATAGGATTATGCTTTCCCCCACCAGCAGAGAAGACAAATCAGTTTTCTGATGTCACCCCCAAGCCAGGGGATTGGTTCTCAGATAGCCTGTAGGGTTCTTCTGAAAGTAATAACATCTGTGCCACGTATAATAGAAAACAACTAGAAATACATGGAATTTTTTTTTTTAAAATAACGGTTTGCTGAGGGAAGGGAGAAAGCTGGACACTAAAGCAAGTGATTGTTGTAGTAGTTATTTTTGATAAGGGAGGGAGTGAGGTATATTGCTGGAATAATGTAGAAAGAAATCCAGAAAAATATATTTGTCAGCAAGGTACAAGTGACCTTTCTAGGTCTACTTTCCACATTCCAGACAATAGAGATTCCTTAATGTTTAGAAGTTATTAAAGAACAAATTTAATATGAAATTATCGCTTAAATATTCCAATAAAAATGTAAGTTTAAGTAAAACTGAAGCAATCAAATGCCTGCACTAAATCAGGACAATAAAGGTTTTTGGCTCCTCCAGATCACTATTTTTATGATGACACGTGAACAAGGAGGAACACTGAGTGAGAAGCAGCACCTGATTTAGTTGAAGCTTCCTTAGTATGTGTACTCACTTAGTAGTAATTAATCAATAAGGTTATGTTAGAAGACCTTTCTTGGGAGAACTTAGTCCTGCCAAAAAAACAAAAACAACAAAAAAAAAAAAACCAAACAAACAAAAAAACTCCAAAAGCCCCACCAAACCAGAAACTACTTAAAATTAGTATTCTTCCCCTGAGATACCTACTTCCTAACTTAAGTGACAAGAAACCACTGAGAACATGTAAGGTTAAACACACACACACACACACACACATACACACACACACACACAATTTGGTAAATTCAGATCTGATACAAAATACCTTTTCAGGGTATAATTCTTTTTATGCAGCTACAAATGAAACTGACCTTAAAATAAAATGTCTAATCTATCCAAATCTCTTCATCACAGTTATACTGTTAAAGTAAATAAAGTGTTTTGTTAAAAAAAAATTTCATAAATGTGGTCAAATAGTTAAAGTTTACCAAGTTATGTCTTTTTATCTCAAAGGGAGATACATTAAATCTCTGGGAGGTAGAAGAAAATGTAGCCAACCTTCTAGGGTTAGTATTATATCTTATTTATGGAATACCTATTGAGATATACATATTTCATCTTCTTAAAGAGCTAGGAAAAGAATATGTACTATTTTCACATTAATGAACAGAATGATTTGGTACTTACAAAGACCTTTAGTCAGAATGACTGCTACCACTAACTGGCATCAATAATTCACTCCTAGTTTCACATTAAGTATGTAGGTTGTTCAACTATGTGAAAGGAATCCAAGAAGATCAAACTAGGCAAAACAAGGCTTTACCATTACTCTGCAGTTCAATCAGTTGCTTCTAACTGCCCTAATAAAGGAAGGCCAGGACACCTTGCTGCCCTCTTCAATTTCATAAAGTGAAAGAGCTGAGAACAGGAACAAACTTCTCAAAGCAAGAAACAAGTGTCAAACTCCCTCTTAGTGGAAAAGGAAAAATAAACAGGACCATACACCAGTCAGGAAAGAGTGTAAGAGCTAAGAGTCTTTGACCTCAGTTTTCATGTTTATGAAGCATATACATATCTTTGCTCAAGAGGTATTTATAATCACAATGTGTACTCAAAACTTAATGTATAAATTAACTGAATGGATGTCAGAGTCCCTATGGTAAGTCAATCCTAAATTGTTTTGAGTCAGTATTTTATTTCTACTACCTTCTCTTAAATACAAACATTTTTACAACTTGTCATTTATTTTCTAATGAGATTATAACATAATGGTAAACAGGGCTATACTTAATTAGATTCTTTAAAGCTTGAAAAATATTTACCATTTACATTACAAGTGCAGGTAGTTAGGAAACAAATTTCATTCAAGCAAAATAATCTATTATTATCAAAGGGTAAATATAATCTTCAAATTTGACGACTTGAAAAAGCCCTTTTGCAAATTCAAGATATACTTTCACTGACAAAAACATATTAAAATATCTCTAACTCCTTTTAAGGTCAGTCCTCCTGAAGAGCTGCTTTCTCACTAGAAAAAGACTAACTAGGGACTGGACTCCTGCTTCAGGAATGTTTTCACCAGCAAATCTGACCTGTCTCCTCTGCTGGTTCAGTTAAATAATCCTACTGTCAGAAATAATAGAGAAGGAAGACATACAAACAGACTATATAATTTGGTATGCAACATATTCTTGAAATCATATTGGTATATTTTTTACTTCACATGGTAATCAGAAATTAAGGGCACACTACTTAAAACCAAGTGATTTAGACTCAAAGAAAAAAACTCATTTTTACTCAATAATCCATAAAACACTCTTAACAACAGGATATAAAAGTTTCAACTTTATGAAGTTGATCAAAAAATTATCAGTAGGACAAGTTATAATGTGGTTGCTGCTATCTGATGATTTGGGTCACTTTATTATTGCTATCAGCATGCATTTATGAAATAAAACATTTTGAAGTCATTAAGTTTTCTGTTCCCATGGAAGCTGGCATATCATTAATACTATAGAATAAAAGTTAGCATAAGGTGGCTCTTTTGTAATGCTTTATGAAAGCATTTTGTAATATCTTTATGAAAAGAAAAGGTCACTTTTATAACTAAACATTCTAACACTTAAAAGACATTATAAGTCCTAAATAAAAGGACCTTGAGTGTAGTTTTAAGTTTATCTGATGTTTCACTTATGACCACAAAGGTGGGCTCCCAATCTCAAACCTACTTCACATTGGTGAGTTTCCTCTAAAAAGAAGTTTGTTACTTTACAAGACAAATCTGTGTTCACTTAAACATAACTTTGATTTAGTAGATAAGCCACCTTGTTCTCAATTTCACTTATATAGGTTCCCTTCCTATAAAGGTTTAAACGTGTTTTAAAACGTAAACCACGTGTATTAAAACTGGGAACTATGTTATTTAAAAAATAAAAAGAAATCAGTTACAATACTTTTAAATGATTATGTAATCAGATAATGGATATCAATTTTAGATCTTTAACTTTAAATTAAAGATTCTGCTCTACAGAATAACTTACGAATTATATTACTATAATCAAACTTTTATACAAAGCTGAAATAAATAGTCTTTAGAAACTCTAACAATAAAGAATACCTGTTCATGTTTGTTAATGTTTGATCAGCCGATGGTGCACCAATTCTTTTATTACCAGCAAGATTTTTACCACCACTCCCAGTGTATGTGAATTCATCACCTCGGTCCTACAGGAAAAAATTTCAGCATTAAAATACCTAAGCCCAAGTATAATTTCACCAATTCTTGTTTTACAGTCAGAGCACTTGGTTAGGATGTTATGAATTTACATGTTCTCTCAAGGTATATACCAAAATAAGGCAAAATTCAAATGCAGTTGTGTATGTAGTATACCTTCAAGTTATATCAAGAGGATCATTTTAAAGTTATAGCTTCCAACACTTCTAAATATGGCTATTCTCATCCTATATATAGAATCCAATAATCTATATAATGTTACAAAACAGAGGCATCTGGGTGGCTCAGTTAAGTGGCTGACTTTGGCTCAGGTCGTGATCTTGCAGTTCCTGAGTTTGAGTCCCGCATTGGGCTCTGTGCTGACAGCTCAGAGCCTGTAGCCTGCTTTGGATTCTGTGTCTTCCTCTCTCTCTGCCCTTCTCCTATTTTGGTTCTGTCTTTCTCTCAAAAATAAACAAACATTAAAAAAAAAAAAAAAAGAATGTTAGAAAATAAGGTCTTATGGACTGGGAATATTATTTAATTTAATTCAATGGTATTAAAATAAACATCAATTTTAGCTTGTAGGTTTTTATAGAATACCATTTTAGTAAATACTCCATATCTGATTTCCCATCAGCAATCTATGTTATACCCAAGTTTGCTGTTAAATTTCAAAATTAAAATCCTTACAAAATAGTAAATTCCCCACATTTCACACTGTACAAGTTCACTCAAATTACACTCAGATAAAACATTTTTTAAAAAAATTTAAAAAAAATTTTTTAAATTTGTTTCTGAGAGAGAGAGAGAGAGAGAGAGAGAGAGAGACAGACAGACAGACAGACAGCATGAGCAGAGGAGGGTCAGAGAGAGAGAGGGAGATACAGAATCTGAAGCAGTCTCCAGGATCTGAGATAGCTGTCAGCACAGAGCCTGATACAGGCTTAGAACCCACAAACTGTGAGATCATGACCTGAGCGGAAGTCGGATGCTTAACCAACTGAGCCACCCAGGCACCCCTCAGATAAAACATTTTTAACTAGCCTTAAAAAGAACACTGGAAAAGAATTTGAAAACTAAAATTTATATAAAGTATCTAGTAAATATGAGAAAAAACATGGCAAAGTAGATGTTATGTAAACTAGCTCCACAAATATGTCTGTAATAGCTACAAATTTATACTGATATTACTGTTTCTGTCTGAAACAGAAACTCATAATCAACTAAGAAGAGCATCAGTATACAAATTAATTCTGCTAGCACTATCAAAATAGTGATTCTTTTATTACTGTTATAGTTGACACAAAATATAACATTAGTCTCAGGTGTACAACACAGTGATTCAGCAAGTTTACGCATTATGCTACGTTCACCACAAGTGTAGCTACCATCTAGCACCATATAATGCTAATATAACAACTGACTATATCCTTTATGCTGTGTCTTATATTCTCATGACTTAGTAATTCCATAACTAGAAGATTGTATCTCACACTCTTCTTCACCCATCTTGCCCATTCCCCCACCCAACAGTGTTACTTACTTCTTTATTGCAAGATTTTAATTAGTTTAGACTGAACTTAAGATAATGAAGTTTTCTCTATTAAATCCTTGTCTGTAATAAAGGTCAGTTATTTTGCATCTTGTTTTTCCTTTGGATAAAGTTATAACTAAAATCTCATGTGTTTTTTTAAAAAAATTTTTAACGTTTATTCATTTTTGAGAGATGGAGAGAAAGAGAGCATTGAGTGGGGAGGGGCAGAGAGAGAGGAAGGCACAGAATCTGAAGCAGGCTCTAGGCTCTGAGCTGTCAGCACAGAACCCTACTTGGGACTCGAACTTGTGAACTGTGAGATCATGACTTGAGCTGAAGTCAGATGCTTAACTGAACCACCCAGGTGCCCCCAAAATCTCATGGTCTTAACAAGTGTTTTTATCGGTCTAAAAACCTTGACTTCACTTTTTGTTGATCCAATACTGAGGACTATATCTTAAAGACTAAGGCATTAGGAATTTCATCTTTAATGTGTATTTCATTTGAAGGAAGTCTAATAACTACATCTAAAGCAATCCAGAACACTTCTTAAATTTGTCAGAAACAGTCTTCCAAATGGTATCTGGATTGACTTCACCATGCTCATATTCATAACCCTGTCACCATTTTTTTAAAGTTTTATTTATTTATTTTGAGAGAGAGAGAGCATGAGCAGGGGCACGGGGGGCGGGGGAGAGAGAGAGAGAGAGAGAGAGAATTCAAGCAGGCTCTGCACTGTTAGTGCACTGTTAGTGTAGAGCTGATTGGGAGTTCAAACTCATGAATTGTGAGATCATGACCTGAGCCAAAATCAGGAGTCAGATGCTGAAATGACTGAGCCACCCAGTCGCCCCAACTCTGCCAACTTTTAAAGTTAAAATTGTGGCAGTACTATAAAGGAAAAGGTAGTGGGGACAAAGAGAGCATTATAGGGGCAACCTAAGCTCAGTACTGTTTAAAACAAAAGAACAAAAACATTTCTGATTATTCTTCAAGTAGCAAATAAGTAACAATAGTTATTCTATTTCATATTGTATTCTATGTCATTAAATCATCCATACTTCACTTAACCGACTGAGCCACCCAGGTGCCCTAATTCATCCATACTTCAATCGTCACACCAATAGAAACTTTAATTGTCATTGGGGGGAAAAAAGAATTGTTAGACTGTCAAAGCTCAGTCAGTATTAGTTCAGACTAATTTTCCTAAGGAAAAATGACCAGCCCAAATTTATTACATCCTAAAGTCCATGCTCCACAAAGTCGTACCCCTGTGAGGCAGTAGCCTAAAGAAGACTGCTGTCTGGGAACCCCTCACATAAGAAGCCATCATTTATACAGGGGACATACTACTGCCCCAGACTGACTCAATTTCCCAGTCTCTACTCATTTCAAGTTGTAAAGAAGCTGCCTAACACAATAAGCTGGATGTTCCCATTCTTGTCATCACCTTTATCGAGCAAAAGGCCTTTGTCTCCATCTTCTCAACGGCTCCCCTTCCCAAAGACTATCAGATAAATATGCTAAAGCATAGTTAAGATCATTAAACTTTTCTCAGTCACCTTTGATGATTCCTTAATGCAAGGCTATCTAGAATACACCTGCAATTTATGCCAATTTCTCTCTCATAATACCCCTTACATGTTTGTAAAACTAGGTACTACCACTATTGCTGGTAACACCTAGTACTTTGTGTGTGTGCGCGTGTGTGTGTGAAGTTAGGCTAAGCATTTTACATGGATTCTTTTAAACCTCACATCAACCCTGTGATGTAAAGTATCATAAAGCCTTATTTTATAGATGAGGCTTCATTAACTTCCCTAAGGTCACTTGCTAGTAAGAGATGGCACTACAACACAAACCTTAAGAGTTTAGTTCCAGAATCTGTTCCTATCACTGAGCAAACTACTTCTCAAGACAAATGTAAAATGCAAACCATCTTTGTGGGTCCTCATTCCTCAAGTGAGGTCACCCTAACAAAGGGCACTAAAACTAGCATTTGATGTCAAATTACTAGGCTAAAATATTAACCAGTTTATCAACAGGTATTCAGTAGTTTCATGTCCATTCATCTGGACAGAACAAAGATCATTGGTTCCATGGATGTTACACTAAATTAAAAGTTTCAAAACAAAATCTTTTCTCAAAAACAACAACAACAACAACAAAGCTTATTCAGGTTTCCTCCACCTATTTCTGTAGATATGATCTGCCTATGATAAAAGATCAAATGATTGAAAATGCTTATAAAATATATTAACATCTCCAGATACATCTTAGCTGGTGACCTAAGCCTATGTGTTTTAGCCTTAAAATAAATTATTCTTTATATTAGTTAACATTCCTTAACTGCTTACGACATATAATTAAGAGCTCACCAGTACTTTTCTCTACAAATGTTTAATGTTTGACTGGTAATGATACTCAAAAGATAGGGAGAAAGGGAATAATACCCACCTGAATTCAATTTGGTACTCATTTTCAACCCTACATGTTTATGTTTCATATAGTTAAGATAAGCTTCTGCTATAGACAATACAACTGTCTGAATCCCTGTTCATGCCAAGATTACATAAATAATTAGGCAAAGATCTCATACACAAATGTGAAATTCCAGATTAAGCACAACTGGGTCCATGCTAAAAACATGTTACAGAGTTTCTATTCTTAGTTGGCTTGTTTTCTTACAGAGCCTTAAAATAAATTAAGTGCCAACTGTCTAAAACTATACAACACCCTTTGTATTTCTGAAAAATACAGCTTCAAAATATTCATGTTAAAGAAGTACTCAAAAGATTAACCTGCATATTTCCATTTTCTTTTCTTTTACTTATTTTTTTAACATTTATTTATTTTTGAGACAGAGAGAGACAGTGTGAGCAGGGGAGGGGTAGAGAGAGAGGGAGACACAGAATCTGAAACAGGCTCCAGGCTCTGAGCTAGCTGTCAGCACAGAGCCCAATGCAGGGCTCGAACCCAAAGACCGTGAGATCATGACCTGAGCCGAAGTCGGCAGCTTAACCGACTGAGCAAACCAGGCACCCCTGCATGTTTCCATTTTCAATTTCCTTTGCCATGCTAATGCAAATGTACTGCCAAACCTGCCAGTCAGAAAAATGGCAAACTTTTCTACCTCTGTCTGACAGCATACTACATCTTGGCTTCTCCACAGCTACTCTACTTCATCATTATAATATACCATGAAAACAAACCAATGAATCAGAATAGGAGAAAATACATGCAAAGTATATATTCAATGAACAGCAAACCAAACATGATCCAATTAGAAAATGGATATACCTGAAGATATACCACTAAAGAGGCTATACACACAGCAAAAAAGCAAATAAATCATGCCTCACATCATCAGTCATTTGAGAATTGTCAACTAAAACCACAATGAGATCTCACTACATATCTATCAGAATGGCTAAAGTAAAATAAAACAACAACACTGAATGCTGGCAAGAATGCAGAGAAACTGAATCACTTACACACTGAGAGTAGGAACGTAAAGTGGTACAGTCCCTCTGGAAAACAATTTGGCAGCTTCCTAAAAAACTAAATGTTCAACTACCATATAACCCACAGTGTACCTCCGGGCATTTATCACAGAGAAAATGAAGACTTACATTTATAAACAACAACAACAACAATAAAAACTTGCACTCAAACATTTATCACAGTTATTTGTAAAGTCAGAAACTACAATAACCTCAATGTTCTTCAACGAGTGAATGGTCAAACAAACTGTGGTATACCTATATCATGGAATACTACTCAGTATTAAAAAAAGGAATAAACTATTAATACAAGCTACAATTTGATAAATATGCTGGGTGAAAAGTGCCATTCCCAAAGGTCACATACTGTATGATTCCACTCATAAATATTGTTATTTATTCATTTAATGTTTTATTTATTTTTGAGAGAGAGAGAGAGAGAGAGACAGCATGGGCAGGGGAGGGTCAGAGAGAGAAGGAGATAACAGAATCTGAAGCAGGCTTCAGGCTCTGAGCTAGCTGTCAGCACAGAGACTGATGCGGGGCTCAAACCCATGAACTGTGAGATCATGACCTGAGCTGAAGTCAGATGCTTAACCGACTGAGCCACCCAGGCACCCCTTTTATTTATTTTTTTGAGAGAAAGTGAGAGAGTATGTAAATGGGGGAGGACTAGAGGGAGAATGAGAAAGAATCTTAATCAGGCTCCATGACCAGTGAGGAGCCCAATCTCATGGCTGTGAGAGCATAACCTGAGCCAAAATCAAGAGTCAGACACATAATGGACTGAGCCACCCAGGTGCCTCCAATTATAAAAATCTCTGAAGCAACAAAATTATAGAAATGGAGAACAGATTAGTGGTTGTCAGGAGTTAGGGATAGGTTGAGGGAGAGTAGATACAGTATGTGTGGTTATCAAAGGGCAAAATGAAGGATACTTGTGGTTAAGGGAAATGTTCAGTGACCTGAATGTATCAATATGTCAACATCCTGGTTGTGATACTGTACTATAGTTTTGCAAGATGTTACCATTGGGAGGAAAATGCATAAAGAGCACAGAGATCTCTGTAGTATTTCTAATGCTACATGTCAGTCTGCAATATCCCAAAATAAAAAGTTTAATAAAAAAAATTAGCTCATAAAGAATGTTTTTGTTGCAATAATCAGCGACCACATGTATACATAAATCAGTACTTGTAAAGATTAAAGACTGCCAATTGATTTTTCTTGTAACTTGTATAGAAGTGACCACTTCAACATAAAAACTATGTTAAGATGTTTTATACATCCTACACAAAACTTCTGTACTTTACTAAATGATTAAGACCAGTTCTAAAGAACAAAGTTGTATCAAGACTTACTACTTCATCTGCAAATCCACCAGCGAGGACAAGAGAATAAGCCCCATCATTACTTCGACCATGAATTCCACCAACATGGGGCCTATGGACACCTGCTTCGCTCACCTATGAAATAAAGAGAGTCTCAAAATACCTTTGAACAGTTATGTTTACAAAATGCTTTCACATATATTATTGGATCCTAAAACCCTCCAACTAAGAACTGAATGCTACCCAGAGTTTAATCTTTGCTCACTGACTTTACTGCTTCCCAACTATATATCCCTTAGGTACTAAGCTGATGACTCTTAACACTGCTCAGATCTGGAATTCCGAGTTCCAAAATAATGATTAAATAATCATCATTTTATGTCTACCAATCATTCTAGCTCAACTTGGGTAAAATAGAATTTTCTATCAGTGGCCCAGATCCCTTCTTATTTCTTGTCTTTAATCATGGTACTGCTCCCTAGCCACATCAGAAAGACAAAAGCATCATTTAGCATCATTCTTCTCTATTCTTCAAACCCATTTGGTAACAAATTCTGCTGATTCAATCTCCTAAATCAATTATTTTTCTACTTCTGTTATAATCTTAGTTTGAGCCATGAATGCTATGAAACCCCCCTTTTTCACTGCCTCCAGTTTCTTCCCCTCAAACCCCATTCTACCCATCACAAACAGAAAAATACTTTTAAGAACAAATCTGCTTTTAATATTCAACTGCTTAAAATATATTAAATGGTCTTACTGTATATCAAGCCCAAATTTAAGTATTATACATTACTTTCTCTCAATCTGGCTCCTATCTACTTTTCCCAGCCTTAACTTTTTTTTTTTTTTAATAACTTATTGTCCTGTTACCTAACAGTGTATATAGTGTAGTCTCGGCTTCAGGATTAGATTCCCATGATTGATCACTTAACATACAACACTCAGTGCTCACTGCAGCAAGCGCCCTCCTCAATGCCCATCTCCCATTTTTCCTGCCCCCTCTAACCCCCCACCCACATCAACCCTCAGTTTGTTCTCTGTATTGAAGAGTCTTTTATGGCTTGCCTCTATCTCTGTAACTTATTTTTCCTTTCCTTCCCCTATTTCCTTCTGTTTCTCAAATTCCACATGAGTGAAAACATATGGTATCTTTTTCTGACTGACTTATTTCACTTAGCATAATACCCTCCATTTCCATCCACATTGTTGCAAATGACAAGATTTCATTCTTTTTCATTACTGAGTAGTATTCTATTGTGTATGTATGTGTATATTATATATATTTTATACACACACACACACACACACACACACACATATATATATATATAAAAGCCATTCATCAATTAATTCGGGCTCTTTCCAAAATTTGACTATTGTTGATAGCACTGTTATAAACATTGGGGTACATGTGCCCCTATGAATCAGCACTCCTGTATCCTCCGGATAAATTCCTAGTAGTGCTATTGCTGGGTCATAGGGTGCTTCTTTTTTTCATTTTTTGAGGAATCTCCATACTGTTTTCCAGAGTGATCACAATAGTTTCATTCCAACCAACTCTGCAAGAAGGTTCCCCTTTCTCTACATCCTCATCAACATCTGTTGTTGTCTGAGTTGTTAAATTTAGCCACTCTGACTGGTATGAGGTAGTATCTCAATGTGCTTTTGATTTGTATTTCCCTGATAATGAGTGATGTTGAGCATCTTTTCACATGCCTGGTAGCCATCTGGATGTCTTCTTTTGAAAATTGTCTATTCATGTCCTCTGCCCAATTCTTCACTGGATTATTATTTTTTGGATATTGAATTTGGTAAGTTCTTCACAGACTTTGGATACTAACCCTTCATCCTATGAAATTTGCAAATATCTTCCCCCATTCTGTTGGTTTCCTTTTAGTTTTGTTGATTGTTTACTTTGCTGTGCAGAAGCTTTTTTTCTTGATGACGCCTCAATAGTTCATTTTTGCTTTTATTTCCCTTGCTCCCAGAGACATGTCAAGTAAGAAGTAGCTGTGGCCAAGGTCAAAGAGGTTGCTGCATTTTCTCCTCTAGGATTTTGGTGGTTTACTGTCTCACATTTAGGTCTTTCATCCGTTAGGAATTTATGTTGTGTGTGGCATAAGAAAGTGGTCCAGGTTCATTCTTCTGCAGGTTCCCAGTCTTAATTCTTAGCTTCTCCTTCATAGAGCACATGTTTAAGCTAAAACTACTCAATGTTACCCAAACATGCTACCCAATTTGTTAGTTTAATCATGCTATTCTACTACTTCAATGGCCTACTGCTTCTCTTCACAGATCTTCAATTTTGGCTCACTAAAACAGCATCACTTTGTGTTCTTCAAATTCCCTGGGAGAAGTATTATAAATCACTTATTTATCATGTAATTGTTCTTAGCAGAGAAAAAGCTAAAATCCAAGCCTGCACAGTGGGGTAGGGAAAGACACATATTAGAAGCCAGTGAGAAGCTAATAAAAGCATCAGAACCTGAGTGTAGGCCTTGAAAACACCAGGTACTTCAGAAGATGGGACCACTTGATTCTCAACGTCACCAATTCTGATGACAATAAATCTCTTCTGATTCTTCCCCACTTCCTAAATGGCAAATGGCAAATGGCAAATCTATCCTTCTAGCTGCTCAGGCCAACAACCTCAAACTCATCTGAGACAGTATTAATGAGGGCTTTTAAAGTTTGGGAATGAATTAGCGACAGGTATAAAAAAAAAGAATGAAGCAAACAAAAATCCAAGGCAATTAAAAATATGCTAAGTGTACTTTTTATTGTATTTATAATATTATACTGTATTTGTTTATAGTATTTTTTACTGTATTTAAAGATATAAGTCATACTATAAAACATGCATACAGATTTAGCCAAAATTGCAATATAACCATTGCAAAGATGGGAAGACACAGAGTATGTTAAACTTAATGCTCATCTACCATAGAAAGAAGTTAATATAACTAAACTATAAAGACGAAAGAAGTATTAACATGCAACTTAGAAAGAAGGAGGTCAATCTAGAAGAAATAGCTAAAACTTTAAAGCGGTGGTACCTGAGAAACAGAAAATGAGGATGAAAAACTTTTAAAATCTCTATAATGATAAAATTACCTTCTTAATAAAGAAATTAGAAATGAATACAATAGAGCCTTCTTCAACAGGAAAAGAAACAAGTAATTTTATCATTGGATCATCTGGCATTTTCTCTGACCAACAACTTAACATTCATTTTGGAGGATAAGCCACAAACAAAATGCCCAGAGTGAGTTTTCTTGGACTTCAATGACATTAAATGAGAACTTACAACAATTTTTAAAGAAAAAAACCCTTAATATTTCAAATATTACGTTCTCAGCAAGAAAATTTCTCTAGAAAGCTTAACAATAATGTTAACAATCTTATCTAGAACAGGACAGTAAAAATGATAAAAAAGCATAGCTGACACCTAATTCCATGATGTATGGGCCTGTTAAGCTATGTGGAAAAGTGTACTCATCCTATAGAGAGAGAATCTTTCATTCTAACAACTGTCCTGTGACACAACCTAGATTAGCCCACTTATAATCAATAGATATTGACATTGCTACAATTTTAACTATATCTAACTTTACCCTTTCAACAAAGCCAAATTAAAACATACCTGAACTCTAAATCTCCATGTTGACCCAACAGGAATCCCAGGGATAGGTCCATAATGATTAGAAGGAACAATAGTACATTCTCTAGTGCGACCAACACAGGCCATTCCCTACAAGTTATAGAATAAGTTGTTTGAGAAATCGGTTATGTCAAACCTTAAAGCCAAATCTTAAAGTCAAATAAAATGAGAACAGAAACCTAACTGTATGATTAACATATAATTTATGTGATTTAATTAACAAATAAGTTACAGCAACTTAACAATTTATATAATTAAACAATACAGTTATTTGTTAATATTTCTGATACAGAAAATATAATTTACATCACTACTACTATTGGTATCAAAATGTTATAACCTGCATTACAGTTAAAACATTATAGCTAGGAAGGAAAGAAGACTTTCTTCTTTACCCTGCCCCAGTCTCTCCGGCTTTCAGTACTGGCTGATGGCATCTTTGCTTTCTTTTTACTCATCTTGAGTTTTTCACCAGCCTTTACAACTTCACTGGAATCAGTTTTACAGGAAGGACAATACCTTTAAAAGAAAAAGGAATTTAATACACCATATTAAAGCCAGTAACAGAATGGTCTTTCTGGGTCAGAAAATATTTTAAGATTTAATACTTGGTGTATAATATAGACGTTCAGCTGGCATTTTAGTATTAAACTTTTCAAAGTATTTATACGGTTAAGCTAGCAGGAAAAAAAAATCTTATCATTCCTTTAAAGAACGTGAAAGATTATAATATCATAAAAATCTCAAATTCAGTTCAAAAGTCAGACAGAGCTGTCCAATTGAAATGGCACCATGCACTCTGATCTTATCACTAACCTGGACAGTGGAATTTATTCGTGTGAAGTTCCTATTATTAAAACGGAAGTAGCAAGAACAGATAATCCTAGACTGCTCAACTATGCAACTGATACATCTCCCCATCTAAATTATCAGAACTTTCCAAGTCAAAAATGTATAGTCTATTACAGCAAATATAGAAGATTCAAGGATGCTTGTTTATATATTAGTCTTATCCTTAGCTCTTTTTAATTCCCTATACTTGTTTGTTCTTTAGCCTATTTGTAGTTGGTTATCCTACTGTAACATTTATGTCATTATATGCTACCTTAAATAATTTCAAAGAGCAAAGTATGAATAACTATGTCTATAGAATCAGATGGGGCTATTCCTATGACAGCAAGGAATGGAAATTTGAGGAATTTCCTAACAAAGATCAACTGGCCTCTCCCTCTATTAATTAATCTTAAATGTGCCTATACTTTCCATTTCATAATTATCTACTGCATATGGTCTATAGAGCAAAAAAGTCACCCATGCCCACCCAGTTAATTCTGATTGCCTAATTATGAGATATCTTTTTTGGTACTACAGGCAAGAAAAATGTAAGTCAGTCACTGATTCTGAAAAATCAGTTAAGTTGTGTTATACAGATGCAAAATCAAGGTAAAAATTAAAATGTAGAAGGCAATAGATAGTACCAAGTAGAATCCCTTCTAATTGAGAAATCAGGAGGCTTCCAAAAATTAATTTTACCTGACATGCTAACTTTTAAAATTATAATTTTATCAGAGATCTTAGGGGCAAAGCAGGTACTATTTCTTATGAGAAAAATGAGTTCAGAGGCATAATATGCAAAGCAGATGATTTGGAGAAGAGAAAAGGTGGTCAAACCTTCATTCCTTCAGCACATTTGTTCAGAAGCTTCTATACGCCAGGGACTATTTTGGTGCTGGATATATAAATGTGCTCAAAATATTTGTACAAAGTAGTTAAGGGAAACTAGTACATACAATGCAACAATTTCAGGAAGTAGCAAGTTCTAAAAAGGAAATATATCAGGGTTATATGGGTGTTAAGACTGATTAAAAATGGTATGTGCCTTTAGATAGTTTCTGAGGTGATACTCCAGCTGAGGCTAAAGGAGTTGGTCTTATGAAGGCATTCTGTGCAAAAAGACATTAAGTACAAAAGTCCTGAGGCATAAGGAGTGGTATGCCTTGAAAAATGTAAAGGTTGGCGAACCTGAAGTTCAGGCAAACTGCACTGCACAGAGATAAGCAATAATGTTATAGAGCAAGCAGGGGCCAGATCATCGATGGCATGGGCTTAGTTTTATTCTTAGTACAATAGGAAGACACTAGGGGGTTTCGAACAGATTTCAACTTAGTAAGATCATTCTGCTGCTATAGGAGAAAGGATAGCTGGTAAGCAATGTGAAAGCAAGGACACAAGTTGGGTATTTATTACACAGTTCAGGGAAGAGATGTTGGTTTGGACCGAAGGGTGAGAATGGAGAAAGATTATGCAGGACTGACAAGACCTGCTCATGTATTATTGGATGGAAGAGGGCAGAGGGAATCAAAGATGAAGTTTAGCTTTTAAGCCTGAACAAGCAGATAGGATGACTGTAGTAATTTACTAAAGACTCAGGGAGGAGCACGGTTTTTGGTTTATGGAAATCAAGATCTCCAGCTGGACTACTTTTGTGATACTGATCAAGCAAGCAGTTGAATGAATACAGGAAAATAGAGCCCAAGGAAGATTAGCTATGAAGATATTAAAAATTTGGAACCATTAGCTTCGTATTTAAAATCTCATGATTGGATGAGATTATCTAGGGAGCAAGCACGAAGAACAAAGAGCAAGTGAATATGCTTCGGAAAACTCCAAAATCTGGTAGATATAAGAAAACCAACAAGAGATTAAGAAGGGAAGGCCAGTGAAGTAGGATGAAAATTAGACCATATGGTATCATAAAATCTTTATAAAGACAGAGAGCTGATAAGTACAAGTAAGGAGAGGGCTTAGAAGTTACCAATGTGGCAGCATAGAATGTATCTGTGAGCCTAACTTACACAAATATAGTGGAGTTATGAGAAGGAAGTTCAAATGCAGAGCTGAAGAACAGGAGAGGAAATGGAAATTGTCAATGCAGGCAGTTCTTGAGAATTGCCATAAAGGAAGCAAAAAACTGGGATCAAGGGAAGGGTGTGTGTGTGTGTGTGTGTGTGTGACTGAATAGATTCTAGGGACTGAGAATGACCCACCAATGGCAATCTGGAAGAGGAACTCACTGTAGGAATGAAGTTCCTGAAAAGGCAAAGGGATACGGAACTGTAAGAGCAGGTAGAAGAGTTTGCATTTTAGAGAAGCAGGAACATACTGTCCACAGAAACAAAAGGGAAGAAAAATATATGAGACTTTAGAGGCAATACAACTATGTTTATAGATGGTAATATTCAGGCTGTGACCATTCAAGGCAGAGGTAGGGGGTGAAAGGAAGAAGTTACATTCCTTCCCACCACCCACTCGTACAGTCTCTGTGGTAATGCAATAACCCTCCCAACAGATGGGGAGAGGCCAGAGAGAAGTAAAATAATCTATTCTTTACAGTAACAGAAGCTACCCAATTGTAATTTTATTACAAGCACACTTCATTTTATAGCACTTCACAGATACCGTGTGGTTTTTTGTTTTTTACAAATTCAAGGTTTGTGGCAACACTCCATCGAGCAAGTCTGATTTTTTGAACAGCATCTGCTCACATCTGTCACATTTGGGTAATTCTCACACTATTTCAAACTTTTTCAATGTTATTATGTTGTCAGGGTGATCTGTAATCAGTAATTAAGACCTACTGAAAACTCAGACAACAGCTAGCATTTTTTGGAATAAAGTATTTTTGCACACTTAGCAGACTACAATCTCGTGTGTAAACATAACTTTTATATGCACTGAGAAACAAAAAATTCATCAGATTTGCCTTATTGTGATATTTACTTTACCACAGTGGTCTAGAGCCTGTACTATCTCTGAGGTATGCCTGTACTTCTGAGTATGTCATTCCTTAATTTATCCCTCCATGCCAGCAACAATCCATAGCTTAAGAAGAAAAAACATTATGACATGAAAAAGTTCATTATTACTTTGAACATGTTCTTCCCAGTCTCTTTTCTAATGAGTTCATTCTGTAGCTAAGACTACTTAATAGAAGTAGCATAGATTTTGGCTGGTATATTTAACCTTAGTGCCTGGTTCCACTTATTAACCTCGTAGGATTAAATTCAATAATCCATGTAAAACACTTCGTTAGTGTCTAGCATATATTAAGCACTTAAATAACTATTAAGTACTATTATAGGCACATCTAAAATAGCTGGGGAATAGAGAGGCCACCCACAATGGTTTCCCAGATGAAGTCATAGTAAAGCAAAAACCTGAAGGATAAATATCCTGAAGTTAAGCAAAGAGGAATAGATTTCAAAGAGAAAATGTGTCAAGTGTAAAAACCCAAAGGAGAGAAAGAACTTGACTCACTTAAGGAGCTGAAAGATCTTTAATCTATACTCTAGTGCAGAGTATTTGGGAAAATGAAGAGGAAAATGGTAAGAAATACACCTGGAGAAATCAACTTAAAAAATATTGTGCAAGGCCTTGCAGAGCAACATAAAACCTGAGAAGCAAAGGAGTTAACACAACCAGATCTGCATTTTTGAAAGAACATAAACTCCATATTAGAGGAAGAATTGCAAGGATTAAAAACAGCTAGAGATCAGCTCACAAGCTGTGATAATAACCAAAGTTATCAATGCCAAGAAACCACTGGCTATATACAATTTTAAGTGCTTTAATACACATTACATATCTTCAGAAATCTTCTTTTTGTGGTCTAAATACATATTTCACATTCAATTCTTAACACAGTAATAAAAACACCCTGATAATCATACCAGTATTCCTCTTCAGGGACCTTATCCAAGGGTGGATTCAGGCAGTAAATATGATAGGCCATGTTACATTCATCACATAGAAGCTGCATGTTGGGCTCCTGTTTCCCACCACATATATGACAGGAGCAAGAACGGCATTTCTTACTTGGATCTCCACCACAAATGTCACACTCAGGATCATTTTTCCCTATTAATAACAAAATTATAACAAGCCCAGTCTTAAAATAATTTTTATTATCTATGAATCTTATTAAGAAAAACACATGAAAATAGCATACAGCTTTTTTCAATGAATAGGAAAAAAATCATAAAGAATAATTAAGTGTGGGACTTTAAGAATAAGTGCCTAAGTTTCACTCTATACTTACCAAAATTACAGGGATAAAGCCCAGGCATAGCAGGCATCATTACCTGCAACCATGGGGATAATGTTTATTTTTGCCTTAAAATTTTGTATTGGCTAGCTGAAAGTTCCCCAAATGTCCAGGGGCAATACAGTGAACTCACCAGGGCATCATAAGATATCTTTAAGTTTCAAGGGAAGACCATGGGGGAAGGGAAGGGGAAAAACAGTTATAAAAGGGGGGGGGGGTGCAACTCACAAGAAACTCTTAAATACAGAGAACTGAGGTTGGATGGGGGCTAGGGGAGAGAGGTAAGTGGGTGATGGGCACTGAGGGGGGCACTTATTGGGATGTGCACTGGGTGTTGCATATAAGCCAATTTGACAATATATTCATAATAAAAAATAGATTTCAAGGGAACACTATATTCTATTAAAGTCGTTTGGATCTAACTCTTTAATAAGTGGAACTATTAAATACCATGTACTCTGCAGATCAAAGCCTTTCCTTGAATAGACTAAACTAGGAGGGGAAGGGCTGTTAAGAGTTAGCAAGCCCATTCTGGTTCCCATTCAAGTTGTGGCCCCAAAATGCTTTTTAACAGTAACAGAACTAGCATTTCTTTATTTGTCTTTAAAGTTTATTTGAGGGGCTCCTGGATGGCTCAGTCAGTTAAGCGCCTGACTTTGGCTCAGGTCATGAACTCACGGTTTGTGGGTTCAAACCCTGCATCGGGCTCTGTGCTGACAGCTCAGAGCCTGAAGCCTGCTTCCGATTCTGTGTCTCCCTCTCTCTCTGACCCTCCCCTGCTCACTCTGCCTCTTTCTCTCTCAGAAATAAATAAAACATTAAAAAAAAAATAAAGTTTATTTGAGAGAGAAAGCACATGCATGCATGAGCCAGGGAGGGGCAGAGAGAGAGGGAGAGAGAATCCCAAGCAGGCTCCATGTTCAACACAGAGCTGATCTCACAAACGTGAGATCACGACCGGAGTCAAAATCAAGAGTTGGACATTTAACCAACTAAAACACCCAAGCGCCTCTAGAAGTAGCATTACTAACCCAGTTGATTTTTATCTTATTTGTCCATTGGTTCAGAACTCTGGCAAGTAAGAAGTGTATCATTTATTGCCCCCACAACCTACTTAAATCCAAACACCTTTTACTAAAGTGTTCCCTTGAAAATTACACAGTATATATACTAAAAAATCTTTATGTTCACAATACCAAAAATTAAAATGTCAAGAGGAATGGCTGTAAAGATTTTATGAAAAATAAGGTAGGTTTATATGAAATTCAAAAAGGGCTGCAGATTTTATTAAAATGTCATTTCTGAGAGAGAGAGAGAGAGAGAACACAAACAAGAGCAGAAGAGAGAGGACATAGGATCTGAAAGCAGGCTCCATGCTGACAGCAGCGAGCCCAATACGGGGCTTGAATTCACAAACCTGTGAGATCACGACCTGAGCCTGAAGTTGGACACTCAACCACCTGAGCCACCCAGGGGGCCCCTGCAGAATTTTGCAGATGAATTATGTAGATAGAGGAAGAGGTCTAGAATGATATACACATTAGAGTGATTACTTCTTGGGGGTTCTATTTTTAAATTAATATTGTTTTATATTTTGAATTTCTGACAAATGTACACAATATATTTGTGAGGAAATTTATCAGAATTGATCTAGCAATATGAGGGAAATGGGAAGCCATATCTGAAAAATAAGAAAGAGGGAAGGGAAAAGACACTAATTTCAGTACTAACTTTCTAACTGGTCACTGCCTATTCTTTTTAATTCTTTCTTTTTTGAGAGAGAGAAAGTACGAGTGAGAAAGGTGAAGGAAGGGAGGCAGAGATGGGGCAGAGGGGAGAGGGAGATGGGGAGAGAGGGAGGGAGAGAGAGAGGAAGAAGGGGAGAGAGGGAGGGGAAGAGAGAGGAAGAAGGGGTGGGGGAGGGAGAGAGAATGAATGAATCTTAAGCAGGCTCCACTACATGGAGCTCAATCTCACGACCCTGAGATCATGATTTGAGCTGAAATCAAGAGTTGATTTTGACTCTATTCTTGCTAATGAATGGCAGATTACTATTTTGTTTTACTTCCACTAAGAGAGCTATGACAACATATAAGTAATGGATGCATGACAGACCTAAAATCATGCCTTTGACATGTTTAGATTTTTGGTATAGAGAGTGATATGATCAATGGCAGTCTGGCTGTGCTCTGAAATGATTTCTTTCCATACAAGCTGTAGCGATAATGTGAGTAGCATTAGGCAGAGAAAATATATGGAGAATGAGAGAGAACAGAATACATGCAGAGGTACTGAGAACAGAAAGATGACAAAAACTCCCTACCTTGGTTTTACATTATTTTATGGAGAATGACTAAGTTACATTAAATAGGTTTACTCAAGTTACCTATATTCCTAGGATATAACCATATAAGTACTCCTACCAAATATGCCTAAAGGTTCTTTTTAAAAAAAAAAAATTTTTTTTAATGTTTATTTATTTTTGAGAGAGAAGGAGATACAGAGCATGAGCAGGGGAGGGGCAGAGAGGGAGGAAGACACAGAATCTGAAGCAGGCTTCAGGCTCTGAGCTGTCAGCACAGAGCCGGATGCAGGGCTTGAACCCACGAACTGCGGTATCATGACATGAGTTGGACACAACCAACTGAGCCACCCCATCGTTTTTTTTTAACGTTTATTTTTGAGAGAGAGAGACAGAGACAGAGACAGAGAGACAGAATGTGAGCAAGGGAGGGGCAGAGAAGAGGGAAAGACAGAATCTGAAACAGGCTCCAGGCTCTGAGCTGTCAGCATAGAGCCCGATAGAGTATGCCTAAAGGTTGTTAATTCAAATTTGGAATATATCAGCATCGCAGTCTCAAAAACTGAGTGGCTTAGATTGGTAACATGAAAGTCTATTTACTGATCTGTTAAAGGTCTTGTCTTGTGCAATCTTGCACAATTGTGGTAAGAAGAGGTTAGGCAGAACCCTTTTGTCTTTTTCTAAAATATACTAGATATTGGGGTACCTGGCTCAGTAGGTAGAGCATTCAACTCTTTTTTTTTTCCTATTTTTTAAAATGTTTTATTTTATTTCTGAGAAACAGAGAGAGACAGCGTGAGCAGGGTAGGGTCAGAGAGAGAGGGAGACATAGAACCCGAAGCAGGCTCCAGGCTCTGAGCTAGCCGTCAGCACAGAGCCTGACGCAGGGCTCGAACCCACGAACCGTGAGATCATGACCTGAGCCGAAGTCGGACGCTTAACTGACTGACCACCCAGGCACCCCAAGCGTTCAACTCTTGATCTAGGGTTGTAAATTTGAGCCCCACGTTGGGTGTAGAGATTACTTAAATCTTTAAAAATAAAAAAATATGTATTAGACATTGACATGTGGTATAAATCCAATAAACTGTTAACCACAAAAAGCTCAGAATTAAGAAAGTGTGAGACAACAATTTATATGGAAAGATAGCAATCATGAATTAAATCTAGTCCTACTTCTGTTACCAAATAGCTGTATGATATTAAGCAAATACAATATGTACAGTGAAAAGGTAGGACTACGTTCTAATATTCTCATGATTATTTAAACCTCATGTATTACCTCCCAGAAATTCAAAGTATAACCAGCATTACTGTCAGGCTCTATTCATTTGAAAATAAGTTTCATTATTAAAAATCAATCTAGGTTGCCACAAAATTACTGAAATGGGTTATCTGGTCAGAACTTATAATAAAGGAAACAAAACGGCAATAAAATGCCAAGGTGAGAAAATAATTTTTTTGAAAACAAATTTTATCATTTGAGAAAAATCCATTAAACCAGAACAGATCTTGGAATAAAAATGTGGTCATGAAAATAAATTTGTATTATCTACATCTTTATACTTTCTCAAAAGTTATTCCCTGGGTGGTTAAAATACCAATCAAGTACCATATATGTAGTCTAAACCCATAAGAAAAATCCATACTTAAAAACTTTCCATCTGCCAGTGACAGGGGATGTGCTCCAGGTTTCTCGATCTTAAAGATTTCATTTACGAATCTTATCTGGCAGTCATTTAATTTTCCTTCAGAACCCCTGTTTAAAAAAAGAAGAAAAGTTAACTTCTGCCAGCAAAATCTAAACCATATGCAAATAATTAAGAGTCATTTTGGAAACCCATTGGACTTTGTCTATTTACAAATTGGGATTATAGCTATTCCAATCACTTTGAGCCACTGTTTCCAATGGCAGGAAAAGTCCAATAGTGATTAGTTACTATTCAAAGGTAAGTGTAACTTTAGTGTAATATTAGGGAAAAAATTTACAGACTTTGCCTAGATTATCTAGAAAGAAGACAGTTTTCTTGTAAATTAAACACTAGATAATATAATACTCTATCAATCAAAATCAAAGAGTTAAATATATTTCCAATAAATACAGTAAGTGGGTAAAAAGATGACCTCTCATTAAAAAGAAAAGTCCTTCAGATACTAGGCCGTACTTCTCATAGACACAATTTATACCTGTTTGTATATGCTTCTTCAACGTTTCCTGCTATGACTATGGATTTATATATGGATTTCTCCTTTTAATCTGTCAACTTTGGTTTATAATTTTGAAGCTATATTAATTGGTACATAGAGATTTAGGATTCTTAAATTTGTCTTATAAAATGTCTCTATCTCTGTAATGCATTCTATATCAAATACACTTTTTGCCTAGAATTTGCCTGGTGACTTTTTCTATTCTTTCACCTTTTAAAACTTTTAATGTCAAATATTCACAAATGCAGAAAACTGCATAAATGTACAGTATAATCAATTATAAGAATTATAATCTATAATTCTTGTAGTCATCAACTTTGACATGAAAGCAACGACATGCTCACTCCCAATTTCATTATTCCCTTCTAAGAGTTAACTATTTACCTTAATTTTCTTAGTCTTATCACCTGTCTGCCTCTCTAAGCATATGAAAGATCTGCTGTGATTTGCCTGTGTTTTAAAGACTCTTATCAATCCTCATGCAATCTTTTTTTCTTACAATCTGTTGAAGAATTGCTATCAAGAGTTTCCCCACAGTTCTGATTTTGATATGTGCATTCCCAAAGTTTAGCTTAAATAGGTTTTTCCCATCATTTGTATTCCTAGTAAGTTGGTAGCTTGATCTAGAGTACAGGTCAAAAAATCCTAGTCTGCTGCCTGTTTTTGTAAACAAAGTTTTACTGGAAAAACTAATCATTTATGCATTCTCTATGGTTCATTTCCGTGCTACAGTGGCAGAGTTGAGTAGCTTGCGATGGTGGAGACAATTTGGCTGCCAAAGATTAAAGCTATCATCTGGCCCTTTACACAAGAAAATTGCCAACCCTTGCATTTAGAAATGCTTAATCAAATCCAGGTTCATTTTTTGGTAAAAATATTAATAGGTCTGGTCTATCAGGAAGCATCCAGTTTACTTAGTTGTCTTTTCCTCTAATGACAGGAGTTATAGATATTAAGTGCTAAAATTTATGAATTCACTGGGATTGTGAAGGGTTGATAATCCAGTTCTAACATGCCTTTCTCATTTGCTAGAATTCCATAAAGAGAAACTTGGCCTCATCAATTATTTGGTGACTCAGTGACAGAGCATATAGAAAAATGTAGATTAGGTGCTTTCTTTGAGAACTTTATTTTTTTTAATTTTTAAAAAAATTTTTAATTTTTATTTATTTTTTAATAGTTTATTGTCAAGTTGGTTTCCATATAAAACCCAGTGCTCCTCCCCACAAGTGCTCTCCTCCATGCCCATCACCCCATAACTAGTGAAGAAATTGAATCAGTTATCAAAAATCTTCCAACAAATAAGAGCCCTGGGCCAGATGGCTTCCCTGGGGAATTGTACCAGACATTTAAACAAAATTAATACCCATTCTTCTCAAGCTATTCCAAAAAACAGAAATCAAAGGAAAACTTCCGGACTCATTTTACAAAGCCAGCATCACTTTGATTCCCATGTCAGACAGAGAACTTTAAAAAGAAATAGTTCCCTACATAGATGACCAATGAGTATCTATACTACTAGGAATGCACATACATATTTGAGGAGTTTCAATCTACTACAGTTATTTCCCTGGTCAATGTTCAAACTGTCTCATCTTTGGCCAAGAGGAACTTCCAGTTTACTCCCAAATCTTTCTGCCAAGAAATTAGAGGTCTTTGTTTTCCATAAGATAAGATATTCCAAGTTCATCTTGTACATTTTCTGTCTCTAGCCTGGAGCTCTATCTATAAGGAAGCCTCATTTCTTTTAGGTGGAAGTAATATTTCAAGACCATACTTCAGGCACTAAAAAAGCTTTTTGCAACTGTATTGATCACTGTTTCTAAGCTTCTTCATTGGACAGGGCTATAAACTTTAAACATACACATGAATACATGTACAAAATACTTCATGAGTTCATATAAATACTTTGCTCAAATTCAGAACTAAAGGTAAATTTACTTTTTAAAAAACAGTTATGAATGTTTCTCCTTTCTCCCCCAATCAGAAAACACTAGTTATCAAAGACACCAGGATACCTAACTTAGAATGCTACAAATACTTCTTTAATTTACCAGACATTACACACAAGACACTCTTACTATTACTGAAAATACATAATTTAAAATTCTTTATTTCCTCCCGTATCTTACAGTTATAGCTCTGATATCACATCATATAATCATTACATTCTATACTTTCTCCTTTATTTATCTCTTTCAGTCCTAACTTCTAAAAGTAAAAATATTCCTAATGTTTATCACCACTCTTTAGGTCAAATTTTCTTCAGTCATCTTGATAGTCTGAAGCTAGTTCTCTGGAACATTCCCCAGGAAGAGTTTATGAGAATACCTCCCCTAGTTCTTCCAAGTTAATAACAGTTCATCTTCAGCCTTTATTCCGAAAGCCAGACTTAAAATCTTTGGTTCATCTTTTCTTTTCTTTTTTTTTTTTTTTTTTTTTTAGCAGAGAGAGAGAGAGACAGCATGAGCAGGGGAGGGTCAGAGAGAGAGGGAGTCACAGACTGAAACAGGCTCCAGGCTCTGAGCTGGCAGTCAGCACAGAGCCCGATGCGGGGCTCGAACCCACGAACCGCAGGATAATGACCTAAGCGAAAGTCGGATGCTTAACCGACTAAGCCACCCAGGCGCCCCTGGTTCATCTTTTCTTGACGCATGCACGTCTTTCTGGGATTCTTTCCTTGAAAGGCTGTTATCTTCATTCCTTTTTTTTTCCTTTTTACATATTTGACATCAAGGCTTTTCTTTCCTCCCTCCCTTCCTTCCTTCCACCTCCCCCCCGCTTTCTTTTAATAAATCTCTTGAACCTTTAGAGGGTATAATTTCACTTAGCTTTACTAGTTCAATGCTATAGAGTTCTGTAGAACTTACTTTTTTTAATTGATATTTTTGAAGAAGAATTCAAAATTATAGCAGCTAATGATCTATATCTAATCTAATAGAAAGCAAATGAGTAGTTGTCTGGGGCCAGGGCTAAGGGTAGTGGTGAAGATTCTAAGGGAACCCAAAGGAACTTTTTGGGGTGATAAAAACGTTCTGTATCTTGATCACAGTGGTGGCACAGGTACATACACTTGCCAATATTCACTTAAAATATATAATACATATTGCTCTATGTAAATTATGCCTCAAATTATTTTTTTAAAAAGGCACAATGGAAGCTTACTTACTGAAATTTCCTGGCTCTATTCTCCTTTCTGATTTTTAACTGAAACCTTTTTCTTTTGTCTTTATTGTCCCTACCCTATTCAGTTTGGATTGCATTTCCAGTCATTTCTTTTCTGTATGGGACTCTGCCTTGGAATAGTTTTAGCTAAATAATTTCGAGAGCTTGCTGGACTCTAATCCGTTTAAAATCTTACTGCAAACTGCTCATATTCATCTAAACCGGTGTGTATACCTCATTAGCTTCAGTTGCTATATTAGCTCTGTTGTCATATAACAAATCACCCTAAAACTAGCAGCTTAAGACAAAAATTATCTCACAGTTTCTGCAATTTAGGAATTTGGAAGCAGCTTAGCTGGGTAGTTTCAGCTCAAGATCTTGCACTAGGTTTCAGTCAAGCTGTTGACCACAGTTGCAGGCTGATCTAAAGGCTCAACTAGGGCAAGACCACGAGGATATGTGAATCCTCACAACACAGCAGCTAGCTTCCCTCAAAGGAAGTGATCCGAGAGAACCCAAAATGGAAGCTTCAATGTTTTTATAACCGTATCTTACAAGTGGTATACCATCACTTCTGCCATATTCTATTGGCCAAATGAGTAACCCTAAGTAAAATGTGGAAAGGAACTATGCAAAGTGTGAACACCAGGAAGGAAGAATCACAGGAGGTTATTTTGAAAGATGGACACTATTGCTGTCATTCTCAAAAGAGCTTGCTGAACTAGTTTTATTATTTCAGAGTGCATGGGTTCATCACATAGCTGTAGTTACCCTCTCCTACCTCTTGCACAGCTACTGATACCATACGGGTCTTATAGCCATCAGCTGTTTATCCCACCAGCTATTTTGGTGTTTTCAGGGGATACCACAACTCCCTGAATGGTTATAAATGTTGCCCGTGAGTTTTCGATTAGATATTTTAGTTGCTCTACATGTTTGTATAAGAATATCTAGGGAGATTAAAAATCTATGCTGTTGTCATCTTTCTAGAATTCCATTTTTCCTTGTAATTTCAACTTGTGTGACTTCACATTTAAGGAGTCTTTCCTATAAGCAGCATATGGGTTTTGTTTTTGTTTTGATCTCATCTGTTGATCTTTGCAACTGTAATGTTTAGCTCACATATGGTTAATATAATGGCTGACATATCTGGGTTTGTTTCTACCATTTTACTATATGTTTTCTATTTTATCTACCTTTTTGTTTCTTTTACTCTTCTTGATTGCTTTCTTTTGAATTATTCTAATAATTACTCCATTTTACCCTATTAATTTGGTTAATATCTTAATAATTATATTTAATTATATATTAAGATATTACTTTAATGTGGTGGTTCTCAGAGAATATACCAGGTAAACAAACCCAAGAAACCAATCTACTTTTAAGTTTTACTTCACTACTTCTCTGATCATATCAGAATTTCATAGCTTCATTTATCAACTTCCATCTTTTGCATGGCTGTCATGCATTTTAATTCTACATATTTTAAACTTCACTACTACTGTGTGTTGTGAACAGTTTATTTGGACTTACTCATATAGTTACCCTTCCTGTGTTTTTTAATTCTTTCCTGTATTTCATGTTTCTATCTGAGATCACCTTCCTTCTGCTTACAGAATTCTCTTCAGTATTTCTTTTAGTACAGATGTGTTGGTATTGGATTCTTAGGTTTGGTGTGTTTCTTTATGCCTTTTTAAAAATTTTTTAAAATTTTATTTTTAAATTTACATCCAAGTTAGTTAGCATATAGTGCAATAATGATTTCAGGAGCAGAATCCAGTGATTCATCTGCTATATATAACACCCAATGCTCATCCCAATAAGTGTTCTCCTTAACTCCCTTTGCCCATTTAGCCCATTCCCCCACCCATAACCCTTCCAGCAACCCTCAGTTTGTTCTCTGTATTTAAGAATCTCTTGTGTTTTGTCCCCCTCCCTGTTTTTATATTATTTTTGCTTCCCTTCCCTTATGTTCATTTGTTTCGTATCTTAAATTCCACATATGAGTGAAGTCGTATGATATTTATCTTTCTCAGACTGACTTATTTCACTTAGCACAATATACTCTAGTTCCATCCACATTATTTCAAATGGTAAGATTTCATTCTTTTTAAATGCTGAGTAATATATGCCACATTTTTATGCATTCATCTGTCAATGGACATTTGGGCTCTTTTCATACTTTGGCTATTGTCATTGTCACTGCTATAAACACTGGGGTGCACATGCCCCTCTGAAACAGACACCTGACTCCTTTGGATCAATACCTAGTAGTACACCTGCTGGGTCGTAGGGTGGTTCTACTTTTAATTTTTTGAGGAACCTCCATCTACTTTCCAGAATGGCTGTACCAGTTTGCATTCTTACCAGCAGTCGCAAAAGAGTTTGGATTCTTCAGTTTGGTTTGATAACATCTTTGTCTTGCTTCATTTCTTGTAATCTATTTTCATTAGAAATGTATTTCTAATTTTTTTTAATCAGAGTTTTCAAATGTTGCTCCATTGTGTTCTAGCTTACATTGTTTGTGATGAAAACTCAGCTCATGTTCATTTTTATCTTCAGTTTTCAGCAGCATTATTGCAATATGCCACTATGTTTTCTTTATATTTATCCTGGTTAGGGTTCACAGGGCCTCAATCTGGGCTATCTTCTCTCATTTTTGAAAATTCTAGTTATTAGGTTTTCAAATACTGCTTTCACCTTTCTCTTCTTTGGGAACTACAAATAGATGTAATGCAAAGTTTTTGCCAGGTAGCATGTGTCCAGCAGTCTTTACTGTGTGGTTTCTCATAATTTTTTTCCATGTTTTAGTTTTGATATTTTTCAATGACTTGCCTATTACTCCTATCTTCCGCTATTAAGCCAATCTAATAAAGTCTTAGTTTCAGATACTGTTTTATTCAGCTCTAGAGTAATTATTTTATACACTCCAGGTGATTTTTTTAAATTTTTTTTATTGTTTTACTTCTGAGACAGAGAGAAAGAGAGAGAGAGAGAGACAGAATCCGAAGACAGGCTCCAGGCTCTGAGCTAGCTGTCAGCACAGAGCCCGACGCGGGGCTCGAACCACAAACCATGAGATTGTGACCTGAGCCGAAGTCAGTCGCCCAACTGACTGAGCCCCCCAGGTGCCCCCCAGGTGATTTTTTAATAGATTCCAATTCTCAGTTGAAATTCTCCATCTTCTCATCTATCTTCTTGAGCATATTAATTACAATTATTCTAAAATCTTGTCGGATAACTTGAATTATCAACACCACCTATGGGTCCATTTTTATTGTTGGCTTTTCTTCTGGTTTTTGATTATGTGGCCCTGTCTTTTGGTAGCATACTTTTGGTTCCATGGTTATATAAATATAAATAAAATACAATGGCATATTGCAATAATGCTGCTGAAAATTAAAGATAAAAACAAAAGGAATATAAGCCACATTTCTATCAGAAACAATGTATGCTAGAACACAGTGGAACAGCACCTGAAAACACAGATAAAAAATTCTCAACTTAGAAATACAGTTCTAATGAAAACAGATTATAAAAAATGAAGCCAAGAAAAAGATGTTATCAAACCAAACCAACGAATTCAACAATGTAAGTTATAAAACATTAGAGGAGGTGTCAGACCAATTTTTCTTGTGCTGGGAAGATACTGTGGTGATTTAACATTGTATTCAGCGACTATGCTGAGGCAAGTCTTGTTTACAAGATTTAGTCTACATATTTGTCTTAGCCATCCAGTTTTCAACTAAGAGCTTTTGTATATTCTGTGGGACCATTTCAACCAGTGATCCTAAAATCTGTTTGCTTTATGAGACTACTGAGAATTTCACTGTGCTTTTTACTTATATTTTTAGCCTCCTGCCCCACAAACCTCCAGTATTTAGCAAAAGTAATGTGAGGAAAACAGGCCATATGCTTGAAACATCCAAACATCTACCAAAAGCTCTGTCTCCACCCTGCCCTCAGCTGCCTTCCACCAGATCTGCTCTACATCCATAATTAGCAAGAGTTCCCAGGGCAAAAAGCAACTACAAAAACCAACTGCCTTCTAAGGTTCTTCCCATTGCAGAGCCATACACTCTGTTAGTTCTTGCCTTTCTGCTGTCATTAACATAACAGGTGATAATGTTATTTAAGCTGGCTCTTCTAGTTGTTTTAAGTGAAAATGCTAATCTACTGCCAGCTATTCCATCCTACCTGCAAACAGAAACTTTCCATGTACTTCATTAGATACCTCAATAAATATCACAAAAATAGGTTCAAAACTAGAATCACTTTTTCATTTATCATTTCAGTTGAAGGCTTACCATACCCATTTCCTCTGCACAAAACTGATGAAGCTGTAAATCACAAAAAAACATGAATATTCCTTCAAGAAATAACATATTTCACTGAATCTAATAAACCAATAATTATAAAATGCATTATTTTATCTACTACCAAGAAAGAACTTGGCCTGCAATGGAGTAGTCTAAGAAGAACCCCCAAAGTTAGGACTCTATATGGAAGACAACAACTATATGACACACTATTTTATGAAATCATAAAAAAGAAAAAAAATCTGAGATGAGATGTCTGAGAAGGACCCTCAAATAAAGCTAGGACACCAAAAAGCTCTTCTCACAGTTTAAGATAAATGGTAAATAAACCACCTTGAAGGTAGAGACAAAATAAACATGACTATTTTAATGTTATCAGTGGGTATAAGGAGAAAAAGTATCCCAGTAACTACAAGGTATAATTCATGCAGATTTGCAAATATGAATTCATACTACTTGTGTGGTCTAAAGAAGCTCAAGCAAAGAATTTAATTTTAAACTAGATGGCACTCCAAGATGCCTAGCAGAAGCAAACTCAATCTCTTAAAGAACCCAACTTCCAAGCAATAGCAATTTTAAAATATCTTAATTTGAGGTGTTAAAATAAAAAAACTGTTAATCTCTGATTCTGTGAAATAATCTATTTACTGAATACTCACTATAACTAGTGCCTAGAACAGGGCCTGGCACACAGCAGCCAAAAAAAGTCAAGGCATTAACATTTCAGTGGTATAACAGACAGAATAATGGGTGCCAAAGATATCTATGTCTTAAGTATGGGAACACATGAATATTATGCTACATGGTAAAAGGGACTTTGTAGACATCATTAAGTTAATGACCTTGAAAAAGGATTAACCAGGTAGGCCCAAGGTAATTACAGGGGAACTTAAAAGTAGAAGAGGGACAGTGAGTCAGAGACACGTAACGTTAGAAAGAGAGGAAGTAGGCCATGGGATTGGGAGGCCTCTAAAATCTGGAAAAAGCAAAGAAACAGATTCTCCTTTAAAGTCTCCAAACAGGGACACATCTCTGCTAACACTTTGATTTTAGTCCAGTGAAATTCATATAAGACTTGTGACTTACAGAACTGTGAAATGATAAGTTTTACTATTTAAGCCACTACATTTATAAATTTGTTGCAGTAACAACAGGAAACTACTACAAGTAGGTCAAGAGAGATAAATCTCAGGTGATAATACTACAAAGAAAGAGTAAGGAAACAATTCAAGTAATCTATGCCCTGCATGTACATATATAATTGTATACAACATGAAAGGCTTCTTTTGAAGTGATGTCTGAACAAAGAACCAAGACAAGACACAGAGCAAGCCAAGTAAGTATCCGTGGAGCAGACGAGGCAGAGGAACAGCAAACAGCAAAAGCTCTGAAGCAGAAGCATGTTTATAGGATTAAGCACCACAAGGAGGCTTAAATGGTTGTGGTTAAAATACAGTAAACTTTGATTTATAATTTGAGACGGACACCAAAATTGTAGTGTGTAAGAATGGTACAATAATAAATAAGAATATCACTAAAGAGATGTGATGATAAACAAGTTGGAAAAAATTTACTAAGTAAAAAGCCCTATGAAAAGGACACTGAAAATAAATTACATCCATAGTTTAGTTTTAGCTTTAGATAAAGGATTTTCTTTATTTAAGGAAAATTTATTCTACTTTTTCTTTATTCAACTTTTTTCTTTAAAGGCTAAGCTTTTTTTTGTTAAAAAAAATTTGAGAAAGAGCCTACGATGAGTGGCGGAGGGGGAAGGGAGGGTGACAGGGGTGCGGGGAGAGAGAGAATCCCAAGCAGGCTCGCTGCTGTCAGCACACAAGCCTGAACCTTGGGCTCAATCTCACAAACCCTGAGATCATGACCTGAGCCAAAACCAAGAGTCAGACACTTAATTGTCTTAGCCACCCAGGTGCCCTTAAATTCCACTTATAAACATCTAAACTAGGGGCGCCTGAGTGGCTTAGTCGGTTAAGCGTCCGACTTTCGCTTAGGTCATGATCTCACGGATCGTGGGTTCGAGCCCCGCGTCGGGCTCTGTGCTGATGGCCAGCTCAGAGCCTGGAGCCTGTTTCAGTCTGTGACTCCCTCTCTCTCTGACCCTCCCCTGCTCACGCTGTCTCTCTCCCTCCTAGAAATAAATAAAAATATTAAAAAAAAAAAAAAATTTAAAAAAAACATCTAAACTAATATAACTTCATGTGGTATAAAATGCAATATGCATCACAATAGTAACTGAATCCATTTTGAAAAATGGATTTAAACTCCTAAACTTTTGTTCTGAATTTTCTTCAAAGCTAAAATAGAAACAGAAAATGAATGATAAGCTAAAAATACAATTTGATTAGTAGACATTTTAAGCATATTCACTTTTTGGTAGTCACAGTTTAAAAATAGAAACAAGCATGAACTTTAACTCCAAGTTCCCTTAACAAATATCCAAGGCAGATTAAAAATCATGTCCTATATTTATTTCTTCCTTTGCACCTTCAATACAATAGAGAGTATCAAAGCTGAAGTTTAAATAAAATTTAGATAAAATCAAGTTCTAAAAAATAAAATTCTACTTCAAGAAGTAGAAAATCTGGATTGCCCTATAATCCTTATAGAAATTAACCAATTATAAAAATCCTTCTCAAAAAGAAAAAAGGCTTTACTGAGAAGTGCTACCAAAAATTCAAGAAAAGGAAACAAAACTCCACCATAAGATAGAAAAATAGGGGCGCCTGGGTGGCTTAGTTGGTTAAGCAACCGACTTTCGCTTAGGTCATGATCTCACGGATCGTGGGTTCGAGCCCCGCATCGGGCTCTGTGCTGACTGCCAGTTCAGAGCCTGGAGCCTGTTTCAGAGTCTGTGTCTCCCTCTCTCTCTGACCCTCCCCTGCTCACGCTGTCTCTCTCTCTCTCCTACAAATAAATAAAACATTAAAAAAAAAAAGATAGAAAAAGAATATTCTCATTATTTTATAAAATCTGAATAATTTGTTAAGGACAGTTAGGAAAATTAACATGCAAATTTTACTCATTAACACAATGCAAAAATCCCACACAAAGTATTGTCAAAGCAAATCCAGGACAGCATGTCCACAAAATACTTATGTCAAATACTATAGTTACTAGCGAAATTTTAGAAGTTTTTTTCATAAAGATAAAGGAGAAAAAAGATGTCTGCTATCATCACTTCCTTTCAACAACATACTAAAAGGCAGCTGGTGAATAAAAGAAATCAAAAGACAAAAATGTCATAATTCATAGATGATAATTTTTATTCATTTCATGATTTATAATCATAAAAATTGCCCCAAAAATCTACATGTAAATTAAAACTAGTAAATCCAGTAGGGCTACTGGATCCATGATCAAAGGTTACTTTATGCCAGCAATAAAGGAAAATGAAATAAAAATAGCATTTACAGAAATAACAAGTAGTACCTGAAGTTAAATAAAGATAACAGACCCATATAAGATCAGATCTCTGAAGGGCGTTAAATCAGGATCTACCATATAATTGCCAACGTTCAATTATTTTGAACCTACAAAAACATTGTATATGGTTCAACCTAATAAAAACATGAGAAAAACACATTAAAGACCTAAATAAGTAGAGAACAAGCACATTCCTGGATTAGAGTCAACACAGTAAGTATTAAATTCACAAAGGTTTTTATGTTTAAATTACCAAGATGACTTGGAAAATTCAAATGAAAGCACACAGACCTAAGAAGATAGAGAACTATTGAAGAGCAAGGTAGGAAGCGATATTATGACATACAAAATAGACGCGTGGTACAGAAGAGACATCAGATGGATGCATCAATTATAGTCACTTGATATGAGGGGATATTGAAAATCAATGAGGGAAAAATAAGCTTTTGTTTTTAGCCTCTCCCCCTCAAAAATGGGCTTTTTATTTTTTTCAATTAAAATTTTTTAGCGTTTATTTACTTTGAGAGAGAGACAGAGAGAAAGAGAACGCAGAGGAGGGGCAGAGAGAGAAGGAGTCAGAATTTAAGGCAGGTTTCAGGCTCTGAAGTGTCAGCCCGGAACCCAAAGCGGGGCCCAAACTCACAAACTGTGAGATCATGACCTGAGCCAAAGTCAGACGCCCAATTGACAGAGCCATTCAGGCACTCCTTAATTTTTTTTTAATGTTTATTCATTTTTTGAGAGACAGAGTGCAAGTGGGGGAGAGGCAGAGAAAGGGAGACAGAATCCGAAGCAGGCTCCAGGCTCTGAGCTGTCAGCACAGAACCCGACACGTAGCTCGAACGTAGCTACGTAGCTCCACAAACTACAAGATCATGACCTGACCTGACCTGAAGTTGGACACCCAACAGACTGAGCCATCCAGGTACCCCCAAAAATGGACTTTTTAGTAAACGATGCTAGCAAAAATGATTATCCATATATATTTATCCATATATATTAAGATAAGTTAAACCCTCACACTGTACACAAAAACCTACACTGAATGAATTAAAGACCTACTAAAGAAAGATAAAACCACAAAGCTTTTTAAATAATGCATTCTGGGTAGAAAATGTTTCTCCCCTGTTGACTGCATGTTTTATTGAGATATAACTGACACATACCGTGTAAGTATACAACATAATGATTTGATAGATATACAAACGATTACCACAGGAAGGAACTTCCACCACCTCAGATAGTTATAATTTTTTCTTTTTGTGATGAGAACTTTTAAGATCTACTCTCAGTAACTTTCAAATAAACAATACAGTATTGTTAACTACAGTTACCATGCTGTCCCTGGAACTGTAAGTCTGTACCTTTTGACCACCTTCACGCATTCCCCTAACCCCCTCCCAAACCCCAAAAAGGTTTATTAAGCAAGACACAGAATGCATAATCATCAGGGGAAAATTTTTGATAAACTCAACTTAAGGTTAAGAATATTATTGAAAACATGAAAAAAGCTATAAAAGCAGAGATATTTTCTCTATGCATAACTGAAATGGTCAAGCCCTGCTAATTAGAACTCCTAAAAAATTAGTAATACAAAAAATTAGTAACAAAGACTACCTACTAACAACAAAACATTAATGTTTGGAACAGGGTCCTCACAAAAGATATCTAAATTGCCAACAAACATAAGGTTATCAATCTCCTTAGTAGTCAAGGAAATGCAAATCAAAACCATAATATACTATTTTATTATACACCCACCTGATTAGCAAAAATTCAAGTCTGACAAAATTAAGTGTGGATGAGAACGCAGAGCAATGGGACCTCTAATACTGCTATAGAAATGTAATGAGATATAGCCACTCAAATATTTGGTCCTATCTATTAAAGACATACAAGTTCTACAATCCAGCAATTCTACTTCTAGACACGATGTGCCCTACAGAAACTAATGTACATAAGCATCGGAACACAGAGATAATGTCACAACAGCAGAGTTTGTGAAAGTCCCAAACTATCAACATGAGAATACATTTACACCTTCATTCTGATTATTTATCCACTCTTTCCCGTAAAGAGAAAAGACTTTTAAACATGGAGGGGGAAAATCCTATTCACAAGTCACATACCACACTGGCTGCTTTTTGGCTCTTATGTTCCTAACACATCCAGTAAAAACTTAAATGACAGAACATAATGCATTACAGGACAGTGGGTTTTACTGTTGGGAGAGGTATCACATAATTGTTCTAATTGTTTGCCTATCTATAATTTCCATTCAGTCATAGTTCTAGACCCTAAAGCCAGGGTGCTCCACTCTAACTGTACTTCAGAATCACTCAGGGAAAATTTTTTAAATAGTGAGCTACTCTATGCTAGGAGTACTGTTACCTCCTATTATGTATACATGCTGTTTTGGACTTCTTGCACTCAAGTACATTATAAGGCTCCCTATAAAACCAATTTATGTAGATGCCTTTTCCTTTTCTTTATGATTTGTACCCTTATCAGAATTTCAAGCTGCTTGGAAGTCTGTGAGTTACATCTTTACCTGGCAACAGAATCACACTTGTGTTTGTAGAAAGTTCAGAAACAGCTTTCTAAAGTATAAGCTATTATCAGCACCTCACAACATTACTTTTCTTTATCGTAGGAGTCAGTAAACTTTTTTCATGAAGGGTCAGAAAGTAAGTACTTTAGATTTCACAAGCCAGGGAGTCTTAGATATTTTCTCTACACATTACTGTAATGGTATGCATTGCAAATACTGAACAATGTTTTTGAATACAAAAATAGCCATAGATAATGTGTAAATGGACAGGCATTCCAAAAACTATTTCCTAAAATCAGGTAGCTAGTAGGCTGCAGTTTACGGACTCTTACTTTGTATTACTAATCAAATAAGCAGATGTTTAACCTCAGATTTGTTATAAGATATAACATATCCATTATATTTAACACGTAAATCATTATCTACTCAATATATCTTATATATAATAATCCTGTTAATCAGAACTTAACAAGAATGTTAGTGTGGCTGCTATGAAGCAGGATCATGTATATAAACATACACACACACTGCCAGGGTAATTCTAGAATCCCCAATGCTCAACAGAAATGTACTTCTAAGAATTCATTCTATGGAAAAAGCAAAGCACAAAATACATAATACAAGATTGTTTACTTAAACATTATAAGAACTAGAAACAGTTTAAGAGGCTTTTTAAAAAGTAAATTAGTGAATTAATGACAGAAATAGCAGTTAAGTAATTTGGCATTTTGGGTGACATTTTACATTTTGAATTCTCTTCATTAAGCTTGCTAAAATCTGTAAACTTAAGAAAATTACTATGAAAGAAAATTTCAGCTAGTCTTGCAAGTACTACAGATAGCTGATTAGGCTGATATTCACTGCTACTAATTCAACAGAGATCCTCTGTGAAGTGAGCAAGGATTTCTCTAATACTCAGTTATTTCCAAGATGCTTTCAAGTAATATCTCCAGCCCTAAAGCAGTGATAGACATTTAAGGGCCATTCTTTTTATCGTTCATAGATTCCATCTTTTTTACTAAGGAACATGTACATTATACCTAAGAATTATATTCCTTGATTCCTTCAGTAATTAAAAGGTATCAGTGTAGAGAATCTTACCCTAAGATAATATTCACACGAAGTTCTTTTTTGGTTCTTGAGATGGTCTTCAGTGCAGTAATTTCTGCATCAAACCAAAATCCTCTGTTACTAGGATTTTCTACAGAGTAATTAACCATTACCACATCACCAACATTTAGTTCATTCCATTTCAAATTAGTTCTAGCTCGTGGTCGAAGATCCTTGACATTTATTTCTACAGTACCACTTTCTGGATATCTGAGGAGAGAAAAAGAGAAGAATCATATGCTGCTTATGATTACTACCAAAGACTAAAACTATATGCAACATATATAAAAATCGAATCATTCTTAACTTAAATGACATTTTTTCATGATTTTAATTGCCAGAATAAAGTTCTTCCTAAAATTTTAGTAAGGCATTCTTTGCTAGATTGAGGGGTGCGGTAGGAGAAGATAAAAAACACAAGTTCTTCTTGCTGTGTTTTCTTAATCTAAGCTTAAGAATTACTTTAACAGTGGGCACCTGGGTGGCTCAGTCAGTTGAGCATCCAACTTTGGCTCAGGTTATAATCTCACAGTTCATGAGTTCAAGCCCTGCATCAGGCTCTGTGCTGAGAACTCAGGACCTGGAGCCTGTTTCAGATTCTCCCTCCCTCTCTCTCTCTCTCTCTCTCCCCCCCACTCTCTCCCTCTCTCTCTGCCTTCCCAACCCCCTCCCCCAACTCATGCTCTGTCCATTTTTCCAGGAAGAGAGGTAAAATTCTAGTTCTTACATGTAGTCATGTAGTCTAGCAATGGCAAAAACAAAAAAAAACAAAAAAACTTGTACATATCAGAAAGTGGAACTGTGTGAAGATTCTAGCAGAATCTTGATTTTGTGCTTCTAATGGTAAGCTTAACATAAAAAAACAAAACTGATCTCAACCTAAAGCTTTAGAAGTTTTCTAAATTTTCAGTCCTTATTTCTGGTATCACCAGGCCAAAGACAGCAATGTAACAGTCTGTAATGGTTTCTAAAATTTAAGACCTGTGGCCTTTATGTATTGATTGGGAGTAGGGGGACAAAGAAATGAATAATGTCTGGTTCTTACTCTTGGAAAGCTCAATCTTTTGGGTAGGCCAAACTACTATAATATAATGGTGTTTCTCGAAGCATGATCAACAGAGTCAACATCATCTGGGAACATGTGACAAATACAAATTCTTAGGCTCCACTTTGGATCTAATGAGTCAGATTATCTGGGAATGAGGCCTGACAATTGATTTTCATAAATCCTCTTGGTAACTGAAAAGCATGCTCAAGTCTGATAGCCTAGTGTGCTATAGGAATACAAGAGAATAAGTAGCATACCCTACTGAAACAATATTAAGAAGGTAGAAACTAAGAGTGAAGACCATTAACCCTTAGCCAACTGAGTGGTCTGCTCAAAATGTAAGTGGGCCTGAAGTTGAAAGCATCTCTAGCAGAAAGCCTTGGTTCTTCTGAAGAAACCAAGTACTATAAAGACTATGACTCTCACAGTATATCTAACTCATTTAGAGTAAATGGGTATTAGTCCTAGGTGGGATCTTTAGTTAATCTTCCAATTTAACAAAGTCTCTTCAAATTTTAGTTAACCAAAAAACAAAATCTCAGGATTAGCAAAAGGCCTCAGAGTAGATCTGGTCCATTTACCTTCTTAATGCCTTAATTCCCTTCTACCACAAGCCTTCCAAATAACCACGTAACCTCTGCTTGGACAGTAATGAGGAGACAGGGTTTTTTTGTTTTTTGTTTGTTTGTTTAAATTTATTTAAGAGAGACAGTGCGAGCAGGGGAGGCGCAGAGAGAGAGAATTCCAAGGCAGGCCCTACATCTTCAGCATGGAGCCTAATGCGGGGCTGGAACCTGCAAATCATGAGGTCATGACCAGAGCTGAAACTAGAGTGGCTGCTTCACTGAATGAGCCACCCAGGTGCCTGAAGGGGGCAGTTTTAACCCTAAGAAAACCCATTCTATCATCACGTAGCTCTGATATAGGAAGGAGAGGCTACTTGATACTGGATCAAACATAAGCTTTGGAAAGCATTCTATGCCCAGATTCCATGAAGGAATCCATACACTCTGTCCACAGAAGACTTAATATTTGACGGTCTAAATGTCCGCACCACCCTCAATCCTCTCTTCTAAGTAAAAATACCTTAAATGGATTTCCTTTAACTTATAGAAAAAGGTTTTGAGTCCTTTATCATCCTGGTGTTTCACTGGCTGGGTTTAAATTCCCATTTTAGCTTCCTGCTATTGGGACTCCTTGGGAAATTTCTGTACCCTTACTAAAACTGTCATGTGTAAAATGTAGCTTAATGATAAGTAACTATACGTCACGTGGTTGTTTTGAGAACTAAAATAAGAAGACTTATAAAGTGCTTAAAACAGTACATAATAGGTTAAGTAAATGTCAGTTAAGATATTGTCATCCCGGGGCGCCTGGGTGGCTTAGTCGGTTAAGCGTCCGACTTTCGCTTAGGTCATGATCTCACGGTTCGTGGGTTCGAGCCCCGCGTCGGGCTCTATGCTGACTGCCAGCTCAGAGCCTGCAGCCTGTTTCAGTCTGTGACTGCCTCTCTCTCTGACCCTCCCCTGCTCACGCTGTCTCTCTCTCTCTCCTAGAAATAAATAAAACATTAAAAAAAAAAAAAAAGATATTGTCATCCCACAGAAATAATACTAAAGAAAGAAACTGACGATTACAAAATCAGGTCTATAGCTCTCCTCTTCTCCCATATCAACCTCATTTTTTAATGGTCAAATCTTGGGGCGCCTGCGTGGCTCGGTCAGTTAAGTGTGGGGCTTTAGTTCAGGTCATGATCTCACTATTTGTTGGAGCCTGCATTGGGCTCTGTGCAGACAGCTCAGAACCTGGAGCCTGCTTTGGATTCTGTGTGTGTCTCTCTCTCTCTTTCTCTCTCTCTCCCCTCCCCTGTTCATGCTCTGTCTCTCTCTCTCTATAAACATTTAAAAAATTTTTAATGGTCAAATCTAAATTTAGAAGTCTCTTACACTTGGGGTTTACACACCCATGTTGTTTCACAATGTTTCTGTCACAAAAATAACCAACATGTCTCCCAATCTGTAAAATGAAGAAGTTAAACTAGATTTTTTAGGACTTCTCTAATTTTGAAGTTTCTGAACTTGTTTCCTGCTTCAATATTCTTCAGATCATACAGAAAACTATTCTTTTAGAAGAGATTCCTTTCTCAGCTGTGCTGTAAAAATTATATTTTGTCATCATGACATTATCATGTATTTCTGTATGTTTAATATGAAGAGAACATATTTCAATGGCAAAAAATTCCCCATTTGCCTAAGTTTGTCAAAAATAGATACTAAGAAAGGAAATCTTGTAAAGTAGAAAACTTGACCAAAGTTTCAAATTTGTATATAAAATCATGTTTATCAGAGATAAGGCAAAATAAATCATCCCATACATCAGAGCAAGGGGAATATAAGCTATATTTGCCATGGAAATAAATTTTTTACAATTTCATAACAGAATTATATATACATATACCCTATATGTATATACTAGTCTACAGAAGGTAAGTCACGAAAAGTAAGAATACGTCTTCTAATTCCAGCCACAAAAAGATGCTAAGTCAATGCTATGTATAAACACAAACATGAAAGGAGCATATGAAGCTACTCTTACCAAAATCAAGAGCATGCCAAACACTCAAATATTATTACTCTTTACCTGGGTATCTTAAATCTACAGACATCTTAACACACACAGAATGGGAACACATAAACTCTACTATAATCTCAATTTTCTTCAGATTCATATATCCAACTACATTTCTAACAGATGTCTCAGAAGCACTTCAAATTCAAGGCATCCAAGATGGAATTCCTCTATCCCATAATCTGATGTTCGGTATTCTCCAGAGCAAACTACTGATATTCCGAGAAACTTAGGAATTATCCCCAATTTCTCTTATAATGCCTCCATCCAGTTAATAAGTCCTCTTTATGCTACACCTTTGACACTACTTTAATGTAATTACCTCTTTTGTGAAGACATGCATTTCTCTAAGACTACTGTCAAGGCCCAACATAGCACCCTATCTTTATGATCATACCTCAAAATATTTTGTGAAGTTTGGTAATGGTCTGTTCATAGGCTGAGGGAAAACAAGTATTCTCAAACATTGTTGATGGGAATACAAAGTAGTATTGTCCACTTGTAGAGAGAAATTTAGCAACAACCAGCAAAATTGCCTATGTTTACCTTTTGATCCAGGAATTCTACTTCTAGGAATCCATCCCAAACATAAATAACAAAAATCCCTATGAAAGGACACAGTTGTGGGATGCCTGGGTGGCTCAGTCAGTTGAGTGTCTGACTTTGGGTCAGGTCATGATCTCATGGTTTGAGTTTGAGCTCTGCATTAGGCTCACTGCTGTCAGTCCAGAGCCTGCTCCGGATCCTCTGTCACCTCTATCTCTGCCCCTCCCCCATTCACACTCTCTCAAAAACAAGCTAAAAAGAAAAAAGGACACATACAAAAGACTATTTATATACGTACTATCTATAATAGCAGGGCTAGAAACAATCAAATGTCCATAGTAAAAAACCATTTGAAATATGGGGCGCCTGGGTGGCTTAGTCGGTTAAGCGTCCGACTTTCGCTTAGGTCATGATCTCGCGGTTCATGGGTTCAAGCCCCACGTCGGGCTCTGTGCTGACTGCCAGCTCAGAGCCTGGAGCCTGTTTCAGTCTGTGACTGCCTCTCTCTCTGACCCTCCCCTCCTCATGCTGTCTTTCTCTCTCTCCAAGAAATAAATAAAACATTAAAAAAAGTTAAAAAAAAAAGAAAACCATTTGAAATAACATATGGTACAATTACATAATGGAATATTATGTTCCTACAAAAAGGAATAGAATTGGCTACAGTGAAGTAATATATATGGAGAGCTATTTAGTAACTTAAAAAAAAAGATGCAAACAGATTTATAGTGTGCTACTTTATACCTAATAAGTGTGCAGAGATACAAAATAAAAATACACTTGTATACATATACAAATAGATGTGAGTGTATGTATGTATATATGTTTATATTTTGAAACAGAAAGATAAACCAAAACTAATAAACATAGTTACTATAAAAAGAGGTAAGAAATAGAAGAAACCAGGATGGATACTTCTTCTATTCATGTATCTTGTTCGGGAGATTTACCTATAGACCATGTAATGTTTGTCACAATTATAAAAGCAAAATATTAAAAATGCAAGAAATTCCTTAAAATTAAAAGCATGGTGGCTTCATTACATAGGTAGGAACCATTACAACTGACTTTAAAAACACTAAATTAATAGTACACATCCTATACAGGGTTGTTTCCTAAGGACATAAAGTAAAAAACAAAAGCACCAACTTTCCAGTAATCATATTGTTTGCAGTATTACTGCTGCCTATTCTGAAACTATAATGAATAGGATAAAGGAAATCAATGGTGTTATTAGGAACCATGCTTTTCAAGACAAGAGAAAATATAATAAGTGGAAGATTAAGGAGATTAAATTATAACCCTTTAAATTTAACTGGAAATAGTATCAATAATATAAACCTATGGTATATTTAGTATACCTAAACGTGTCCAATCAGAAGACCTAAAAACATGATTAAACAAGTACGGAGCAGCCCAGACTGTGCACTCTAAATACCATCTCTAAAAAGAACTAGGACTCCTTGAAGAAATGGCTGAATCCAAGCGTATACAGGAAATAGAAGAGCTTGGGATTCCTGCTGTACCTAATTGAAAAAGCCCTCAAGAACTGTTGTGAAATTCAACCTGAAGGAGCCTCCCCAGGCCGGAGATGGGACAATTTGGGCACCAAGAGCTTTAAAACATATGTTGAAATCTATTCATAATGATACTTAAAAGTCTTGCTGACCAACCTCTGGAGGATGATAAAGAAATTACTCTTAACACTAAAAAAGTTCAGGAATCAATAGTTTATCCTTTTATATATGAACCAACTGCTTGTTAAAGGAAGTTCTTTATGGAAGAATTATAGCTAGTAAATGAGGGAAAGATAGAAAGCGGTATCATCCTTTTTGTAAGACAACAAAATAGTA
Organism: Hyaena hyaena; assembly: GCF_003009895.1. Taxonomy (NCBI): domain Eukaryota; kingdom Metazoa; phylum Chordata; class Mammalia; order Carnivora; family Hyaenidae; genus Hyaena; species Hyaena hyaena. Next base: position 511,837 of record NW_024081303.1, on the reverse strand, counting down.
GATTAAGGTAAAGATGAATGGCTCCAGACCATTCAAAGCTAATGGCAAATTTAACAATAAATGGATCAGGATGACAACACCGAAATCTTAAGACAAAAACAAAAAAAAGAGAATAAGACTCAGGTATTATGTGCCTCCCCATATCTTACAAAAGATAAGTAAACATTCTCTCTCAACTAGTCTTATCAAATAAGGAATTTGAATCCAATCAAACCTCTAGATAGAAGTATATAAGCTTTCAGGAAACTAACATTAACAGAAGAAAAGTTAAATACCACTGCAGGAATGTAATCAGAAAAGCCCAGACTTTGAAAACTGAATAAACTGTCACTTGCCTTGAACAAATAAATTAGCAAGAGAGAAAAATGGGTGAAATCTGTAGGTTGAGACTTAACCTATTAATTAAATGCAATCGGTAGATCTTGCTTTTGATCCTTATTTGGACAACATAAATCTATTTTTTTGAAAAGACCAGACTATTTGACTGGTCATTTTATATTCATGAATCATTACAAATTTCATGTGGGATTTGTTGGCTTGTTAGGGTCCCTAAGACTATCTCCACGTTCAGTGGAGAAACTCACAGGACTCTTTTTTCACAGGACAGTATAAGGTTGTTTCTATGGCTATGATTTACTGCAGTGAAAGAATACGAAGCAAAATCAGCAAAGGAAAAAAGGCACATGCAGTGAAATCAGAGGAAATCAAGTACAAGCTCAGAATCCTCTCCCAGTGGAGTCACACAAAATGTGCCTAATTCCTCCAGCAACAAATTATGACAACACATGTGAAATGTTATCTACCAGGGATATGCAGTAAAGAATACTCAAGATTTTTTTCAGGGGCTGGTCACATAAGCACTCAATTCCTAGCACGTACCAAAATTCCAGACTCCCAGAAGCAGGTGTTTCGCATAAACCATACTGTTTGCAGTTTAGACACATTAAGTTTGGTTTTTTTAGGTCAGGAAATGGGGAGAATCCTCCTGAAAGCTAATTTCTCAAACATCGGCCAAAGGTCCACTGCACAAACAGACCTTTTAAAGGATATCAGCCTGATATCTGATATGTTAGCTCTTTTCTTATATACTTTAAAAATAATCCTGTAGCTATTTTGCCAGTTGAATGCCCTGAGATATTAAGATGAAGGTGAACCTTTAAAAGATATAAAGAGTTGGGCTAGATAGGAAAAGCCCTTACTTAGACCATGTTGATCCATCACTTTGAAAGAAGAAAGGAGGAGAGTTGGGCAAGAAAAGAACCAGCATGTAGTACAATTCTGACAAAGTCTTGACTGGCTAGTCCAACAGTGAGCCCTGTGCAGAAAACGACTACGTGGTCTCATAGTGAGCAGAAACTGTCAGGCCACACTTACTAACAGGTTGGAGAATGTCAGGAGAGTGTGGTCTTGGCTCTAACACTGTAGCAGATATCTAAAGTGCTGTTGCTAAAAGTTATCAGCTAAGTGCACTCATTCTTTGCAGCTGGTTGTTTTTGTTTTTTGTTTTCTGAAGGGGGCAGTGCACTCACCATAGCTACTAAGGCCATCTATAAGGCCATTTACTGGCTGAGATGAGGTAAGGCTTGGGGTTTGTTTTAAAATAACCCAGTGGCGCTTGAGGATGCTGGTTTAGATTAAATAAGATTGGCTAGGAGTTCATAATGGTTGAAGGTAGGGCATGGGTTTATTATAATGTTCTCTCAATCTCTGAATAAATTTAAAGATTTCTATAATAAATAATACAATGCTTTGTGGTTCAAGTTAAAATCCAAACAAAAGGCTCATCCTGCTTTTTCAGTTTTCCTATATATGTACAAAATCCAAAAAATTAACACTCAAGGCTTATTATGAGGACAAATCCACCATAGCCCTAGCCCACCATATTCCTGTTTCATATTCCCCAGATGCAACTATTTTCAATTCTTAGCCATTTCTTTTATCAACATCTGTATTTTTTTAGTAACATGCGTAAACTCTGCTTTCTTACTTTAAACTATTATTCTACCCAGCCCCCAATGTACAGTTCACTTGTCTCCATTCTCCTCTTCCTTATAATTGCTAACACATAGCACTGCTTTAAGTGTGCACATATATTTACAACTCTTAGGACAGAAGTATGCTATTCTATCCCCATTTTACAGATGAGGCACAGAGGTTTTCTGGACAGGAGCAGGAAGCAGAAACATGATTCCAACTCGGATTATCTGGCTCTAAACTCATTCTCCTTCAAGGACCCACAAACTTTTTCTCGCCTTTTTTTTTCTTTAATGTTTTGTTTATTTTTGAGAGAGAGAGAGAGTGAGAGAGCCCGGGAGAGGCAGAAAGAAAGATGAAGAATCCAAAGCAGGCTTGGAGATGTCAGGGCAGAGCCTCACATGGGGGCTTCAACTCACCAGCTGTGAGATCATGACCAGACCCGAAATCAAGAGTCAGATGCTTAACCAAATGAGCTACCCAGGTGCCCCAAACTTTTTGTTGCTCTTAAGAATATTATACAAATTTGTAAAACAATTTTTTTCGATTTTTAAAACATGTTATGTAGTTAATCACAAGGAAATAAAGTATGCTTTAATACTTTCTTCCACAATTTTGTTTTGTTTCTTAACTCTTCTGTGTTTATCATTACTTTATCTCCATCCTGTCACTGTTGTTAAAACTCCTGTACATTCAGACATTTCAGGCACTTAACCAATCTTTCAGGCTTTAAAACATCTTTTTTAGAGACCTCATCCTAGTTTAACTTGGATAGCTTGCTCTGTAAGCCTACACCTGTTCCAGAGCTTCATGCTGGGATCTTCTTTCATTACTTCCTATTTTCTTGACACTGTCTCCTTCTTCCTTGGTTTAAACCTTGAGTAGGGTGGGAGTAGTTAAAATGCTCTTTCATATAAATTAACCAATTCTCTTGTTCTCAGTTTATTCCATATGCCTACCTCCAAAGTCCCTGGTAAATCCAAGGCCTGAGCCTTCCAAAGGTTCTTCAATGCCAAGTTAGTTGCTTGTGGTTGGCTTCTCATCCTTTAGGCTCCAGTTTTCTCTGGCCTGCTAAGTTAGGTATCAGTTACCCATTAGCTTCTTACCTTCCAAAAGTTAGCTGCTTTCTTTTCTGTGTCTTTTACTCCTATCCCATTTGTTATGCTTGGAGCTTTTTGCATTTATTCTTTTACTGTCTTCTAGGAGGGTTTAAGAAGTCAAAACAAACAGGCATCTTAATCTGCCATGTTTAAACGAAAGTCTTTATTCACCTTTAGTTTTAGGGCTTACTACTCACCATAAACCTCCTACACTCCAGCCACAGTTATCTACTCTCAAGTAACCCTGTTATGTTTCCTACTTATCCTTGTTACCCTGCTATTCTCCTTCAGGAATATAAAAGGTATCTCCTCTACCTTGTACTCTCAGAGCGCTAGGTACTCTAAAAGCTAGGGGTGCATATTTCTATCACAGTAGTTAGATTGTAAAACAGCAGGTTTTCATTGAAGAACAGGTACCATGCTCAAACTTAAGTGTGTCTGGGATACACCAGGTCTAAATGGTAAAGTCTGCTTTTATATAACTAACACTCTTAATCAACTGTAATAAAATATGATTACTATATTTCAAACAGATCCTCTTGGGTCTTCTTCCTTGAGCTAGATAGTTAAGCAGGACCACAAAATTCTATGAGGAGCTAATACAGGTTTTTTAAAGATTATTGTTTTTGCTGTTCTTAAAAACAAAAAACCTGGGGGCACCTGGGTAGCTCAGTTGGTTAAGCGTCCAACTTCGGCTCAGGGCATTATCTCACAGTGAGTTCGAGACCTGCATTGAGCTCTGTGCCAAGAGCTCAGAGCCTGGAGCCTGCTTCAGATTCTGTGTCTCCTTCTCTCTCTGCCCTTCCCCCACTCATGCTCCGTCTGTCTCTCAAAAAATGAATGTAAAAAGAAAAACAAATAACAAATAACCTGTAGTACTTCAACTGTTAATTATGCCAGAATTCAAGATAGCTATAGGCAGTCCCCAACACACCATTCTTCCCATCCCCTGAGGTCTAATGTATGGCTGAAGACAACCTCTGCACATTGGTCCAAGCTGCTGACTTTCTTCAGCATTTGCACAGAGGAAAACTGTGTAGGAGACTGAAATATTTTGGAAAGTGCTGGAAGCCTGAAAAAATTCTAAAACAGGACTGAAGATATGCTCAAAGACTGAAACACAGAGAGGTAAGAATCTATCAAGGCCAACTTTACCTACACAGTGCTGAGGGCCAACTCTATAACCTTTCAGAAGTATGAAACTAGGGTTCTTTTTTCTCCTGTATTACATGACTTCCTGTTCTCAGAACCTAAAGTCAAGGTTTTATTCTAATAAAAGATAAATCATTCTAGTTAGCTACTTGCTTTCTTTAGAGTTTAGACTACTAAAATAAGCTTAAAAATCCTTAAGCTTAGGAGTGCCTGGGTGGCTCAGTGGTTAAATGCTCAATTTCAGCTCAGGTCCTGATATCATGGTTTGGGAGTACAAGCCCTGCATTAGGCTCTGGGCTGTCAGCACGTATCCTTCAGATCCTGTCCCTCCGTCTCTCTTTCTCTCTCAAAAATAAACACTGAGAAAAAAAAATTATTTTTTTTAAATGTTTTATTTTCATTTTTGAGAGAGAGAGAGAGAGCAAGCGAGCGAGCAGGGGAGGGTCAGAGAGAGCGGGAGACACAGAATCCGAAGCAGGCTCCAGGCTCTGAGCTGCCAGCACAGAGCCCGATGTGGGGCTTCAACCCATGAATGGTGAGATCATGACCTGAGCCGAAGCCACGTGCTCAACCGACTGAGCCACCCAGGCACCCGAGAAAAAAAAAATTATTAAAAAATCCTTAAGCCTATTGTTGAATCGTTATGTTATACACCTGAAACTATTAAAACATTGTATGTTAACTATATTTAAATTAAAATTTTTAAAAATCCCTAAGCTTAAGTTTCTTAGTAACATTTTCATTGCTCCAAATATTTGGTTATCTTTTAGAGCTATCCTTCAGAGTGCATGCTTTTGATTACTCTAAAATATGTGAAATCTTAGCAAAAGCCAAGTCTGTTTTTAATTGACAAAACAATCACTAAGTAAAGTCAGGAGTTAAATTTCAGGGGAAATGAGCATTATTCTTCAAAAACAGACTTATTACTACATTTCTTTACATGGCTTGTAGGCTAACACTAATTTTAGACTCAAACTGTATTAACAAAGTGGTATCACTGAAACTTTCCTTCAAAACATGGCTTCCTACAGCCAACACGCTTAAATAAGAACACCATTCACCTGGAGGCATGTTCTAGTTTAGCAAATCTTTAATGTTATACTGCATGCAAAAAGCATTTCTTATTCTAATTGATAACATAACTAAGTTTCATACCTTAAATGCAAAGCATACTCAGACAATTAAGAATAACTTATAATCGCTTATAGTAGGGCTTTACATATTACATGGAAATAAATCTAATTTGTATAATACATTAACAATTGTAGATAACTATTTTAATAATATAAACAACATAATTATGTTAAATACCTATGTTAAAGATTAAACTCTATTATTTAAGAGTACCTACTTAACCTGGCTTTATCAATAAATGAAATGCAGAAAGTTTGATTCTATGATTACTGAGTACTTTTCAAGGTTATTAGGGGAAAAAAAGCATAGGCCAAGTAGATATTTAGATGAAGAAATTAAAACTGCAAGAATTCAAACAAAACACTTAGCAATAAACCAAAGACCTAGAATAAAAACCAAATTCTGATTCTCATGTCTGAACTATAAAAGAACTACCACTCTGAATAGTTAACATGTCTCTGAGTCACCTATTTGAAAACCAGATTCCTGCGTCCTACCCCAGGCCTACCCTATACAGGAGTGGGGGTGGGTTTGGTGTCCCTCTGGAATCGGGTGTTAACATTTTAAACACCTTTCCTCCATGAATCTCAAGTGCTGCTGACCAGCCTTTTGAGAAACACTAATGTAAAGAGTTGATGTATAAATTTAAAAAGGTGAGGGTGCCTTGGTGGCTCAGTTGGCTGAGCTTTTTGATTCTGGCTCAGATTATGATCCCAAGGTTTGGGATCAAGCCCTACACTGGGCTCTGTGCTGAGCACAGAGCCTGCTTGAGGTTCTCTGTCTCCCTCTGCGTCTCCCCTATTCCCATGCACACTCTAAAATTAAAAAAGAAAAGGTGAAATCAATATGTAAAGTCATTCTTCTCAGCACTAAGTGATCTTATAACACAACAGAAGCGCAATGATAAAGTCAGAGCCCTAACTTCTGCCCTTCTTTTGATTATAATCCATTCAGAACATGGCATGTCAGAGAAAGTTGGGAGGAAATATTCTAAGTCTTTAGTAAATATATTACTAAAAAACTAACAGCCATGTAACAATGGGGCAGATTGGACCTCTCATTCTTGCACCCTATACTCAATACCAACAGGACACTGACTTGATTAAAAAAATCTTCTACTCTCTCTCATCAAAACCCAGAAACCATTACATTTTGAAACTGCTTAAAATATTTTTGGGGCTCCTTCAGAAACAGATCACTACATCAATACAGTCAAGAAAATCAATGTTGTTCCTTTATAGAAAAACTACTTTTATCTAAAAATATCACTTGATTTTATTCAGAACTGGCTCATTGACTTCTATTTGCAATAATGAAGGCTACTCAAAGGCATGCACCACAGAGTAGGAATAGCTTGAAAAATCTTAAAGAATGCTGAAAGCAATGATAACATTATCCTAGGACACTTGCCAGATGACCTTTTAATTACAGCCTAGCATGAGCTACCCTCCAAGTCCTAAGTGATGCTATGGCATTTCCATTTGCTTTCAATCCAACAGTAGAGCCTGGGTACTGTAAAAAACAGCAGTTTAACCTATTTAAAAAATCATGTAACACTAATGAGCTATGGATTCTCCCCACAGAAAAAAGGCACAAAGGCATTTATGGGCAGGTAAAGAACTTTGGTTCAAGGTATCTATTCTGCAAAAAGCATTATAATTGGAGAGACTGACAGAAAACATTTTAATTTTGTAAACAGCCCTATATACAATACAGGGTATTTCATGAGCATGTGTCTCTCAAAATTATAGTATGGTAGAGTGGTAGCCAAGTATGTGCTTTCTTAAATTGGGATCTACCACTTACTAGTTGTCCAACATTAAGCAAGTTACTCTCCTAAATCTCAGTTATTTCCACTTAACATATAAAAAAATATCTACCTCACTGAGTTTTTATAAGGATTACATAAGGACTTTATAAGGATTACACAAAACAATTGTTAGAATAATACTGTACAAGATAAGACTGTCAGGCACTGTACAAGATAATTATTAAATTAAGCTATGATACTTTAAAAGAATACTTCGTAATAATTTACTAAAAAGTCAAAACAAAAAGAACCTGTTTCTGAGATAAACTGACATGCTATTTTAAGTGGGAGCATTATAAGAGAATGGATGAAAACTCTTAGCAATGTTTAAGGATTTCAACTTTGCTGAATAATTACTCATTCTTTTTTTTATATATAGTTTATTTTTGAGACAGAAAGAGACAGAACATGAGTGGGGGAGGGTCAGAAAGAGAGGGAGACACAGAAACTGAAACAGGCTACAGGCTCTGAGTTAGCTGTCAGCACAGAAGCACAACGTGGGGCTCAAACCACGAACTGCAAGATCTTGACCTGAGTCGAAGTCGGATGCTTAACTGAGCCACCCAGGCACCCCAATAATTACTCATTCTTAACACATGGTATAGAAGGGGCACCTGGCTGGCTCACTGGAGCATGCAACTCTTGATCTCCAGGTTGTGAGTTCAAGCCCTATGTTGGTGTAGAAATTACTTAAAAATAAAATCTTAAAAAAAAAATAACTTCCATAAACATTTTCCTTGTTTACATATATACTTTCTTATTCAAACTATTAGGTGTTTTCTAGGTTACTCTTCTCTTCATAGAAATCAGCTAAAATTTAGAAATCATGATCTCTAAAAGGGGAACACTTTTGCACTACTGGTAGGAATGCAAACTGATGCAGCCACTCTGGAAAACACTATGAAATTTCCTCAAAAAACTAAAAACAGAGCTACCCTATGGCCCAGCAATTGCACTATTAGGTATTTACCCAAAAGATTAAAAAAATGCTGATTCAAAGGGGCATATGCACCCCAATGTTTATACCAGCACTATCAACAACAGTTAATAACTTCCAAATTATGGAAAGAGTCCAAATGTCCATCAACTGACAATGGATAAAGATATGGTGTGTACATATATACATATGTGCACACACACACGTGCACACACACACACACATACACACAATGGACTATTACTCCGTGATCAGAAAGAATGAAATCTTGCTATTTGCAACAATGTGGATGGAAAGAGAATGTATTATACAAAGTCAGTCAGAGAAAGACAAATATATGATTTCACTCATGTGGAATTTAAGAAACAACAGATGAACACAGGGGAAGAGAAGGAAAAATGAGATAAAAACAGAGAGAGAGGCAAACCATAAAGAGTTTTTGTGAGCTGTATAAATTTATTTTTTTTAATTTTTGTTAATGTTTATTTTTGAGAGGACAGAGTGTGAGTGGGGGAGGGGGAGAGAGAGACAGAGAGACAGAAAGACAGAGAGAGGGACACAGACTCAGCACAGAGCCCAATGCAGGCTTGAACCCACAAACCGTGAGATCAGGACCTGAGCCAAAGTCAGACACTTAACCAACTGAGCCACCCAGGCATCCCAACAGACTCTTAAATACAGAGAATAAACTGATAGATGATGGAGGGGATTTGGGTGGGGTGATGGGCTAAACAGGTGATGGGCATTAAAGGAGGGCATTTGTTGGGATGAGCACTGGGTGTTAAATGTAAGTGATAAATCACTAAATTCTCCTGAAACCATTATTCCACTATATGTTAACTAACTAGGGTTTAAATTAAAAAAAAAAATTAAGATCTGTAAATTAGACTATGAAGTATAATAAAGCAGTAAAGGAAGCAAACTGCCAACAGGAATAAGTATTCTCAAATTCACCTGTTTAACTAACCAAAGGTGCATAGTGAACCTTAGAAGCAAGAAGGTATCAGAAAAGATTTTGAGATCTAGTTTAACCCTAGGTCAAATTCAGAAAGCTGCCAGAAGAACTGGATGTATAATTAGGAGCCTAATTTAACAGAAAAACCAGTACCAGTTTCATAACAAATATTCAACCAGGACAGAGTATTTCCTCCCACTCAAGGAGTTTAACAACACATCATAATAGATCAATTTCCTATAAATACATTATGGACACTGCTTCTCATGCACAGTTAGACCTGACAATGAATGCACAGTGGAACATAGTTCCTCAAAGTTACATATAGATAATTTAGCACGATGAAATAGCATCTCTTTTAGAAAAAGACAATTCTATTAATTTTGTCTATATGAAAAAAAAAGGAAAAATCAACAAGCCACAAACCACCTAGACATGTATAAAATAAGGACAAACAGACTCCTCAAGTATTACATATCACCTTTGGTCTTTAATAAACTATATTTAACTCAAATTGTCACATCAACCCTTTTCCCATATTGCTCTTTAGTCACAAGTGTCTAATAGCTGCATTTCTAACAAGTGGTTCTGATGCTCCAAGCCAAGGAATATATTTTACAGAGAAACACTAACCTAAAGGCAGTGGCTCTCAACCATGGCTCCACACTAGAATCACAAGAAAACTTCCGAAAACACCAATGTCTGGAAGTCCCTCAGAACAATCATACCATAAGTTCTGGAGGCTTGAGAACCGCTAGACTAATTATTTAAAATAACTCTAAACCAAATCCACTGAGAACAGATATTGCTTAATACAAAAGAATTTTAGACCTTATCTGCTGATAAAGCAGCCAAATAAGGAGTAAAGATTAAATTCAGGTATGGTGGCCTCAACTGCTTACATACCTATGGTTAAACTCAACAAAAAAGTTATATGTATGCTGTCTGCTTTAAATCCCAGGTAAAGTCTAAGGTAAGACTTTAGGTCATACAAAATGGTTGACTTAGACGGCAACAGAAATGTAGGTTACTACCAATCCCATGTATCATGTTTAGGCCGAGTGGCAATATTGCGTATTGGTTAACTCTTAGGCTCTGGAGTAAGACCATTTAATAGATATTAACTTTGGCAAGTTACATAATTAAGCCTTGGTATTTTTATATGGGAGTTAATGTAACTAAGATTGTAGTTATGCTAATGATTACATGAGCATCCATGTAAGAAGTTACTTCAGAGCCTAGCAGCTAAGATTTAACATAATCTAAATCACTGCAAGCTATGCCATACACTTACTACCCAGACATTAACCTACCAGAAACAGTAAAGAAATTCTTGTCCTTTCCATGTTTACTTCTCCCCCTTCAATCAACATCAGGGTGTTTATTATTACAAGACTGTAGTCAGACCTTGTGAATTTAGATATTCAGGAAACATAGTTAAGTGTTAAACTTTAAATATTTTACCTAGAAAGAATAGTTGATGGAAATAAATACAACTTTTAGAAAACTTATACAGTATAAGCTTATATGCAATAAGAGAAAATTTCATGTTCTCTCCCTTTTCTTTAACTATTTAACCATTTCATAATTTTTAAATGCCTGTATTACCTTGACATTTGCTCATTTTTGAATCCCCTCCCCTTTTGTTTTCGGTCCAAAATACCACTAAAAATAGATTTTCAACAGGCATAGCCTCTCCCCAATAATCATGGCTTGGGGAGAAAAAGTGGTAGCTCTCTTCACAGCCATGTTGTACATTCTCATTAACAGGATACATTAAAAAAAATTTTTTTTAATGTTTTATTTATTTCTGAGAGAGAGAGACAGAGAGAGAGAGAGAGAGAAGGAACAGGGGAGGGCCAGAGGGAGGGAGACACAGAATGCGAAACAGCCTCCAGGCTCTGAGCAAGCTGTCAGCATAGAGCCCCATGCGGGGCTCAAACCCACGAACCACGAGATCATGACCTGAGACGAGGCCAGACACTCAACCGACTGAGCCACCCACAGGCGCCCCAATAGGATGCTTTTAAAAAACCTTAAAGAGGATTTCAGAATCCCTTGAAATCTAAATCTCTCAAGTATAAATTCAGTATTTTCTACTGTCAACTCTTTTTCCCCCAAGTATTTACTAGCTGGGTTGAGCTCTAAAAATACAAGGCCCTTGCTAAGACCCCCTCAAACCAACAAATATCTACTATGGACCAGGCACTTTGATGTTAACTCCACATGTCTGCTTGACGTTATTTGAAGGAAGATGTGAATCATAAAGCAACAGGCCTAATCTAGGCCTTACAACTGACAAACTATAAAATCTTCACTAGAAGTCCTCAATAATTCAGTCTATGCTCATCAAGGAATCTATAAAAACTTGTAAAACTTAAAATATTTCATATAAATCTCTTAACCTGGTTTTTATGAGCTTACAATGTTTTAATCTGTAATTTTTTAAGGAAAAGTGAAGATTATGAAAACAAATTATTTTACTTATGTTTTTAGAAGCATGTCCACCACTAGATTTTATTTGGCTTTTTGAGGTTCCTTGGTCTCATGCACCTCCCAGTCCTGGCTAAATGACAGCTTGCTGAAATTACACTACTAAACTCAGTTTTGGAGATATGATTATTAATTAAGCAGATTACTTTCAATTTACTATTACAGGAGGGAAATGAGGTTAGTTCACCAAGGAAGATGACAACTAGTAACCAGTATCATAAATGGAATGAAATGGTAGCCGGTAAGTACTTAACACCTATTTAAGTAAACTGAAGCATTAAAAAACTGAGAACTTCTGTCACAGAAGTAAAAACGATACCTGAAGTTAGGGGTCACCTAATCCAGTTTCTCAAACTTTATAAGTTCTTTTTGCAATGTAACATCTCTACTAATTCTCCCAGTCTATGAAGTTGAAGATAGCCAATGCTTGTTTATTGCTTACTGCTTAGAGCAAACCATTCTCTATCTTAAGAGATGTGACTGTTTTTTGTTTGTTTTTGAGGTTTAGGTTATCCTAAACTAACCTTCTATGCTGAAAGGAACTTTCTCCTACACGTGTAAAAGCTATCATGATCCAAGTCTTTTCAAGCTAAATACTTAGTTCCTTCAGTCACTTTCCATGATAATTTTACATTTTGGTTCTACTCTGAAGATGCACCAGGTCCTGCTGGTATTCCTTTTTTAAAATTTATTTATTTTTGAGAGACAGAGTGAGACAGCACAAGCAGGGGAGGGCCAAGGGAGTGTCACAGAATCTGAAGCAGGCTCCAGGTTCCGGGCTGTCAGCACAGAGCCCGACAAGGGGCTCAAACTCAGGGACCACAAGATCATGACTTGGGCTGAAGTCGTATGTTTAACCAACTGAGCCACCCAGGTGCCCCAGTCCTATTGGTATTCTTAAAGCATTAGAAATGGAAAACAATATTCCAAGGAAGGAATAATCAGCCCAGGACAACAGTAACAATACTGGGCTTATTCTAGATATCTTCTAGATATATAAAAATGGTAAAACATCCTTACAGTGCATTTTATAATTAAGTTTATTTACTTATTTTGAGAGAGACAGAGATAGTGTGAGTGAGGGAAGGGCAGAAAGGAGAATCCCAAACAGGCTCTGTGCTGACAGTCAATGCAGGGCTCGAACTCATGAAACTGTAGATTACAAACTGAGCCAAAACCAAGAGTTGAACACTTAACTGAGCCACCCAGGCACCCGCAGTGTAAGTATCTAACCCATATTCTACTGATTCACTTGAAGCTTACTACTCAATAAAACTATTACTATTGCTAAGCCATACACTCCAAAAGCACTATACAATGCATCCTCCATCCAAGGAATCAAGAACTTTTTAATCAACTAATTGACATCAGTATGTACTTTACTGGAGTTTTTAACTTTTCCAGTAATCATGGAAAACAAGACTTTAACAGGTTTTGGTATCCATTCATACTGGGTCATGTCTACACCAACATTCTGTTATTTGAGACTGTTATCCAGAGTTCATTTTATTTTATACTTTTATATAGTCTTTTTCTCTTTTTAAAGATGTAAATGACATTTACCTACCACTAAGCTTCTGTCATCTTTTATTTCTTAAAAATAGTTCAGCTATCATATCTTTTATGTTGCAAGCAGTAAAACATTTAATTCTAACACATAAAAGTATTTAGGACAAATAATTTTAGTAAAAGAGAGTCTAAATCCAACAGGCATGAGAAGACTAATATTTATTCTAATGAAGACAAATTTCTCCTTCTTTAAAAAAAAAAACAAAAAACAGCAGCCAAATCAATGCTAAGGTTCAGTGATTTGTGCCCTAATTACACCAAACTCAGGCCTATCCCTGGTAAAGTCTTACTCCAAATCCAAGAGCCCCTAAAACTGTTGAAAATTTAATAAGCCTTGGTTTGCTTAGTGTTTAAAGTTTATTATCCTATTTCTATGCCATGCCATTCTGTACATGATATTTTGCCAAAGAATAGCTGCTTTCTTGGATTATTCTATTCTCTAAGAAGTAAAACTCAAAGCAAATCAAGAACTCTCATTATTGACAGCAAATATACAGATAGCTTAAGTCCCTATACAGTATCTTGACTCTTTGTTACACTATTCATAAACTCATAAACTGATTACAACCAACACACCAATTCCAATCCCTTTCTATCCCAGCCTTGATTCACTAATACTGCCAGTTCTGGCCAATTCTAGATCTTAGTATTCATTCTAGCTGTTGGTTATAGGATGTCCTATTTGTTGTAAAGAGTCTCATTTCAAATAAGCAATGTGGGCAAGTTAGCCAAAACATAAGAAATATCAGAAAAGTAAAGATTAAGTAGAGAACTACTTTTGACCCCTTTCCAGGTATTCTGGAAGTCTGGGTTAGCACCAAAGTATTTTATACCATTTTATGGCATGAAAAAGCACAACCATTTTAGATCTTGAACTCTTAAACTTGATAAAGATTTGGTAGCCTAATATTTCCATACACATTAAGGTTATCACGATGACTCAAGTTCATTTAATGTGTTGAATAAATACTAAATCTGACCGAATGGTAACTTTTATACTAGGAATAGGTAATCCAAAAAAATCAGATTTAGAATCTTGGCCCAAGGCAAGTTCTTAACACTGTTTTCAAATGAACATTTAAAAACATTTCATTGGGAGAGGGGGAAGAGGGAGTGATTGCTGGGTATGGGGTTTTTTGGTGGGGAAGGGATAAAAATCTACAAAAATTACTTCATGGACATGAACAATCCTGTGAATACACTAAAAACAGTAAACTGTACCCTTTAAATGGGTAAACTGTGTATGTGAATTTTCTCAATAAGCTACTTAAAAAACATTCTTAACCTCATCCTAATAGCTACTACTCTACATGTTATTATACGCTTTCTAAAATATTATTAAATACATGTTTAAAAAAACACTAATACCATAGAGGAAGAGACAAAGAGAAACTATTACTACTAAATTAAGCCAGGTATTAAGATACTGAAAACAACAAACCACTTAGGAGCCAGAGATGACCGAGCGTTAAGAAGCCCTTATTTACAACCATTAAACAAAGGGTAACAGACAGACTGATATGACCCCTAAAAGACTTCTTCAGAGAGACTATTATTTGAAAACAATCTTTGATGGAAGGCTCTGCTTCTATAAACAAAAATATGAAGTCCTCAATAGCATGAGCACTTACTCATCATACTCGATATGATAAATAACGTCTTCATCAGCAGCAACAGAGTCTGAATTAGACGTAGAGGGTACACTGTCCAATTTATTTGTGTTCTCTTTGGAATTATGATTTACATTTCCATTAGTCCTTTTACAAGAACTGCCATTCTTCAGTGGAGTTTTGCCACGTGAATGTCCATCAGAAGCTCTAGTAACACTACGTATACGGGCTTCAAACCAAGCACCAAGGCCGACATCTCTGGCATCCACCAATTCATTTACCTAAAAAAAGTTTAAAATTAGTTAATGAAGCTTAATTTCATCTATTGCTTCAAAAACCACACTGTAACTCAAGTTACTGTGAGAATTATCATGGTTAACAACATTTGCAGCTACTCATGCTTATTTTCAGAGATTAGATCAAAACTATTCTTTTTGGATTATGCTGTGAAATCTGTTTTTTACTAATTTGAAAATAAATTTTCCTTCCGATTTCATTCAATGAAATAGATGCTTTCTTTACTCCTTGACTGGGTCTACATTAGATTTTTAAAATATCATTCTTGTGTTCCCAAGAGTTGTTCTAGCAAGTCATTAAGAATGTCACTTAGTAAAAAGCAGGGACTTCATAGTATTGTGACTATTATTGATTTGCTCCATTAATTTCTTCAGAATCCTAGAGATAACTTATATAGTCAGTCCAACAGAAAACAGTTAAGTATTAAACAGAAGAAACTTGAAAATGGAGGAAATTATACACATGAATAAAGAGAAGAATATAGTAAACCTATCTATATAAAATGGGGTAAGTTCCACTACCTGGTAATAATTCACTAACAAATGCATTATTTAGTATTTCAAAGAACAAAGAAAATTAAAAGAGAATACAGGTGTAAGATGCAAAATAGATGTAACTCAAGTCTAGTGGATGATCCAGAAGTAAATCATGCTTCTGACAAAAGGAAAACTGTAATTAGAAAATACAAATATCAGGGGCACCTAGATGGCTCAGTCAGTTAAGCATCTGACTTTGGCTCAGGTCACAATCTCACAGGGTGTGGGTTCGAGACTGCTTGAGATTCTCTCTTACCCTCTCTCTCTCTGCACCTCCCTACTCATGTTCTCTCTCAAAATAGATAAACTTATAGGGTGCCTGGGTGGCTTAGTCGGTTAAGCATCCGACTTTCACTTAGGTCATGATCTCGCGGTTTGTGGGTTCGAGCCCCGCGTTGGGCCCTTTGCTGACTGCCAGCTCGGAGCCTGGAGCCTGTTTCAGAGTCTGTGACTCCCTCTCTCTCTGACCCTCCCCTGCTCATGCTGTCTCTCTCTCTCCTAGAAATAAATAAAACATTAAAAAAAAATAAACTTAAAAAAAATATATATATATAAAGGTTTCAAACCACCAAGCTAACATAGAAGGTAGCCTATAGACAAAACCAAAAATTATTAACAATCACTGCCATTAGAAGTATAATATCTGACCAAAAGTACTATAAATAATGAATACAACAGTAAATGAAAAGCTTGAAAGACAGAACATCTGATGTAATATGAGAACAAAGAGTTTAGGAGGAAAGAAAAAGATGTAAGGGTCAACCAGTCTAGACATAAGAATCAGAGATGAAACACATTATACTTTCCATAAATTAATTCATTTGGACACAACTGCTTTTCTTCCTCAATAGTCACTGACAAACTTAAAGACATTTACTTTCTTACAGGCAACATTAGGTACAACAAAAACTAATTAAAGTTAAGGTCTATCATACATGGGAGAATAAACTGAGACTATTCTTTCACAGCAAATCAAAATGTAAGGTTGTATGTCACACTACATAATTATTATAGCAGAGAATGGGGCAAACAATGGATACTGAAATAATAACAGGAAACATAAGGAAATCTAAAAATACCCCATTGTTTATACAACACACATAAGAGAGCTTACTATCTCATAAAGGTAGGACATTCTTTGAGTAGGGCAACCCGAGACTTATAATTGTAAACAAGATCTACAAATTCTTCATTGAGTACATGACAATGCATATAACCCAGGTGGGAAAAATATGCTTTTAATTTAAAAAGTAAGGATTTTGCACATTACGTGGACATACTAAATTAGGTCCAATTTTCATGTGTCAAAATGCATGCAAGAGGTTAAAGGTAAAGCCTGAGTTTGAATATGGTACAGAAGAGGGTACTTGTATGATTAACATGAAAACAGGACATTGCCATGGTAATTTCTTGGATTTCATGGTAATCCAGTTCAAATTAAGAACTGAGTTGATAAAAAGTTAGGATATGTTATGATAAAAAAAAACCCTCTGTAAAGTAGGTCTAGAGGAAACATACCTTAGTAATAAAAGCCTTATGTAAAAAAACCCACAGCTAACATTATACTCAATGGTGAAAAACAGAGTTTTCCTCCTGACGTCAGGAACAAGATAAGGATGTCCACTCTCACCACTTTTATTCAAATTAGCACTGGAAGCCCTAGCTAGCTACAACAATTAGACAAAAATAAATAAATAAAAGGCATCCAAATTGGCAAGAAAGAAGTCAAACTCTCATTATTTGCAGATGACATACTATACACAGAAAACCTGAAAGACTCCACCAAATAACTGTTAGAGATGAACGAATTCAGTAAAGTCATGGGATACAAAATCAATGTACAGAAATCTGCTGTGTTTCTATACACTAATAATGAAGGAGCTGAAAAAGAAATTAAAATAATCCCATTTACAGTTGCACCAAAAATAATAAAATTATCCAGGAATAAACTTAACCAAAGAGGTGAAAGACCTATACTCTGAAAGCTGTAAAACACTTATGGAAAAAATTCAAGATGCAAAGATGGACATTCCATGCTCATGAATTGAAAGAACAAATATTGTTAAAATGTCTAGACTACCCAAAGCAATATACAGATTCAACGCAATCGCATCAAAATACCAACAAAATTTTTCATAGAACTAGAAAAAAAGAATCTTAAAAAATTATATGGGAAAAAAAAAAGACCTCGAGTAGCCAAAGCAATCTTGAAAAAAGAAAAACAAAGCTGGAAGTATCACAATTCCAGATTTCAAATTATACTACAAAGCAGTAATAATTAAAACAGTATGGTACTGGGGCACCCCAGTGGCTCAGCGAGTTACACATCTGACCCTTAATTTTCAGTTTAGGTCATGATCCCAGGGTCATGGGATCAAGCCCTGCATCAGGCTCTGTGCTGTGTGTGAAGCCTGCTTAAGATTTGCTGTCTCTCCCTCTGCTCCTCTCTCCTGCTTGCACTCTCTCTCCTTCAAATCAAAAAATCAAAACAAAACAAAACAGTACGGTGCTGACAAAAAAATAGACATATGGGTCAATAGAACAGAACAGAAAACCCAGAAATAAACCCACAATTATATGGTCATTTAATCTTTGACAAAGGAGGAATAAATATCCAATGGGAAAAAGACAGTCTCTTCAACAAATGGTGTTGGAAGAACTGGAGAGCCACATAGAAAAGAATGAAACTGGACAACCTTCTTACACCAAACATAAAATAAAGTCTAAATATGAGACCTGAAACCATCAAAATCCTAGAAGGGAGCACAGGCAATAATGTCTCTGACATTGGCCACAGCAGCATCTTTTTAGATACATCTCCTGAGGCAAGGGAAACAAAAGGAATTATAAACTACTGGGTCTACATTAAAATAAAAAACTTCTGCACAGTGAAGGGAACAATCAACAAAACTCAAGAGCAACCTATTGAATGGGAGAAGATCTTGGCAAGTGACATATTCAATAAAAGGTTAGTGTCCAAAATATATACAGAACTGATACAACTCAATACCCAAAAAACAAATAATCCATGGGTTCATGAGATCAAGCACAGTGTGTTCTCTCCTCCCCTCCCCTGCACGCACTTCAAAATAAATAAATAAACTTTTAAAAATGGTAAAAAGGTGACAGGGATTAAAGAGTACACTCATCATGATGAGCACTAAGTAATATACAGAATGTTGAATCACTATACTGTACACCTGAAGCTGATATAACAGTGTGTGTTAGCTATACTGCAATTAAAATAAAAACTTAAGGAATACAAAATCTAAACAGCTCTATACTGAATAAACAAACTGAATTCTTATATAAAAATCTTCCTGGGGATGAGCACTGGGTGTTATATGGAAACCAACTTGACAATAAACTATTAAAAAAAAAAAAAACACAACAACTTCCTTCCACCATGGTGGGGGTGGGAGGGGAAGGTGGGCTCACTGACAAGTTGTGTGAGGTCTATCTGGAAAGAGGTTGTCTATCCTCAGCCAGCAAGTACCTCCCCCAAAGAGGTCAAAACATCAAAACATGTAAAGATATAGAAAATCAAATTAATGGGAGAGAGGTGTTTGAGCTAAAGTCATGAGATACAGGTAAAAACAAAACAAATAACCCCAATTACATAAATTACATAAATGTAAAAAATACAACCACATTTTGAGAAGAATCTTCTACATACAAATAGGTGATATTAAAAAAAAGAAGTATGGGTGATAAGGAGAAATCATAAAAAAATGAAGTATCAATAAATACTAGAAAATTTACTATATGCCAGGTATACTTCTAAGCACTTTTTATGTTCTGTTTAAAACACACCAGCTCTGCCGATAAACCCAGGTTTAAGCTTGTGTCTAACATCTACTAGATATAACCTGGAACAAATTACTTAACCTGTCTCAGCCTCAGGTCTTTATATAATACACTTTGCTGTATATTAAGAGATTGGGTAACAAAATCCACATGTGCCAACCTAGCAAGCACAGTATGTTCAGTTATAAGACTCATTAAACATCAGTAGAGTCTTAATACCATAGTCTTCTTAGTAAAGATATTACCAGTTTATAGTTATGTTCATTACCTCCTTTAATAACTATAATACAAAGTCATTCTTATTTTCCAATGAGGTACAGAAGTAAATACACTAGTCCTCAGGAGATACACAGCTAGAAGTGGGAACTGTGATAAAGCTGATAAAGACTTCTCTGACTCTGAGACTCTATCATGTTTTTTCTAAAATTTACAAATCAGAGTACAATGTGGTTCTATTTAAATAAAGTTCAGAAAGAAAATAAGGGATGCAAATACAGGTTAAAGGTTATTAAGAGGTTATTAAAGGGTAACGATAGGATTAAGTTAATAAAAAGTGAAGAAATAATTACCATAATAGTTTGGGTATTAGCGGGGCCCCTGGGAGGCTCAGTCGGTTAAGCATCCGACTTCAGCTCAGGTCATGGTCTCACAGTTTTTGAGTTCAAGCCCCCAGTCAGGCTCTGTGCTGACAGATCAGACCCTGAAGCTGCTTCAGATTGTGTCTCCCCCTCTCTCTGCCCCTCCCCTGCTCATGCTCTGTCTCTCTCTCTCAATAATAAATGTTAAAAAAATTTTTTAGAAGTTTGGGTATTAGTTACAGCTAGGGAGGAGGGAGTAATAATCAAGAGGGGACCATGGGAAGTTCCTAGTGGACTGCTTTATTTCCTGATTTGGCGGTACTTACAGACATTGACTTCCTAATATTTCACTAAGCTCTACTTTTTTGTATTGTCTATTATGCTTCATAATCAAAAAGGTTCATAATCAAGGAGGGTTGTGCTGTATGCAAAAGACAGGATACTAAAATATCCAGCATTTTTACTTAGTAATTATTGAGAAGTTTCCTCTTTCCTTTATTTTCTATAATAAGTGTTAGAATATATGTATATGTAAAAAGTTTAACAGTGCCACACATTTAATTCTAAAGGGCTTATTATTATCATCATTCCAGAGTTATTTAGGCCAAGATGACAGTCATTCCAACAGTAGAATCTATTGAGAGTCCTTTAAAGCTTCCGCATCTAAAAACCAGAATTAAACTCTAGTTAAGTATCAAAAGTCCACTTTCTTTGATAAAATTACCTCTCAGAGACAATGGGAACAGATGGACCCAACCTCTGCACAATTTCCCACAGGCTCTCTGAGTATAATAATATCTAGTTTCATTATGAAAAGATGTCAAACTGACCAAATGTTGCTCAGTTATCAAATAGGGCAAAACAAGAATGACGGTGGATAAGAACTTCAGATTAAAACTCTATCTTCATATATTAAGTTTAAATGTTTACCTATGCCACTTCTGAGACACTAACTTGAAAATGCACTTTTTGTATCCACTTGAGGTCCAAGGAAAATTGTAGGCAAAAGGGAAACCTCCAAATCTGTCTGCACATCTATAAAGCAATTTTAATTATAGACAGTCTTAAGTCTATGAAAGGAAAATCTTTGCAAAGAAAAAGTGACGTAAGCAGTAATTCAAGATAAAAGCAAAAAAAAAAAAAAAAAAACCCTCCAATTTTACCGATCTAGGAACAATTTAATTAAATTTTGATGTACTATTCAGAAACGAGCTCAAAGGAAAATATTCAAAACAAATCAATTTAAAAGTAGCAGCTTCTGAGCGTTTTCAGGTTAGCCAAAGACAAGTTTCAATAGCTAATAATATCCCATGAAAGCAGGGGGTAATATCATTTGTTTACTCTTGCATCTCTAAATCTAGTACAAATATATACTAGATAACCAAACATTTATTCGAGGAATGAATTATCCCAAAATAAGCACTTCTATGTTTAAAAAAAAGTCAGTGAAAATTTCAAATACCTACAATTACCAAGCTTAATCAAAAAAGCAAATAAATCTGTTACTCTCTTCAACTAATAAGTTAAATGCAGCTTTGACTAAATATTACTAATAGCCTATTGAGAGCTTAAGTTCCAGCTTTCATATCTGTTTCATGTGTTTCCTAAATGAGGAAAAGGAGACCATGTAAAACTTGCCACATGTGGACCACTGGGAAGCAGCTCAACTGGAATTTGAAAGCAAGTCTGATGACAAAACTGAATACCTTAACCTCTATGCTATATACTAACATGAAACATAAGAGTTATTTAAAAAGTTAGGTAATAGAGGGGTGACTGGCTGGCTCAAGTCAGTAAAGCATGTGACTCTTGATCTCAGGGCCATTAGTTCAAGCCCCACACTAAGTGTAAAGCTTTAAAAAAAAAAACACTCCTGTGTCCTATAAATAGAATCCTCTTTAAAAAGAAAAAAAAGAAAAATGTATTAAAGAAAAGTTAGGTGCTAGAAACAGTGAGCAAAGTAGGAACACTGAAAATGAAATGCATAGAACTGCTGAGAAAAGCAGTTTCTCATAATGGTCTTCTGACTTAGTACCCTGACATTCGAGGGTACTGAGAAGTATGCTAAACAAAGTATTTAAATTGACTAGACTGCTTAATCTGGACAATATATAAACTGGCCCTCCTATGAAAACAAATTCATACCTTCACTGCCCAAAATCTATCAAGTCAAATGTAGCAGCTTCTGAACTGTTGCCCTTAGCCAAAAAGTTAAAACGTAAACTTAGATACAGATGGCTACATAAATAATTATGGATATATAGATACACAGTAGTTATTATATATACATACATAAACCTCCTTAGTCTGTCATCTGAGGGTCCTAATAAAAACAATGATACTCCAGTAGCAAGGAATATACCTATACCTAGACTCCAAATCTTGGTTTGTAATACCATTCCCCAATTAAAGAATCAAGGTTCCTTAAGGAAATGGTTGATTCCAGGGCTGGGGCAGAAATAACTAAGATGAGCCTGAAGCAACTTCTAGGGCCAGAAAGAAGGTGCTTTAACAAAAACAAATAAAAAACCCCACAAAAATGGAGATACACTGAAGGGACACAGGAAAAAATATCCCTACTGATATGGATAAATGAGTAACAATCAATAAATGGGGGAAATGAGATCAGTCTCCCATGTAGAATTCCCAATACATTTTGTAGATAATCTACCCTTAAGGAAGTAAAGTTTACAACTCCTTAAGTTTGGGTTACATATAGGGACTTCATCTCAAAGAATACAGTATGGAAAAGGGGTTGGGGAAGAATAACTTTACAGTGAAGAAACGTGACAAATGTTACCTCAGCCAGGTAATTAAGGTTCATAAGCAACAACAACAAGTTAACTACTGATGTAAAAACCCAAGTTATAATTAGCAAATGCAATGTTGATAGTTTGTGCCCTACACAGCATGTGATGAAAATAGCAATTTACTTCTGTAGTCTTTCTCCAAAAAAAATATGTAAATCCAGTCTAATAATGAGGAAAACAAGATGAATACTAATACAAGGGTATTTTATAAAATATCTGACCAGTACTCCTCGAAACTATCAAGGTCATCAAAAACAAAGAAAAATCTTGGGGCGCCTGGGTGGCTTAGTCGGTTAAGTGTCCGACTTTCGCTTAGGTCATGATCTCGCGGTTCGTGGGTTCGAGCCCCGCGTCGGGCTCTGTGCTGACTGCCGGCTCAGAGCCTGGAGCCTGTTTCAATCTGTGACTCCCTCTCTCTCTNAAAAAAAAATTTAAAAAAAAAAAAAAAAAACAAAGAAAAATCTGAAAAACTGTCACAACCAAGTGGAACCTAAGGAGATTTCAACAACTATTTACTATCACACTAATGTAAATATGGTATCCTAGATGGGATTTTGGAATAGAAAAAGGACATGAGAAAAAAGCTTAGGAGACATGGTTTATTAATTATAACTAATGTACCATAGTGTCATATTAATGTAAAATGTTAGTTAACAGGGCAAACCAGGTATGTGATATATGGAAAACTCCAGTATCTTCCCAATTATGCTATAAATCTAAAATTGTTCTAAAATAACAAATTTATTTAGAAAAAAACAGAAAATACTGGTTACTCAGAGGGATGAAATCTCCAAAAGGGGACTTTCAATATTAATAATTCTGTCTAAATTTTGAGTACTATATGAAACACTGTTTTAATTGATATGTCTTGCTTATATCATGTTAATTTATCCCCAGACTTTACGTTTTCTTATTGTCAATTTTTTTTTCTTTTACTAAATGATTTTAGCAAGGAAAGCTACCGGTATTTAAAGAGCTACCTAACGGATTGTTCATATCACTTTAATAGGTTTATCTTCTTAGTCTTTTCAGATCTCCATAAATAAAAACTTTATCTTCTCCAGTATTTACACTTTGTTGTTCTCCTCCCTATCTGCACCATTTAGAAACATGCATTAACTGGTTTCTCTGGCTCCTGTCTTTAATGGGAAGGCTTCTGGCTTTTTATCTCACCATTAAATAAGATGCTGGGTATCGTTTAAAATACTCATCCATTCCACCTGCTTCACTTACCAAGGATTTTTAAAAATTAGAAATGGATGCCTTTTTTTTTTTTTTTAGATTAGATCACTTGTTTTCTTTGGTTTATTAATATGAAGAATTGTATTAATATTACTACATGGGGGGTTGGGTGAAATGGGTGAAGGGGGTCGACTGTGTGGTAACAGATGGTATCTCGCTTGTGGTGATCACCTTGTATTGTTATCAAATTATAAAGCTGTACACCTGAATTTTAGGTGGCAAACTATAAAGCTATATACTTGAAACTTCTATATATTAAAAAAAAAATCCAAATAATGAACTATCCCACTTTTTGACAAACCATACTTGGTCAAGGTATTATGTTCTTTTAACATATAATCATAATTTTATTTGCTAAATATAACTTAGGTTTTATATCAATATGTAGTGATATTGGTGTCCTTTTTCATGTTTTAGAATCAGTATTATATTAAATTTACAAAGCAATAGGAATCTTTCCTTTTTTTAAAAAACGTGGGTCAATTTAGATAATGTAATAGAAGTTTAAGGTAATTCATCAGTGTAGCCATCTAGACCAGGTACTTTGGAGATATAGGTCTTGGCCAGTTTTCTTGATTCTATATATAGAGATTTTTTGCATTTTTCCCCAGATCAAAACGTATCTATATTTGAATTTTCTTAAATAATTTATTTCAGCTACTGATTTTTAAATTTTTAGCCTTAAAAACTCTCTAAAATATTGACTCTAGGTCCTAATTTGTCCCAACCAGTATGAAGAAAAAATACTTTTAAGGATATAAAAGGATGAAGCAAAACTGCCAATTATTTCTACAAAATTTATTAGAATTTGAAAAAGTTGTTAGATACAGGGTCAATAAATATATCAATTGCATTTCTGTATGTATGCAAACAAATCACAATTTTATTTTTATTTATTTTTTAACAAATCACAATTTTAAAAGAAAAGCATTTATAATAGCATTTAAAAATGCAGTTACTAGAATAAGATATATAGAAAAAACTAATAAAGATGTCAAAGATCTAAGTTAATGGAGACATTCTGCTCAAAATGAAGGGCTCAATATTATAAAGTTGTCAATACTCCAAGCTACTCTATAGATCCAGTTCCCATCAAAATCCCTTATTATTAATCTGCAGAGTTTTGACAGCTAATTTTAAAAATTTTATATGCAAGCGTTAAGCAAGACACCCTTGAATAGGAACAGATTTGGGAGATGTGGGATAGGGAAGTAGCAGTCTACTAGGCTACAGTACTTAGAATAGTACAAGCACAGAAATACACAAGCAGACCAATGGAACACAGTAGACAGCAGTTTCGCAGCATCTTGTGAGTGAACGAGCACTTCTATTTCTAGATAAAAATTCCTAATGAAATTCTAGAACATGTGTACCAGGATACATAAAGGTTCAAAACAGCTGAAACTGGGAAAAGCCCAAATGCATTTATTAATCATGGATTAGATATATTGTGGCATGTTAACAGAATAATGTAATCATGAAAAGTAAAATACAACTATATGCATGAGAATCAAAGCTGTGAAAAAGTAGAATTCTATTATACAGATTTCAAATATAGGGAAAACAAAACATTTTCTAGAGGTAACGTAACACTAAAGAAAAACAAAACAAAACAAATTGATCAGGATAGTTTACCTCTTAAGGAGAGAGGGAGATATGTTCTGGGAGGGGCACACAGAAAGCTTTAAAAAGGAAGTGGCATTATTCTACTTAACCTCACAGGAATTACACAGGTTTTTGCTTTATATTTTGTACACTCTACTTATACATTTCATATACATTTATTTATATATTTCACAATTTTTAAAAACTACTTTTAAAAGTTAAAGTATCAACAGCTCAGTCTTTACTTTCAAATGGCAATCAATCTTCACTTATTTGCAACATTCTAAAGAGAACAGACATCTGTATTCTCACAACCATGAAGTCTAAAGGAGACAACATACCTTATATAGCCCAATGCCAGGATCAATAAGAAAATCACAAGTTGATGTAGACGGCTGACCAGAAGGTCCCACCCTTGGGGTTTTCTTTACTTTAGGTGGGCTATTAGAACAGGGTTTGGCCTGTACATCAGTCTGTTTAGATGTGCTAGGAAGATCAGGGTCTGGGCGAACTAGCAGCTGAATTATGTCATTCAGTCCAACATCATAGTCAAATAAAGTATATCCATTTTCCAACTAGAAAAAAAAGGATAAAAAAAAAAGATTAAAATACTTCTCTCAAAATTTGATCTTTCTACATCTTTAGTTACCCAAATGTCCTAGCCAAATTATTAAAACAAAATTCAGAGCAATGCAATTTAGTGAACTTGAAACCATTCCTTCTACTTTATGGCCTCTCACGCCAGCATCTTCTCAGGACCTCAATAAATTCTTGAGAATCATTTCATATTAGTTTTCAGGAACGGATAGCCACTGAAACCAAACATGTACCCTTGCTTCTGTGACTTCAACACCTAGGCAGAAAAACTCTATAGATTCCTCACCAAGTTTTATCTGTTTTAATTAATAGTACCTGAATCCACTGTAAGAAAGTAAGGCGATTTTCAAAGTAAGTGGTTTTATGGCCTTGTGTTCATAAAGACATAACTTAAAATGTTTATGTTTCTGAAGCACTGTAACTTTTTTAAAAATCGAAAAGAAAAAATTCAAGTAGGAATAATTACAATTATTGTTCATGGTATTCCACTTGCCTAAGGTTCTCTAATTCTATTTGTAAAGGTTATCAAGTTGCATCATGAAGTCTTCCAGAATGAATAGTGAATAAATTATCTTGCTACTTAACCCATATTTTGGTAGAGACTTTGCCTATACCCCCAATATGCCAAAGTCCTAATCCCAAATATCTCAGTATGTGACTTTATTTACAGAAGTAATCAATTAAAATTAGGTCATATGAGTGGGCCCTAAACCATTGTAATTAACATCCTTATAAAAAGTTTCAATTTGGACAACGAAAACAAACACAGAAGGAAGATGTGGAGACAGCCACATGGCTGGAGCAATGCACCTACAAACCAAGGAACTTACAAAGGATTGCTAGCAAACACTAGAAGCTGAAGGAAACAAGGAAGGATTCTCTATTAGAACCACCAGAGAACATGGCCTTGCTAATACTTTGATTTCATACTCACTGAAACTGGAAATAGTAGACAATACATTTCTATTATTTTAAGCCATGTAGGTTTTGGTACAGAAACCCTCAAAAACTAATAGTCTCCATTCTGTTTCTTTATAAAATCAGCTGGCTATTCACCATGAAACAGTAATAAAACCAAAATCCAGAAATATCAAAATATCATATCCCCAGAAACATTACCAATTTAATCACTCTTAATTTCCCTCTCTTTGTATATAACTGTCACCATCCTCAACTCCCTAACACAATAACCATCCTCAACTCCCTAACACAATAAGGCCATATTTCCAAAATCCACCAAAGAATAAAAGTTTGTCCTTAAATGATAAACTTACTAAAAGTACTAGATAAGCAATTTTAATTCAAGCGATCCCAAAACACATCTAGCACAATCCTGCACATTACAGATGTTCACAATTTTAACTACAATAAGGGATTTTTTAAAATTCACAAATTTCCCAGTGGGGGAATTAGATACTATCTTACAGGTTAGTTAACATGCTTATTCCAAATAAGCCTAAAGAGTCTCTCAAGTCAATAAGCAGGTAAGTCCTTACAGGGATTAGAGACTGTTTTGTTTGTTGTTGTTTTTTTAATTTTTTTTTTAAATGTTTTATTTATTTCTAGGAGAGACAGAGAGAGAGACAGCGTGAGCAGGGAGGGTCAGAGAGAAAGGGAGTCACAGACTCTGAAACAAGCTCCAAACTCTGGGCTGGCAGTCAGCACAGAGCCCGACGCGGGGCTCGAACCCAGGACCCGTGAGATCATGACCTAAGCGAAAGTCGGACGCTTAACCGACTAAGCCACCCAGGCGCCCCTTGTTTGTAAATAAGGTAAGCAATATTAGCAAACAACAATTTCCCCTAATCCTGAACTCCTGGAGAAAACAAACTCAAGAAGCAAAAGAATTATACATTCACACCTTCATTTGACATTCTCCAATATCGCTTTCCCTGCAAAAGGTGAGAACATACTAGTTCTGGAACAGTTCAAAATGTACAATTTGATTAAACATACAACTCTTGCACATTATGACAGTGTTCAAAATAGAAAATAAAAACTCTGTTAACATTTATATAACATGCAACAGAACAAAACAAAACGAAACACTAAAGAACATGCAAATTAACTGGAAGGATATTTCCTAAAATGAAGAGAGCTGTGAAGGTGATAAAATAACTGGAAATCCAAAGTGCTTCCATAAACATTTTTCCATTGAAATCTGAGGCACAAGAGTCAGAGGGATAGTGGGGATATTCTCATGTTCAATACCTCTGACTAGATTCTACCAGGCGATTGGTCCAAATAACATAAGCTGCTTCAAACGGCATAGGATTTGAAAGGAAAAGCAAGATGTGTAGTAAAACATGAAGCATATCAAGGTATGAGGCCCTATAACAGAAGTTAGATCTACATTAACACGTAACTTTTTCTTCAATTATTCATATTTGCTAGGAGAGCCACTTTTACCCAGATTATCTACTCCTTCCCTAATTTATAGGTATCCAGTTTTCCAAAAAAAGTGATCATCAGCCATTGGGTAGTAATTTCCACATAGCTAGGCTATTGTGAATAATGTTGGAATGAATGTTACTTGGAAAGTAGTGGAAGTTCCCCCAAATTTTATGATAGTGCAGACTGGAATTATTGTCACTTATACTGTGAGAAAGAGATTGAGTCACTTAGAAATTACAAACAACTATGAGTTTCAGGCACGTAACTAGAGTCCATCAATGTCTCATAGCTGAAAATGTTTCAGAACTGTCATCCTAGAAGACAGGGGCAGTTTTAGAATACTAAAAAGGCATGAATAGCCCTAGAATTTTTTAAATTTTTATTATTTTTTATTTTTTGCACACTGCAGTCTTCAATTTGTATTGGGTTGAAGTCAGAAATTCCAGGTAACAGTAAGAACTGGAACAGTGATGCAAGGGAAAACTAGGAAGCAAACACCAATTGACAATTGCTGGAGGGAAGGTCATTCCAAAGGGGTTATTGATAAGGGATGCAGGTCGAGGGCATGAGGTTGACAACCTTCATGTATCTTTCACATCATATACATAATATAAATATGACATACACATTCTCTTTCCTCTTTAAATAGGCAAAAACTTTTACTCTGTAATACATGTAAAAACAGAATCCAGGGGCAAAAGCAACTACTCAGTTTTTCTTCAGTGTTGATTCATGTCCCATCTACAAGTGGTAAAAATGAAAAAAAGAGGAGGGAACAAATTCTTTTAAAAGTAGGAAAGCTCTGGATTTTCAAAGTATTTAGAGATCCATCAACATAACTCTTCCCTAAAGACCCAATCCCCAGATGCACACTCAAACTCCCAGAATAATATCCCAAGTGAGGTTACCCTACTCTCTAACCAGAACTTATAGCCCTGAATTGCTGCTATTTTGACCCCCAAAAGTGGAGTCAGTTACACTGCTTCTCAAACTTAATTTGCATAGAGATCACCTAGGGACCCTATTAAAAATATGGATTCTACTTCAACAGGTATGGCGTGAGGCTCCCAAGTGAAGCTAATGCTGCAGGTCCTGCTGATTCAGGGACCATACTTTGAACAATAAGAAATTAGGAGACCAACTATTTTTCAACTCTGGTGGTCATGAGAATCTCCCATGGGGTCTTGTTAAATTCAACCACTTGCAATTCTGGGGTGAGCTGAGTATCTATAATAAATATCCACAAGTGACATATACCAAAGATTATAAGCAACAGTCCTAACAAAAATGGGTGAGGGTAAGAGAGAAAGGGTACAACTTACATCACAGACACCATAAATTTATTTATGACATTTTTTTTTTATTATGTGGCAATTAACGGGTGCCTTTGTCTAATAAGTACAAAGGCAGGTTACAAGCTAGGAAGGGAAACCCTGTGATGCCAATCCAGTAGTGTCTGTTATAGACATACTCCCCTGGCCATGGACTGTGAACTCCAAAGAGTAAAGGAGAATGGAGATAATAATCAAGGCCATGGCTACTTAGCTCACAAAGAAGTAAACACAGCAGAGCAGTGTCATCCTTGTCTTCAACTCAATGGGGCACCAAAGGTCCATTCCTCATCCCTACTGGTTTATCAATGAGGTAAAGAAATCAAAGAAGTGAGTTACTGATCCTGGGGAAATAAGTACAAAAGGGTAATTACCCTGAACAGTTTTTCCCTAAACCTGGAACCGGCTTGCTGGTTTACTGGAAGTCTACTTTGTTGCCCTAAATGTAACCCTATTTCTCCTTCTTCCTCAAGACAGCCAGGTGCAGGTTCTCTTTTCACATATTTGGTAATTAGACTTGAGCATGTTGCCCAGGAACACATTGTGATGTTTCATTTCTATGTCTTGTGCTGAACTCACCTAAGTGTCCCAGAATTCATGTACTATTATCCCTAGTTAGAAAATAAAACTCAGAAGACCTGATAACATAATGTTCATCTTTGACCAAAAGATAAAAAAGGGATCACTGGAGGTACAGCAATAGAAAGCTACATGGGGTTTAACACACACATGATTTCAAAAGCAAGGTTTACAACTAAATTGAACATCTGTTTTTACAAGTCAAACAGTAAATGATCAATATAAAAGTTGCAAACACTAGATGTTATCACTTATTTAAAAACAAAATAGGGGCACCTGGGTGGCTCAGGTCATGATCTCCCAGTTTGTGGGTCTGAGCCCTGTTGGGCTCTGTGCTGACAGCTCAGAGCCTGGAGACTGCTTCAGATTCTGTATCTCCCCCTCTCTTTGCCCCTCCCCTGCCAATGCTCTGTCTCTCAGTCTCTGGATAATAAATAAACATTTAAAAATTTTTAAAATAAAAACATTAAAATAAACCCTGGCTCTTTCTCTGAGTATAATCTTGTTACTCTGAAATTTCTGGGTAGTTTTTGAAGCTAAGCCTATGAGGGGAAGAAAAATATTCCTTTCAAATCCTTTGTGGCTCTAGGAAGACGCTACTTCCACCAAATCAAAGAGCTACATTTATTCCACACCACAGAACTGAAGCCAAACTGGTCTGTCCAACTGAAGAATGCCACCATTTTTAGTGAATTAAAAAAAAAAAAGCAATAAGACAAAGACAAAATAGAGACCTGTCTCTAGGTATAGACCATGAGACTTCAATAGGTCAGGGCAGGGCCATACCATACACAGAACTACCAGAGACACCCACAAACACCCTCACTGCCAAAACCACTTCCAGCCTTGTATGTACCACTGATTATGCTCCAGTTGCAGTGTTAAAAGCTTGGGTGAGTGGGACTACATTAGAAGGTGAGAAGCAAGAGGAATTAAACAGCCTTTCGTACTCCTTTCCACTCTGCGAGTAATCCCCCTTGCCTACACATACCCGGAGTTAAATCAATAGCTCGCTCCTTCAGCCAAAGTCTCTAATCTTCAAGACAGATTCCAATTCTAGAAGAGGTGAGGGAGGGGAGCCAAAAGTTTTGGGAAATCTTCGAATCTTCAGCGTGTTCAAATCCCTTCACAGCGAGGAGGCAAAACTAGGGATTTTGTGCCAAAGAGGAAGCGATTTTTAAGTTTCCCCCCTCCTCTTTGGGAGCCGCTAGCCGGGTCAGCGCTGCCGGGAGCTGGAGCCGTCGGCCCTCCCCACCCGCACCGTGGCATGGCGGCCAGAGCCAGCTGCCCTCCCCGCCTGCAGGGGCGCCGGACCCCACTGAGCGCGGGAAGCGAAGGAACCCAGGCGCTCTAGCGGGCTGTGCCAGCTGCTGTTGCCCAGCTGAGAAAGAGCGGCGAAGTCTCCGCGCTCTGGGCGTCCCCGCCTCTGACCCCTCCGGGCGCACTTCCACAAGGAGATGGTAGGGACCCGCTGCGGCCCCTCGGCGAGCCCTGGGCCTGCACTCTGAGCCTCGCGGGCTGCCCACCCGAAAAGAAGCCAGGTGCTCTCTACACGCGCTGCGCACCAAGCCCTCCGGCCCGCCGAACCCAAGCTTCTTGGAGGCGCCCTGCAGCCCTCTTCCCGGACTTCCCGAGGGGGCGCGGTGGGGACGCCTCACCTGCTTGCCCCGATAGAACAGGCGCTGGCACTCAGGCCGCACGTCGAAGAGCGCCCACACCCGTTCGCGCAGCTCCTCAATTGTAGCTTTGCGAGACACGTCCTCAATGGTGCGCGTCTGGGAGCCGTCGATGGTGCGAACCTGGATCCACATCCTGGCGCGGGGAAAGGGGGCTGGCCCGGCTTTGTCTCCCCCTGCGCTTCGGACGCCGCGCCCCTCCCGGCCCGTGCAGCTTCCCCAGACGCTCCGGCTCGCGGCAGGCGGCGGGCGAGCGCGCGCACAAACGAAGGAAGCCGATCAGACGCTGGGCCTCACAGGCGGCGGCGACCGCTAGACCTCACGCCTGCCCAGCGGAGC
The DNA here is from genome assembly GCF_003009895.1 of Hyaena hyaena. Taxonomy (NCBI): domain Eukaryota; kingdom Metazoa; phylum Chordata; class Mammalia; order Carnivora; family Hyaenidae; genus Hyaena; species Hyaena hyaena. The sequence continues at coordinate 479,312 of NW_024081303.1, read as the reverse complement.
TGAGAGGGAAAGGAAACCGGAACCAGTCGCAGGGGACGCCGCTGGCGCAGCCCCCGCCTCACAAATAGGAAGAAACCTCGTCTGAGCCGCGCGGAGTGTTTACTTATAGAGCTCTCGCTCCCACATGGAGGTCACGGCGCCAACCCGGATCTCGCGAGATCGACGCCCGGCTCCGCCTTAAAGAGGAAGCAGCCGTGGAAGAAGCTACAGACCTGGAGAACCAAGATGGGCGGGTGCAGGGAGGGCGGGTAGAGGGGCGGGGCTGCCGAGAGCCGTTACTTGTCTCTATGCCTGCACCTGGGCCCTGGACACGCCCTCTAGCCTTCGGGTTTCTGGCGGCTGGGTACAAAGCCTTACCACAGGGGTTCCCGGCTTAGTCTCGGTTTTGGGCCTAGGCCTAGTGGATACGGTTTCTGTGGTCTCAAAAACACTTCCAAAATAAGAAACTCTGGCGTGCACTTGTATGATTATGAATATGGGGGTGCGGGCGGGCGCGGCCTAGATTTCTGAGAAAGCACACAAGGAAGTGACTCTGCCCCACCGCGCTCGGCAGTACACCGCCCGCCAACGCGGCCAGGCGGGACCCGCTGCCCAGGAAAGTACCCGGGATTCAGCTTCGCGAACTTCCCACCGGGCCCGAATTTACCGCCGAGCCCGAATGCTGCCTTCGCGCTGAAACCTGCTTCCTGAGGTTTCTCACCGCTGGGCTTAAGGTAGCTAGTCCAGCTGGTACCGCCTTCTTCGGTCCAGTGCGCGCACACTTGGACCTCTGGCCACAAAGGTGTTGGTGTCGCCGCCCGGTGGGCCGCTCTCCAGGACATTGTTTTTTGGACCATCCTTATTTAGTGCGCTTTTGACCTAAGGGATTGAGGGGTCATGGAAAACACTTCCAAAGGATGCAGAACTACACCCCTCAGAAGAAAAAACTCCGAAGATCCTACCACGAATAAATTCTCAGAAATAGGCCTATCGCAGCATTACTTAACAGTGGGTTTATTTAAAACCAACATGTCTTCGAAAGAAGGAAGAGAGCATATGAAAGTATAAATACTTTAGAGATATAGATATAAAATAATGTATTAACAAAATTTGGACTTTATATTTGCCAAAATCCGTAGCTTGAATATTCAGTCTGGTGCTAATTATTAGCATAAAGGTAGAATACCAATTCAAATAATTACAAGTACAGAGAAGTCCAGAAGTAACATTAAAAAAGTATGGCCCAACAAGGAAGAGACAGAAAAAATGGAATACATACACATATTTTGGGTGTTTGCTCTTGCTGAAAATTTTACATTCATTTATATCCTCTAAATATAATTCATCTTGTCTGCTCCTGATTTAAGTTAAGCAAATATTGAATATTCATTTCCATGTGTAAATGAGATGATGGAGATATGTAAAGCACACTTCTAACCTGCCTCAATAAGAGATAGCTATTTACTATTAAAAGAATATGCTAGGGGCCTACTGGGCTCACGTCTGATCCCAACGTTTGTAAGATCAGGCAGGTGTCAGGCTCTGTTCTGACTGCTCAGAGCCTGGAGCCTGCTTTAGATTCTGTGCCCCCCTCCCTCTCTGTCCCTCCACCACTCACACTCTGACTCACTTTCAGATTTTTTTAAGTGTTTAATTTCTGAGAGAGAGACAGAGAGAGAAAGAGAGAGAGAGAGAGAGAGAGCGTAAGCAGGGGAGGGTCAGAGAGAGGGGGAGATACAGAATCTGAAACAGGCTCCAGTATCTGAGCTAGCTGTCAGCACAGAGCCTGACGCGGGGCTGGAACCCACGAACTGTGAGATCATGACCTGAACAGAAGTCAGACACTTCCTGAACTGAGCCATCCAGGTGCCCCTCTCTTTCAAAAATAAACATTAAAAAAATTTTTTTTTAAAGAATATGCTATACCCTTGTGGAGGCATGTTAAAAGTTTCTTTAATTCCCTGTGTACAAAGAATTTACAACCTAGTTCAGGTAAGTTTTAGAAAAATGAAAATACTAAAGAATCATTTAATATAAAATAGTTTGCTGTCAGTTTAAACAGTAACTAGCAATGAAAGAAGAGGGACTACCTTTACACTAGAATGTAAGGATGGAGTACAGCTTGACCTGAGTTAGATGTTATATTGTAATGGGGACAACATTTAAATGTTCAACTCATGGATTGAGATAGATCTGAATTATAATTCCAGTTTTGACATTTACTTCAAATGTGATCTTGGACAAATTATTTGTCTTAATTTCCTCAGTGTAAAATGGTGCTTACAACACTTAATGAATATATAGTGCTTAGCATAGTACCCATTCCTTGGTAGTACAGAATAAATTATCTTCATGCTATTATTATGGAGAGGATTTAGATAAGCAGAGAATGCCCAAAGAGGGAAGACTGCATAAGTACAGACAGAAGATATGAATTTTTACAGGTCAGAAGAGATTGCATATCAGAGAAAGGCTGACTAAATAGAGAAGGGCAGAGTGTGAAGATGAGCATTCAAAGCAGTAGATTTTGTGGGCCCTATGGAGAAACTAAAACTTTAAGAATTCCACCGATGTGATTAAATATGCATTTGGAAAGATAATAGAAGGATTGTTGTCGGATGTCTTAGGGAAAAACTAACGGACAGGGAGAGGAAAGGAAGATGAGGTCAGAAAGTTTAGTGAAGAGGCAATTGGGTTATTTTCAGTGAAATTTTATGGGAGTGGGTAAGAGAAGAAAGGGTAGATTCCAGAGTATTCTAGAAAATGAACCCTACCAAACTTGTAAAATATGTGAGTATGAGGGATGGGAAAATGTGAAATGCTGAGACTAATTTCTGAGTTTCTTGTTTGGGAGAAAAATGGGTTGGCTTGAGTAGATAGTGATGCTCTTAAACTGAACTAGATTGAGATATGTAACTGGCCAATGGAAACAGAAGTCAAAAGTTTTAAGGTAAGTAGAAAAGTTCTGAAAGAGGAACTAGTCAAGACCTTCTGTACTCACCCCCATGAGGGAATTTATCCTTGTTAATGTGGTGGAGAACTCTTGCGGGACCGGGGGGGTGGGGCGCGGTGGAGACAACTATCAACATTGTTACCTACTTGGACTGTCTGTATAGGATTTGTGTTAATCTAGTCAATATAGATCCTAAAGGATTTGGTAGGACAGGACTTAGAGCTGTGAGACCCAGAAAAGATATATTTGTCATGTGGAGAACAAATTAATTTCTTCTGGAAACATAAGCTTATGTGTGTAGTAAGTTACTTATTAAGTAATTGCAAACAGTGATTTTGTATGTAGCAAAATACATTTGTGTTTCTGTATTTCATCACTGCAGTACATATTGTAACTAAGGCTTTACCTCTTTCCCTACAGTGTTTTTGCCTGCTTAGGAAAATTCCTAAGTTGCAAATGCAAGATAGAAGTCCTCTGACAAAAAAAACAAAATATCAGACACTTCTGACATAAGCATGCCGTATTATCACATGTATAGTTGACACAAATTGGATGTGAATAATCAAAGAGAAGAGGAATTATTTTCATGGATAAAGAGTAAACACGAAAGTGTATGCCATCAGTCATTACTCAATATTTCTTCAAGTCAAAACAGGCAAAACAGAAAAAGATTGATTTTTGAACTATTTATTCTAGACTCCTCACACCACAGAATATCTCTAGTTTTCTCACCTACTGTTCAAAATCAAGAATTCACATATATATTAAAAAAGTGATTTCAACTTCCTCTCTAAAGCTAGGATTATCACATTTTTATCAGCACTCTATGTTGGCGGTGTTGGCGATCTTCCTTTTGCTCCACCAGAGCTACCCGCTTGCTCTCCTGGAGTCCAAGGGCAAGGAATGCATCAATGGAATCAGTGCTCTCAGGTTTCCAATTGACTCTAGCCAATAGGAGGAAACACAGTAAACTAGAAGAATAAGGTCAGCATAATTATTCCTCTGGCTTCCCCTCTGAAAGTTCACCTCTAGCCATCTGTTGCCTTTCTGGGAAGTCACTATTCCTCTCACAGTGGCCTACTCTACTTGATTCACTCTCCATGTTCTGATAATCATTCCTTTCTCTTGTTGCTTTGGGTCTACAGACTGTAACAGCTCTATAGCCCTAGATTTATACCATGGCCCATACCCTTTTAATTGATCGTGTGGGGGGGGGGGGTGGATGGAGAGCCAGAGGTCATTAAAGTACCTTAACTGAAGGGTTGGGGTTTTTTTTGTATAATCTCTAGTGCTATTTCTAAAAGAACTACATGTTATGAGAAGTGAACTAGAATTTCCATTGACTAAAAAACACTTCATATTGTGGCTTGCTTGCTCTTTTTTTTTTTTTTTTTTTTGATAGAATCACAGATTTTTACTGTGGACATCTGATTTAGAGATCATTCTGGTCTACTTCTCTTTAACAAATGAGAAAGTGATTTAGACGTGGACATGTGACCCACTGTGTTCTTTCTCTTTAGCCAGAGTTCTTTACCCTTCAGCCGTCCCTCTTTTGTTTCTGTCAAGGCTTCTCCATTCACTTTGTTCAGAGAATAATCCTTGTCCTTCCTGCAGTGAGTGTCTCTGGTTCTTTGATGGCTCAGATAAAAGTGGGGATCTGGGATTCTCACTAAAGACTTACAATTTATCCATGTTTTCATCATGTGTTTTCTTCTGATTTCTAAGAAAAAATTTTAAGATTCTATTTTTAAGTAATCTCTACACTCAACATGGGGCTCAAACTCACAACCCTGAGATCAAGAGTAGCATGCACTGCAGACTAAGCCAGTCAGGCACCCTTCCTGCCCTAGGGTCCTCCTATTGCTGAACTTTTCTGATGGTCTTTGGATCAATTAAGCTCAGATTCCTCCACTGAAGGCAGTTAGGGCTCAAATTTCTGATTATGGGGTCAGTGCTAGTTACAACTTGCTCTGTGAAACAAATTTTAGAGGTTTAAAATAGCAACAATGACTTTACTGTCTCACAGTTTCTGTGGCATAGGAGTTCTGAATTGGCTCAGGTGGAGAGCCTGAGTTCTGGCTCAGAATTTATTAAGCTATTATAATCAGATGCAGCTAAAACTGGAATAATGGGGACTAGAGCAGTTGGGGTCTAGCTAGGCATCCTTCCCTAGAAGACTCTCCCTCAGACTTCTCTGTGTGACCTCTCTTTTTGGGCTAATTTGGGCTTTCTTACAGCATGGTTGCCTTAGAGTAGTTAGGCTCCTTACTTGGTGGTTGAAGACTTAAAGGGTGAGAATTGCAGTGAGCGAAGTATAAGCTGTATCACTTATTATGGCTTTGTTTGAAAGTCATATAGCATCACTTCTACCATACTCTTTTGACTAAAACATTCACAAAACCCAACTCAGTTTCAGGGAGAGAGGATAGATATCCTACCTCTTGATGGGAGGAGTGTCAAAAGCATATTATAAGAAGAACATATGGGATGGAAGATATTGTTGCAGCCATTTTGAGGAAATATGCCTTTTTTGAGGAAATCTGTAGCATAACTTCTCCATTTAATTTTTTTGTATAACCAAAGAGTTTTTAAATTAGGAAATACAGGGGCACCTGGGTGACTCAGTTGGTTAAGCATCTGACTTCAGCTCATGTAATGATCTCACAGTTTGTGGGTTTGAGCCCCATGTTGGGCTCTGTGCTGATAGCTCAGAGCCTGGAGCCTGCTTCAGATTCTCTGTCTCCTTCTCTCTCTGCCCCTCCCCTGCTCACACTGTCTCTGTTTCAGTCTCTCAAAATAAACATTAGGAAAAAAAAGTTTAACAAAAATATATTATGAAATACATCAATAATAACAAAAAAGATATAGAGAATAATATAATAAACACTTTTGTATTCACCACCTTGTTTTGGAAATAAAACATTTCAAGTAGCTAAAAGCTCTCTCTGCTTACATTCTCTCCCTTTTTCAAACAGATAAACATTGTCTTGAATTGGATATTTATTATTGTTATGCCTATCTTTATGCTTTTAATACATGTACATGTATCTCTAAAAATAGCAAGTTTGGTGTCTTTTTAAGGTTTATATAACATGATTACAATATTGAAATTTAGGTTTTAACTCAATATTTTTTTCTGAGATTTATTTATATATATAGCTCTAGTACAAACTCTCTTAAAGTTTCATATGGTAAATATGTTTTCTGGACAAGTAATGTCTTACAACTTTTCATTGTACAGTTGTAATGCAAAAGCAGCTCTATTCAATATGTAAATGAATGGTGTTTGGGGGCTTTTTTGTTTTTTGTTTTTGTTTTGTTTTGGTGTTTTGGAGGGGGGGTTAGAGAGAGAGCATATGAGTTGGGGAGAGGGACAGAGGGGGAGAGAGAATCTCGAGCAGGCTCCATGCGTAACATGAAGCCCAACATGGGGCTCAATTCCACCCTGGGATCATGACCCAAGCCGAAATCAAGAGTTATATGCTCAACAGACTGAGTCACCCAGTCATGGCTCAGTGTGTCTATGTTCTGGTTAAACTTTATTTATAAAAATAGGTGACAGGGTGCAGAATTGTTGACCTACCCTAATATAACAATTATAATACTACAGATATCTCATGTTCCCTAAAAGTTACTTTAGGTTACAACCCATCTCCAATCACATCCTTATCATACTCTTCTGCCTTAAGAAATTTTGAGCAACACTGACTTAGGAGTAAAATTGGCAGATTTGCTAAATTTTGATTTGTGGGAAGCCTCACTGGAATCTTGTTCTCATCTTTTATTCTTGAGGGTAAAGGTTAGCAAATTCCTGTCTTTAGACCTTACTAGCCACCCTCTTTTGAACTTGACCTAGCTCTTTCTTACCATGCCTTCTCTGCCTAGAAAGTTTATGTCAAGTTTTCCCTCAAATGCGACTTTTTTCCTGATACTCCCCAGCTGAAGGAAATACTACTTCTGTATTCACATAAATCTCTACTCTTAACATTTAACTCAGCACTCTAATTATTTGTTTGCATGACTGTCTTGCCCCATGAAATTTTTGATTCCCTAGAACACAAGAAGTCAGTCTCATTATCTTTGTTTCCAATACAAAATTCAGTGCTTGTTATCTAGATATACATAGTAAGTGGTTGTTGAAGAATGGATGGGAGGGAGGGAGGAATTAGAGTCTATTCAGGTATCTAATTGGAACAAGAAACAAATTTGCATAATCTGCAGGCCTCTAAAAGATACCTCTTTCTTCATCATTCTATCCCAATTTACCATAGAGCATTTCTTCATGTCCTCCTACCTCTTCTCTGCACGGAGGCAGATAAATCATGTATTCTTTTATACAGATAATTATAATTTTTATTAGAAAAAACTTTGCTGTACATTTTCTTATCATCTAAAATTACCAGGTTCTAAGAGGTTAAACAGCTTTAATACTATTGCTATTTATGAAGAAGGATAAGAAAATTGACATAATAAAAAGTAGATTTTTCTTTAGTACAGAGGGAAAAAATACAGTATTTCAATTTCATTAATATAATATTTAATTTGCTATTAGGATTACTGCCTGTGAAGGGGAAAGGTTATTAACATAAATACTTTGTTGACATTATTTTGCTGATTTGCATGAGCAAGAAACCCTTTGTAATTGATCTATATCCATTTAGCCATTAGTTTGTTTAATGCAGGTTGAATGAAAGTGTGTAGCATAGGGGCACCTGGGTGGCTCAGTTGGTTGAGCCTCTGATTTTGGCTCATGTCATGATCTCAAGATTTGTGAGTTTGAGCCCCATATCAGGCTCTGTGCTGACAGCTGAGAGCCTGGAGCCTGCTTCAGATTCTGTGTCTCCCTCTCTCTCTGCCCCTCCCCCCATGACACTCAGTCTCTGCCTCTCAAAAATAAATAAGAACATTAAAATAAATTTTTTTAAAGTGTGTAGCTGAATGGAAAGACCCTGGGCTCCAAAATCAGGGAGATTTTAATTTTAATCTGCAATCTGCTAATTACCAGTGTCATAGCATTGGACAACTTATTTAATTTCTCTGAGCCTTGATTTCTGTATCTGAAATACAGAATGCTGCGAGAAACAAATGAGACAAAGTCTCATTGAGTAGGCACTCAATAATGGTCAGTTTCCTCCGTTTTTGTCACAATATCTGAATCCATTCTGTCAATAGAATTTTTGCTGGTTTTCAAATGATTCTGTTGGTGATTTGAGATAATAAAGAATTTGGAATGGGAAGCACTGTTGTCATTTTAAATCCAACTTATAGATTTATAGATTTGTTTATGAGCTTGAGGAAGCTCTTTTTGATAGGGTTCCAGTCAGCTCAAGATGGAGATGAATTATGAAGTGCTAACTTTTGCTTGGCAAATTTACATATATCGAAATTATTTTTGTGTTTCATTAGCACAACAAGTAAATCATAATATTTACAAGGCACTTTAAGAAGCTTTCTAGCCTCATATGAAATCCCAGAGGATTTTCAAAACTCAGAAAGATCTACAGTTTGCCTTCTCTCTGCCCATTCCCAGAATCCAAGTTTAAAACATCACTTTGTAAAGCCAAAAAAAAAAAGTCACAATACAATTGGAAAAATATTTACAGTGATAAAACAGTCTCATTTTCTTCCTGGTACCTAAAATGGTATTTAAAACTTGCAAATAAACCAAATAAGTCTAATTTACTCACTACAAAACTGTACTATGAAATTTTATAAAGTTTCCATACAGTGAGGAAATTTTGTTATCTCTTTTAGGCTGTTGAAAGAGAATTCTTTGTCTTTTTTCTTTTTCCTTTTTTTTTTTTTTTTTTGAGAGAGAGAGAGAGAGGATGCAAATAGGCAAGGGGCAGAAAGAAAGAGAATCCCACAAGAAGCACAGAGAGAAAAAGAGACAGAGAGGGGGAAGAGAGAAGTAGGGATCCCCTGAAGCGGGGCTTGTGTTCACTAAGCAGGGCTCATGTTTTACCCAGCCGGACATGAACTTACTTGAAGTAGGGCTCTAGCTCACCAGATAGGGGACTCAAAGTCATGAAGTGAGATCATGACCTGAGCCGAAGTTAAACACTTAACCAACTGAGCCAGCCAGATGCCCGAAAGTTTTTTTGTTTTTAAAGGATATTTAACCTACATATTTTCTTTTATAAATTATCATGGAGATTTTTATTATGAACATTAATATAATTTATAGACTACAAATAATTTTAGTGAAAGACTAGAGTAGGAGATAACAGAGACTGCTATGAGCAAATTGTAGTTTTTCTTGGCTATCAATTCTCTATCTGTAAATTGTAATGAGCAAGAAAAATAGTATTGGGTTAGAATAAACCAACACTTCTTACCTATTGATGCAGTGGCTGATAGCTTATAGTGGAGTCAGCTCTGAAGTCAGCTCTCTGAGGCAAACCTCAGTTTTCTCAACTATAATCGATTAGGTACCTAATAGATTTATGGTAAGAATAAACAAGATATAATATGTAAGTACTTGCCATGCTAATCAGTGAGTATTGAGTACCATTAGGAGCAGCAACTATTGGCAGGACTCAGACACAATTTATGTTTGAGTTTTTCATAATGACATCATAATGATAATTAAAAATTTCTCCTTCATCAAGGACTTGTGATATACTTCCTATATTTGTTAGATTTTGTTGCATAACACACCACCCCAAGACTTATAGGCTTAAAACAACAGCCATTTATTTAACTCATTATTCTATATGTTAACAATTTGGACTAGACTCAGCTGAGCCATTCTTCAGGTTTCAGATGATGGCTGGCTGATCTAGAATGGCCTAACCTGAAATGATCTGTCACTGCACCATTAGGATCTAGCCTGGACTTGTTCACATGGTAGATATGCAGGGCTATAACAAAGCCAGTGGAGCCCTGCAAGTCCTCTTGAGGCCTAGGCTTGGAATTGGCACAATGTAAATTCATCAGATTTTACTGACCAAAGTCAAAAAGCCAGCCCAAATTCAAGGAGAGAGAAAATTGACTCTTCTTGACAGGAGGAGCTGCAAAGACTCATTGCAAAGGAGTAGACAGAGAAACAATTAAGGCCATTTTAGTAATTAATCTAAAACACCATCTCCTACCAATCCTAGAAGTAATATTTATCCATTGGTATCCTTTTCTAGCATTATTATTACTTATTATAAGCTTATAACTCTATTTTTCATAATCCTCCAATCTCTCATTCTACCACAGATTGCTTCTATAAGTGTGCTTCATGTATTTGCTGGTTCAGGCTGAATTTTTTGTTACACAATCAGTTGGTGCTGGTAAGCTTTGATCTACCTCAAATTTGGCACCCAGTATAATTTTATGTAATCCAGCTAAGGCAAAATTATATACTTTCTTGAGTGAACCCCTCAGAATATATCATGATGCAATCTGAAAGACACTAGGAATTATTGTTTTGTTTGGTTTAAATTCATAACAAAAAAGTGTTTTTAAGAATATCACAACAGGGACACCTGGGTAGCTCAGTTGGTTAAGCATCCGACTTTGGCTCAGGTCATGATTTCACAGTTCATGGTTTTGAGCCCCGCATTGGGCTGTATGCTAACAGCTCAGAGCTTGGAGCCTGCTTTGGATTCTATGTCTCCCTCTCTCTATGCCCTTCCCCTGCTTATACCCTGTCTCTCTCTCTCTCACACACACAAATGAATAAGACTTAAAATTTTTTAAAAATAATATCACAACAGTGCTTAGTTTCTTAAAACTTACCACAAGTCCCAGGAGAATGGACTAAAAATAAAAAGACTGATAATGTTGAGTGTTAGCAAGAATAAAGAGCAGTTGGGACTTTCATACCGAGCAGGTGGCAATGTAAATTCATTCAACCAAATTTGAAACCTGGGCAGTTTCTACATACCCACCCTAGGAGCAATTCCATTCATAAGTATATATGCAATAGAAATTCATGCGTATTTCCAATAAGATATGTACAAGAGTGTTTATAGTAACTTTAGTTATAATAGCTCCAGGTTGGAAATCACTTAAATATCTAACATAGGAGAATGAATGAACAAATTGTAATATACCATGGAATGCTACAGAGCAGTAAAAAAGAATGGACTATCAATATATGCCACAACATGAATGAATCTCAGAAAAATTATGTTGAGTAAATTATATGACTCCTTATAAAAAGGACATATATTTGATATATGTATGACATATATTGTATGACTCCTTATAAAATGTTCAAGAAAATGCAAATTTAATTCATAGTGTTAGAAGTCAAACCTTTGGAGAGTGAAGGAATTGGCAGTATTGACTGAGAGAGTACAAGAGAAACATCTGGGTGATAGTAATATTCTATATTGTGATCTGGGTAGTGGCCATAGGAGGGTTTATATATGGAAAATTTTACTCATGATGTGTTCATTTTATGTATATCAAATGTTTATATTATACCTACACTCGCATGGTTATATGGATATCCTTCTTAGAAAAAGTGGACTTTTTATTACTATGGGTGGTATAAATGGAAATGGAAATTCTATCCCTGGCTTCAGAGTTGATATGTATGGAGAAACTAAAAAGCCTTCTGCTTTTCTCCCTCCTTTTTTGGAGATTAATTAGGGACAAAGCCCAGTATAAGAGTTTGATCTGGTCAAAGGTAAAGAAAAGCAAAATTTAAAAGCTTCTGCAGGTTCTGTGATTACGGCTATTGATGAGAGGTTTGTCTATATTTGGGGTAAGGTATGGTAGTGTGTGCACAAGCATATGTGTGTGAATGTGTATGCATGTGTATGAATGTGCCTGCTTATGCTGTGTGCACATATATGATACGTGTATGTGTGCCCATGAATGTGTATCAGGCTCCATGTGTGTTTTCTACTAGATTCCCATAGGGGGAGCTAGGAGGCAAAGCTTTCCTGTAAAATAGCAAAGGTGTATGCTGTAAGTTCCAACATTCTGCTTGACGATCCTGAGTACTATTATTCTAGATATAACAATGCAATTGGGGGGAAATGTTTAACTTCAAGTGAATTGCTCTAGGTGGAGGTGGGGCACAAGGCACAGAGCGTAGGACTAGGCTAAAGTAGGGCTCTAAAGTAGGGCTAGAATCTCAATATGAAGGTAATATGGGGCAAAGTGACCTTTGAAGAAGGGTGATGGAAAGAAGTCTAGGAACTATGCTGCTTTCCCAAGGGGACACTTTTTCTATATTTTGGACCATATAGCGCCTGGCTGTATGTTTTTTCCCCACATTTAATTCACTCTAGCTTTCTCCAAATTCTTCAGAAAAACATAGTACCCATTCTGCAGCCTTATGTTAGGGGTGTGGTGGGGACAGTGGGAAGGAAATTAAGAGACAAGGCAGTAAACGGAAGAGCAGACTTACCATCTCTGAGACCAATGTAATTGGAACCACAGGATATAGAGAGAGGAAGATGATCCTAGAATTTATGAGGCACCAGGAGTGAAGTGAATCAAACTCCACTGTTTGACAACACAGAAGCTTCTGCAACATAGACAAATGTGGGAAGGGTTAGGACAAACCCCCTGAGGTCAGGCAAGGCTGAGAAAGATGAGGGAGAATGGCAGACACTTGTCTCACAGTGTGGTTTTGGATCTTTGATAAAGAGACTGAATGACATGTGAATGAATTGATCATAAAGAAAAAGACCTGTTGGATTTCTTACCATCAATTGAAACACCGCATGCGTACAATTTTTAAAAGGCAAAATAAAGAGCTAAAATGCATTTTCATTTAGCTTCCTGATATCATGAAAGTACGAGAACAAACTGAAACAAGGTACAACTTTTATTTATTTATTTTTTAAATATTTTATTTTCTTTTACAGTTTGTTGTCAAGTTGGTTCCCATATAACACCCAGTGCACATCCCAACAAGTGCCCACTTTCATACCTATCACCCCTTCACCCCTCTCCCCCGCCCACATAAACCCTCAGTTTGTTCTCAGTATTTATGAGTCTCTTATGGTGTGCCACCATTCCTGTCTTAACTATTTTTCCCCTTCCCCTCCCCCATGGTCCTCTGTTAAGTTTCTCCTGTTCCACATATGAGTGAAAACATATGGTATCTGTCCTTCTCTGCCTGACTTATTTCGCTCAGCATAACTCCCTCAAGTTCCATCCACGTTGCTACAAAAGGCCAGATTTCATTCTTTCTCATTGCCATGTAGAATTCCACTGTATAGATAAACCACATCTTCTTGATCCATTTGTCAGCTGATGGACATTTAGGCTCTTTCCATGATTTGGCTATTGTTGAAAGTGCTGCTATGAACATTGGGGTACATGTACCCCTAAGCTTCAGCACTCCTATATCCCTTGGTTACATACCCAGTGCTATTGCTGGGTCATAGGGGAGTTCTCTTAATTTTTGGAGGAACCTCCACACTTTTCCAGGGGGTTGCACCAGTTTACATTCCCACCAACAGTGTAGAAGGGTGCCCATTTCTCCACAGCCTCACCAGAATCTATAGTCTCCTGATTTGTTCATTTTAGCGACCCTGACTGGCGTAAGGTGGTATCTCAGTGTGGTTTTGATTTGTATTTCCCTGATGATGAGGGACGCTGAGCATCGTTTCATGTGTCTGTTGATCATCTGGATGTCTTCTCTGGAGAAGTGTCTGTTCCTGTCTTCTGACCATTTCTTTCCTGGATTATTTGTTTTTCAGATGTGGAGTTTGGAGAGTTCCTCATAGATTTTGGATACTAGGCTTTTATCCAATATGTCATTTTCAACTATATTTTCCCATTCCGTCGGTTGCCTATTAGTTTTGTTGATTGTTTCCTTTGCTGTGCAGAAGATTTTTATCTTGATGAAGTCCCAATAGTTTATTTTTGTTCTTGATTCCCTTGCCTTTGGGGATGTGTCAAGCAAGAAATTGCTGTGGTGGAGGTCAAGGAGGTTGTTTCCTGCTTTCTCTAGGGTTTTGATGGTTTCCTGTCTCACATTCAGGTCCTTCATCTATTTTGAGTTTATTTTTATGTAAGGTGTAAGCAAGTGTCTAGTTTTATTCTTCTGCATGTTGCTGTCCAGTTTTCCTAGCACCATATGTTACAGAGGCTGTCTTTTTTCCACTGGATACTCTTTCTCTCTTTGTCAAAGATTAATTGGCCATACATTTGTGGGTCCAATTCTGAGTTCTCTATTCTATTCCATTGGTCTATCTGTCTGTTTAGGTGCCAATACCATACTGTCTTGATGATTATAGCTTTGTAGTAGAGGCTAAAGTCTGGGATGGTGATACCTCCCATTTTGGTTTTCTTCTTCAATATTACTTTGGCTATTCAGGGTCTTTTGTGGTTCCATACAAATTTGAAGATAGTTTGTTCTAGTTTTGAGAAGTATGCTGGTGCAATTTTGATTGGGATTCCCTTGGATGTGCAGATTGCTTTGGGTAGTATTGACATTTTAGCAATATTTATTCTTCAAATCCATGAGCATAGAATGTTTTTCCATTTCTTTGTGTCTTCAATTTCCTTCCTAAGTTTTCTATAGTTTTCATCATACAAATCTCATATCCTTGGTTAGGTTTATTCCGAGGTATTTTATGGATTTTTGTGCAATTGTGAATGGGATCAGTTTCTTGATTTCTCTTTCTGTTGCTTCATTATGGGTGTATAAAAATGCAACTTATTTCTGTACGTTGATTTTGTAGCCTGCAACATGGCTGAATTCTTGGATCAGTTCTAGTAGGCTTTTGGTGGAATCTGTCGGGTCCTGTCATCTGTGAAACGTGAAAGTTTGACTTCATCTTTGCCAATTCAGATGCCTTTTATTTCCTCTTGTTGTCTGATTGTTGATGCTAGGAGTTCTAGCACTATGTTAAACAACAGTGGCTAAAGTGAACATTCCTGTCGTGTTCCTTATCTCAGGGGGAAAGTTCTCAGTTTTTCCTCATTGAGGATAATATTAGCTGTGGGCTCTTCATAAATCACTTTTATGATGCTTAAGTAGTTCCTTCTATCCCGACTTTCTTGAGGCTCATTATTAAGAAAGGATGTTGTATTTTATCAAATCCTCTTTCTGCATCTATGGACAGGATCATATATCTTTTCTTGTGTTAATATGATGTATTACATTGATTAATTTTCAAATATTGAACCAGCCCTGTAACCCAGGAATGAATCCCACTTGATCATGGTGGATAATTCTTTTTATTGCTGTTGAATTCGATTTGCTAGTATCTTGATGAGGAATTTTGTATATGTATTCATCAAGGATATTGGCCTGTAGTTCTCTTTTTTTTGCTGGGTCTCTGTCTGGTTAGGGAATTAAAGTCATATGGGCTTCATAGAATGAATTCAGAAGTTTTCCTTCCATTTCCGTTTTATGGATTAGCTTGAGAAGACTTGGTATTAACTCTGATTTAAATGTCTGATAGAATCCTCAGGGAAGCTGGGAGATTTTTCATAACTGATTCAATTTCTTCACTAGTTATGGGTCTGCTCAGATTTTCTATCTCTTCTCATTTGAATTTTGGTAGTGCGTCTGTGTATAGAAATTTGTCCATTTCTTCTAGGCTGTCCAGTTTGTTGGCATATAATTTTTCATAGTATTCCCTGATAATTGCTTGTATTTCTGAGGGATTGGTTGTAATAAATCCATTTTCATTCGTTATTTTGTCTATTTGGGTTCTCTCTCTTTTCTTTTTGAGTAACCTGGCTAGAGGTTTGTCAATTTTGTTTATTTTTTCAAAATACCAAGACTTGGTTTCGTTGATCTGTTCAACTTGTATTTTTGGATTCTATATTGCTTATTTCTGCCCTGATCTTTATTATTTCTCTTCTTCTGCTGAGTTTAAGGTGTTCCTGCTACTCTGCTTCTAGTTCCCTTAGGTATGCTGCTAGATTTTCTATTTGCACTTTTTCTAGTTTCCTGAAATAGGCCTGCATTGCCACAAGCAATGTATTTTCTTCTTAGGACTGCCTTTGACACATCCCAAAGTTTGGATTGTTGTATTCTCATTTACATTTGTTTCCATATATTTTTAAATTTCTTCTTGAATTGCCTGATTAACCCATTTGTTCTTTAGTAGAGTGTTCTTTAACCTCCATGTTTTTGGAGGTTTTCCAGACTTCTTCGTGTGGTTGATTTCAAGTTTCATAGCATTGTGATCTGAAAGAGTAGATGGTATAATATCAATTATTTTATATTTATTAAGGGCTGCTTTATGACCCAGTATGTGATCTATCTTGGATAATGTGCCATGTGCACTTGAGAAGAGTGTGAATTCCATAGCCTCAGGATGTAGGGTTCTAAAAATATCTGTCAGGTTCATCTGATCCAATGTGTCATTGAAGTCAATTGTTTCTTTAGTGATTTTCTGTCTAGTTGATCTATACATTGCTGTAAGTGGAGTATTAAACTCCCCTGCTATTAGCACATTCTATTTTTTTCTTTAAATATATTATTTTACTTTTATTTTTCCCCCATTTATCTCTTTTTATTTATTTATTTACTTATTTATTTATTTTTCTTACAAATAGTTTATTGTCAACTTGGTTTCCATATAACACCCAGTGCTCATCCCGACAAGTGCTCTACTTCATGACCATCTACCCCTCCCCCTGACATCCATCACTCCTCAGTTTGTTTCTCAGCATTCAAGAGTCTCTATGGTTTGACTCTCTCCCTTTCCCCCCCCATTTCCCACCTTCTTCTCCCCCTTGGTCCTCCGTTAAGTTCCTCCTAATCCTCCTATATGTGCAAACATAAGATATTTGTCCTTCTCTGCCTGACTTATTTCGCTCAGCATAACACCCTCAAGGTCCATCCATGTTGCTACACATGGCCAGATTTCATTGTTTCTCATTGTCATGTAGTATTCCATGGTATAGATAAACCACATCTTCTTGATCTATTCGTCTATTGATGGACACTTAGGCTCTTTCCATGTTTTGGCTATTGTGGAGAGTGCTGCTATGAACATTGGGGTACACGTGCTCATAAGCATCAGCATTTCTGTATCCCTTGGGTAAATTCCTAGCCATGCTATTGCTGGGTCCTAGGGGAGTTCTATAGTTAATTTACTGAGGAACCTCCACACTGTTTTCCAGAGGAGCTGCACCAGTTTGCATTCCCACCAACAGTGTAAGAGGGTGCCCGTTTCTCCACATCCTCGCCAGCATCTAGAGTTCTCTGATTTGCTCATTTTAGCCACTCTGACTGGCGTGAGGTGGTATCTCAATGTGGTTTTGATGTGTATTTCCCTGATGAGGAGGGATGCTGAGCATCATTTCATGTGTCTGTTGGCCATCTGGATATCCTCTTTGGAGAAGTGTCTGTTCATATCTTCTGCCCATTTCTTCACTGGGTTGTTTGTTGTTCAGGTGTGGAGTTTGGTGAGATCCTTATAGATTTTGGATATTAACCCTTTATCTGATATGTCATTTGCAACTATCTTTTCCCATTCCGTCGGTTGTCTATTAGTTTTGTGGATTGTTTCCTTTGCCGTGCAGAAGCTTTTATTCTTGATGAGGTCCCAATCGTTTATTTTTGCTCTTGATTCCCTTGCTTTTGAGGATGTGTCAAGTAAGAAGTTGCTGCGGTGGAGGTCAAGGAAGTTGTCTCCTGCTTTCTCCTCTAGGGTTTTGATGGTTTCCTGTCTCACATTCAGGTCCTTTATCCATTTTGAGGTTATTTTTGTGCATGGTGTGAGAAAATGATCTAGTTTCATTCTTCTGCAGGTTGCTGTCCAGTTCTCCCAACACTATCTGTTAAAAAGGCTGTCTCTTTTCCATTGGATATTCTTTCCTGCTTTGTCAAAGATTAGTTGGCTATACACCTCTGGGTCCAGCTCTGAGTTTTCAATTCGATTCCATTGGTCTATGTGTCTATTTTTGTGCCAATACCATACTGTCTTGATGATGACAGCTTCCTAGTAGAGGCTAAAGTCTGGGATGGTGATACTCCCGTTTTGGTTTTATTTTTCAGTATTACTTTGGTTTTCGGGGTCTTTTGTGGTTCCATACAAATTTGAGGATAGTTGGTTCTAGTTTTGAGAAGTATGCTGCTGCAATTTTGATTGGGATTGCAGTGAATGTGTAGATTGCTTTGGGTATTTATGACATCTTAACTATATTTATTCTTCGTATCCATGAGCATAGAATGTTTTTCCATTTCTTTGTGTCTTCTTCAATTGCCTTCCTAAGTTTTCTATAGTTTTCATCATACAAATCTCTTATATCCTTGGTTAGGTTTATTCTGAGGTATTTTATGGGTTTTTGTGCAATTGTGAATGGGATCAGTTTCTTGATTTCTCTTTCTGTTGCTTCATTATTGGTGTATAAAAAATGCAACCGATTTCTGTACGTTGATTTTGTACCCTGCAACTTGGCTGAATTCTTGGATCAGTTCTAGTAGGCTTCTGGTGGAGTCTGTCGGGTTTTCTATGTAGAGTATCATGTCATCTGCGAAGAGTGAAAGTTTGACTTCCTCTTTGCCAATTCTGATGCCTTTGATTTCCTTTTGTTGTCTGATGGCTGATGCTAGGACTTCCAGCACTATGTTAAACAACAGTGGTGAGAGTGGACATCCCTGTCGTGTTCCTGATCTCAGGGGGAAAGCTCTCAGTTTTTCCCCGTTGAGGATGATGTTAGCTGAAGGCTTCTCATAGATGGCTTTGATGATGTTTAAGTAGGTTCCTTCTATCCCAACTTTCTCGAGAGTCTTTATTAAGAAGGGATGCTGTATTTTGTCAAATGCTTTTTCTGCATCTATTGACAGGATCATATGGTTTTTATCTTTTCTTTTATTGATATGATGTATCACATTGATTGATTTGCGAATGTTGAACCAGCCCTGTAACCCAGGAATGAATCCCACTTGATCTTGGTGGATGATTCTTTTGATATGCTGCTGGATTCGATTTGCAAGGATCTTGTTGAGAATTTTTGCATCCGTATTCATCAAGGATATTGGCCTATAGTTCTCTTTTTTTGCTGGATCTCTGTCTGGCTTGGGAATCAGAGTGATGCTGGCTTCATAAAATGAGTCCGGGAGTTTTCCTTCGACTTCTATTTTTTGGAATAGCTTGAGAAGAATTGGGATTAATTCTGTTTTAAATGTCTGGTAGAATTCCCCAGGGAAACCATCAGGTCCAGGGCTCTTATTTGTTGGGAGATTTTTGATCACTGATTCGATTTCTTCACTCGTTATGGGTCTGTTCAGGTTTTCTATTTCTTCCCGTGTGAATTTTGGTAGTGAGTGTGTGTTTAGGAATTTGTCCATTTCTTCTAAGTTGTCCAATTTGTTGGCATATAATTTTTCATAGTATTCCCTGATAATTGCTTGTATTTCTGAGGGGTTGGTTGTAATAAGTCCATTTTCATTCATAATTTTGTCTATTTGGGTGCTCTCTCTTTTCTTTTTGATAAGCCTGGCTAGAGGTTTGTCAATTTTGTTTACTTTTTCAAAAAACCAACTCTTGGTTTCATTGATCTGTTCAATTGTTTCTTTGGTCTCTATGTTGTTTATTTCTGCTCTAATTTTTACTATTTCTCTTCTTCTACTGGGTTTAGGGCGTTCTTGTTGCTCTGCCTCTAGCTCCTTTAGGTGAGCTGTTAGATTTTGGACTTGTGCTTTTTCTAATCTCTTGAAATAGGCCTGGAGAGCAATGTACTTTCCTCTTAGGACTGCCTTGGCCGCATCCCATAGATTTTGAATTGTTGTGTTTTCATTTTCATTTGTTTCCATATATTTTTTAATTTCCTCTCTAATTGCCTGATTGGCCCATTCATTCTTTAGAAGGGTGTTCTTTAACCTCCATGTTTTTGGCGGTTTTCCAGACTTCTTCCTGTAATTGATTTCAAGTTTCAAAGCATTGTGATCTGACAGTGTGCATGGTATGATCTCTATTCTTTTATATTTATTGAGGGCTGCTTTATGTCCCAGTATGTGATCTATCTTGGAGAATGTGCCATGCGCACTTGAGAAGAAAGTAAATTCCCTGGCCTCAGGATGTAAAGTTCTAAATATATCCGTCAGATCCATCTGGTCCAATGTGTCTTTCAAGTCCATTATTTCTTTAGTGATTTTCTGTCTGGTTGACCTATCCATTGCTGTAAGCGGAGTATTAAAGTCCCCTGCTATTAGCACATTCTTATCTATAAGCTTGTTTCTGTTTGTGATTAATTGTTTTAGATATTTAGGTGCTCCCATATTCGGTGCGTAGACATTTATGATTGTTAGTTCTTCCTGATGGATGGACCCTGTAATTATTATGTAGTGCCCTTCTTCATCTCTTGTGATTGTCTTTAATTTAAAGTCCAGTTTGTCTGATATAAGTATCGCTACTCCGGCTTTCTTTTGATTTCCTGTAGCATGATATATATTTCTCCATCCCCTTACTTTTAATCTGAAGGTATCTTCCCGTCTAAAATGAGTTTCTTGTAGACAGCATATTGATGGATTTTGTTTTTTAATCCATTCTGCTACCCTATGTCTTTTGATTGGAGCATTCAGCCCATTTACATTCAGTGTTATTATTGAAATATGTGGGTTTAGAGTCTTTGTATCTTTTGTAGGGTTCATGTTTGTGGTGGTGTCTCTGGTATCTTTGTTCCTTGCAACCTTTCCTTCAGAGCATCCCCCTCAGGATTTCTTGTAGGGCTGGCTTCGTGGTGACAAATTCTTTCAATTTCTGTTTATTTGGAAAGGTTTTTATCTCTCCTTCTATTTTGAATGACAGGCTTGCTGGATAGAGGATTCTTGGCTGCATATTTTTACTGTTCATCACATTGAAGATTTCCTGCCATTCCTTTCTAGCCTGCCAAGTTTCAGTAGATAGGTCTGTCACCACTCTGATAGGTTTCCCTTTGTATGTTAGGGCCCTTTTCTCCCTAGCTGCTTTCAAAATTCTCTCTTTGTCCTTGTATTTGGCCATTTTCACTATGATATGTCGTGCAGAAGATCGATTCAGGTTACGTCTGAGGGGAGTCCTCTGAGCCTCTTGTACTTCCACATTTACTTCCTTCCCCAGGTCGGGGAAGTTCTCTGCTATAATTTGTTCCAGGACTCCTTCAGCACCTTTCCCTCTCTCTTCCTCTTCTGGGATTCCTATGATACGGATATTGTTGCGTTTGACCGTATCGCTGAGCTCTCGAATTCTTCTTTCCTGTTCCTGGATCAGTTTGTCTCTTTTTTTGTCAGCTTCTTGTTTTTCTATAATGGTGTCTTCTAAATCACTTATTCTCCTTTCTGCCTCTTCACTCCATGCATTGGAGGCCTCTAATTTATTATGGATCTCATTTATCGCATTTTTTAATTCTTCATGCTTATTTTTATTTTCCATTCTGTCTGTAGCCATAGTTTCTTTGATGTCCCCTATGCTTTTTTCAGGTCCAGCTTTTAATTTTACCATTTTTATTCTAAAATCTTGTTCAGTTATGCTGCTTTAAATGTTTTGAGCAGTTCATTGGCTGTCATTTCTTCTTGGAGTTTCTTTGGAGGAGAGCTCTTTCGTTTCGTCATTTTAGTTACCTTTCTGGCTCTTGTTAGTTTTAAAGACTTGTTATGCTCTCTGCACCTATGTGTGCAGCTGCATCCAAGAAGACTCTTTGACTGTCCAGGGCCTATGCTTTCAGAGAGTGTATTTTGAATGGTATCTCTTGATCTCTCTTGTTGGGACCTTGGTTATTTTATTTTCCTACTCGTAGTGATATGACTCTCCACCCTGTGTACTCTGGCTTGTTTCTTGAGGTAGACCTGGAGAAGAAAACAGACAGACAAACACACAGAGAGCAGGAGCACACAAACGCACAGACTAATTCAACTAACATGCAAACCGAGAGGGAAAACGAATAAGTTAAGAGAAAAGACGGAGGAGGGAGAGCGAATAATAGTATAAAATACATAAAAGGGTCAAAAAGGAGAAAAGAAAAGGAAATAAGAAGAAAACCAATGGACAAAGAACGGTTTAAAGCATATAACTGGATTTCCCAGCTACAGTTAAATAGCCGGGTGTATGCAGTGCTGGTTGAAGAGCATAGAGAAAGAGAGAGAAGACAGGGCGGGGATTAGGCAAAATTGGAAATAGAATGAACAGGCAGAAGGGATAAGAAGCTTTTTTCAAAGAACTAAAGGGTGGAATATGGTTGGATAGGTGAGAGAAGGATGCTGGTGTTATCCAGAGAAACTATATAATCTAATTACTCCTGGGGGAAAGAGATGAAAATGTAGGTAGGTGTAGAATTTATCTCTACAGAATGGACTAAATTGATTGTTTAAGCAATCCGGTGATCAGGTCTGTGTTCTGGGGAAAAAAAAAAAGAAAAAGGGAGGAGGGCAGCTCTCAAGCAGGGATGGGCGTGGTGTGATCGAATGCGTCAGGCGGGATTTCTGCCTTGACGGTTGTGGGGAGGAGAGTGGTGGTGCTCCAATCCCTTCTTGAACCAAGCACTGCACCTCGCTTTTTTGGCCGTGTAAACTCCCCATACTGGGGGCGCAGCCAAAGTTGGTTGCGCTCTTCAACCCCGGCCAGTCCCAGTCTCCAAATCCCAGTCCGCGTGCCCCGCTGAAATTGCCTCAGACACAACTTCCCAGGCAACCCCCTCAGGCAATTCCAGGCCTCCTGCCTGGCTCTGCGGGTGGAGTCAGAATTGCTGCTTCCTTCTCTGGGTCGGGCTGGCGAGTATGGGCGGGAGCTTGATTGCCGGGTGGGGACTTGTGTGCCGGGTGCATGGAGCCCTGCACGGAGCCGGCTGGAGTAAGGAAAACCAGGTCCCTCTATGTCTCGTACCTGAAACATGAACTCTCGTGGGCAAATCTCCCAGTTTTTAGCTCTTTGCCTTCCCTCTAGAGTTCCAGCCAGCCAAGAGCACGGACACCCGGTGTCCGCGTGCGGCTCTTCCAGGGGCCCAAGCCCGCGGGAGGACAATGGCGGCAGGCAGCCAGGAGCAAGCACAAAGAAGCAGTCCGGGAGCTCAGCCCCTCCGGGACCAGTTGGCGCGACGGGATCTGGCATGCAGGTATTTGGTGGGCACGGTCTTTCTATGCCCTGAGCGGAGGTTTTTCCCCGAGCGGAGGTTTTTCTGTTTCGGACTCTCTCTTTTTCCCCTCTCACTCCCCGCAGAGGGAGATCACCTCTGACCCTGGAGTCTCCGAGCCCGGCCCGATTTTATCTTCCCCAGTTCGCACTCACGTTAGAAGGCTTTCTCAGTGGATTCTGTGCCCTTTTTCTCCCAACCTTCGGATTTCGTAAGGTTTCTGATGGCTTCAGATCTTTTCCGTGTGAGGTATGGGCGCATGTGCAAGTACAGAGCTCCCTACTTCTCTGCCATCTTGCCGGAATCTCTCTATTAGCACATTCTTATCTATAAGACTGTTTCTGTTTGTGATCAATTGTTTTCTGTATTTGGGTGCTATCAAATTCGGTGCGTAGACATTTATAATTGTTAGCTCTTCCTGATGGAATGGACCCTGTAATTATTATAGAATGCCCTTCTTCATCCCTTGTTACTGCCTTAACTTTAAAGTCCAGTTTGTCTGATATAAGTATGGCTACTACAGCTTTCTTTTGTCTTCCAGCAGCATGATAGATATTTCTCCATCCCCTCACTTTAAATATGAAGGTGTCCTCAGGTCAAAAAAGAGTCTCTTGGAGATGGCAAATAGATGTACCTTGCTTTTATCCATTCTGATAATTTATGTGTCTTTTGATTGGATAATTTATGTCTTTTGATTTATTATTGAAAAATATGGGTTTAGAGTCGTTGTGTTCTCTGTAGGATTCATGCTTGTAGTGGGGTCACTGGTACCTTGTGTTCTTTGCAACATTTCCCTCATAGAGTCCCCCTTAGGATTTCTTGTAAGGCTCATTTAGTGGTGATGAAATCTTCAATTTTGATTTTTTTGGGAAAACCTTTAGCTCTCCTTCTATTCTGAATGATAAGCTTGCTGGATAGAGGATTCTTGGCTGCATATTTTTTCTGTTCATCACATTGAAGATTTCCTGCCATTTCTTTCTGGCCTGCCAAGTTTCAGTAGATAAGTCTGTAACTGCTCTGATAGGTCTCCCTTTGTATGTTAGGGCCCTTTTATCCCTAGCTGTTTTCAGAATTCTCTCTTTATCCTTATATTTTGCCAGTTTCACTATGATATGTCATGCAGAAGATCGATTCAAGTTACTTCCGAGGGGAGTTCTCTGTGCCTCTTGGATTTCAATGTCTGTTTCCTTCCCCAGATTGGGGAAGTTCTCAGCTATAATTTGTTCAAGTACTCCTTCAGTGCCTTTCCCTCTCTCTCCCTCTTCTGAAATCCTATGATTCGGACACTGTTCCATTTGTTTGCATCACTCAGTTCTCGAATTCTCCTTTCGGGCTTTTGGATCAATTTATCTCTCTTTTTCTTGGCTTCCTCTTTTTCTATAATTGTATCTTCTAATTCACCTATTCTCCTTTCTACATCCTCAATCCATGCAGTGGCCACCTCCATTTTATTATGCAACAAGGTCCAAGTTTTAAAGAGTGGGGTTAAATTATATTCCTTGAGGATTTCAATTATTCTGAATTATTTATAGATCCATGGGGGTAAATCATAGATTAGAAATGAATGTGGTTGAAAATTGAGCATATCTTCAGCAACTTTATCCAAAGTCAGCAAATAGGCTAAATATATTTTAATTGTCAAAAATGGCAAAAGAAACTCAATGAAAATAAATTCAATTGAGAGAGGGGCAAGCCCTTGTCAGATTTTGTATTCAGTAATTTCAAGAAAGCAACTCTTAAAATATTACTAGATTTTTATATGTCACGTAGTCTTGGAATGTTAGTAGAAATAGAACGTATACCCCTGAATGTCTCCTTTGAAGCAGAAAGTCCAATCAGGCCAATACTAAATGTAGCATGACTTCCCTCTATCTTTTCCGGCCTAGTCCTAATACATATGTAGTGATTGAGATGGTAACTCTGAATGTGGCCCCGTTTTGGAGCAGTCAGTTCAACCATGGTCATTAAAGCATCTAGACCTACATGGTCATTGTATTTGCTATTGTGTCCAGAACCAGTTTATTATTTTCTGTTAAATTATTTGCAGTGATCCTGAAGTGTTTGTTTTTTTTTTTCATATTCTCATTAGTAGGCTTTTATTTGTAGCTCAAAAATACTTTGTCAATGCTGCAGGTATTGTGTTAGTTTGCTAGGGTTACCATAACAAAATACCACAAACTAGGTGGCTTAAACAACAGAAATTTATTTTCTCATAGTTTGTAGGCTTGAAGTCCATGTTCAAGGTGTCAGCAGGTTTGAATCTTCTGTGGCCTTTCTTCGTGGCTTGCAGATGGCCACCTTGTTGCTTTGTCTTCACATGGTCTTTTCTCTGTTTATGTGCATACCTAATCTCTTTTCCTCTTATAAGGATATAAGTTGTATCAACCAGGGTCCTACCCACATGACCTATTTAACCTTAATTACTTCTTGAAAGGCTGTATCTTCAAATATAGTTATATTGGGGGTTAGGACTTCAACATGAATTTTGAGGGGAGGAAGACACAATTCAGTTCATGGGATATTGCCACATTCATGAACTTGAAATTTCATTATTACTCACTTTGTTTTAAGATTACAACTTACTGCTAATTGTAAACAACAAAATACCTTATATAAAGGCTAAATTGCTATTGGAGAAACCCGTGGAGCTAATTGAGGGATTTTAAAATTTACTTCAACCAGATAGAACCTCAGATTGCCAAGAGCTGAAAGAATTATAACTGGATATTGAATATTAACCTTAGAAAATTCAGTTATCTCAAATGTTAGTAAAATCATTGGCAAATAAGTAATAAAAACAACTGTGAGAAAGAATGCAATGATATGATCTGTTTTACTTTGCAAATCTAAGAAAATCTAGATGATATATTTTTCAGAGGTTTTTCCTTTTAATGAATTATATTAAATCCTAAAATAGCTAAAATAAAAAATTTTGCTTTCTAAAGCTAAATAGTTAAGATGCACTTTCCTTAAAAGTGAAGAGCCCAAAAATGTAAATTAATAAGTTCTAAAAATATGTAATGAGAAAAGAAAGAATTTTGTATATATGACCTAAGAGACAGAAACAATATGTATGTTTTATCTTAAGAAAAGCTTTATTTATATACATAGGAAAAAAGGAAAGAATACTAAGATAAATCATTTTGAAAGATGATTGTTGTTCTGATTTGGCTTTCCTACTTTTGAAATAAACATGGCATGGATGCAACAGAAGAAGCCTGTGGTTTTTCTGCAAATCCGATGTGGCTCTTGTGTGTTGGCAAGTTTTGGTGTACTTGTTCTCAGAGAAATTCTTCCTATTTTGAAAGTCCAAACCCTTCATTAGAGTTTAAAATATGATATTATGATCCCATGAAGCTATAGATATAAAAGACACTTTAAGTTTGCTTTTAAAATTAAAGTTAGAAAAATTTGCAATCTGTTCCTTTTTGCAAGCACCTATAACCACAGGTTTTATCCACTGTAAATATTTTAATTTTTCTAGAAAATTTGGGTAAGATACTTTTGTTTTTGGTGCTTTATGATGTTTTCCGAGAAAAAAAGAAATGTTTATATATCTGTATGCCTAACTTTAATAGTTTCTAGGATGGCTTATGAAAATTTAAAGAAAAAACTCTTTCCCTCCATCCCCCCTTCTGACATTGGTAAATAAATTCCTTTCAATAATATAAAGCAGTGATAAAAATCTATTGCAGTAACCACAGAAATCCAATTATGGTATATTGCCTTCTTAAGATTCCTTGCTTTTTAGGAGAAAATTTAGAGAACACTGTTGTAATTTCTACTGAGGTCCACAAAGATAAATATGATACTCAGAGAATCAGAATTGGTCAGTTTTAAAACAAGAAAAATTATTGCCTTTTGGAGCCCCAATCTTTTTCATTTGTCTCTTATTATCTTTAATACAAGGCAATATATATTCATTGTAGAAATTAAAGATGGTCAGAATGTAGGAAAATCACATGAATTTCTACCATCTCCTAGAAAAAAATACTGTGAATTTGTTTTTTTGAGAAGGGGGGGCTCAAGCGAGCAAAGGCAAAGAGAGAGAATCCTATGAGGCAGAAAAGAGAAAGAGAGAGAGGTGGGGCTCACTCAACGTGGGGCTCATGTCCACCAGAAGCAGGACTCAAGCTCACCCAATGTGGGACTTGAACTCACAAACCATGAGATCATGACCTGAGCTGAAGTCAAATGCTTAACTGGCTGAACCAATCAGGTGCCCCACCACTATGAATTTTTGATATAAATACTCTAGACTTTTTTCTATGTGTATGTAACTTTTATTTCACACTTAACAGAATGTTTTCTTATTATTATATATGGGTCTATTTTGATATTTTTGATGGTTTTGCATAATATCCATTGAATGGATAACATTTAACAAACTCCCAACGGTGGATATTTGGGAAGCTTCTAAGTTTTGCTCATATAAAAAAACCTAAACCTACATGAAGACACACATGCACACATACACATATCTATAACTATATCTAAATATTCACATATCTATTCCTATCTATCTTTATAAGTGATAAATGATATTTCTTTAGAATACGTTTTTAGATGTATATTTACTGGATTAAAGAACATGCATATTTTGAAAGCTAGAAACCCTCTTAACCAAAGAGATAAAAGCTGGTAAATGGCCTATTCATCAAAATAGGTGGCTAAAGAAGGAAGTCATAAAAATATTATCTCTATTATATATATATTTATACATACAGACATATATGTACATATATCTTTAGCATTTTACTTTTCCTTAAACTATAAAATACAAATGTATTTATTCACTAATTTGATGAAATTTTAAAATTTGCATTTAGGATGAAGGAATTTATTGTTGTTGTTGACAATGGGACCCATGATTAAAGTTCTACATAATCTTTCTTAGATAAATGACATCTGCAATGAATTGCTTAGGCTTTTTAGTTTCTTTTTTTTTTTTTAAGGTGGATCAAGAACTGCAAAAATGTATATTCCTCCTTCAATCTTTTGCTCCTAATTTGACATTTTTATGATCGTGGTATGCTTTAGAATCTATCCAAAGAATTCCATTTAGTTTTCCCTGAAACATTTCTTTTTATGTTCTTGTACATAATATAATTAAATAACATAATTATAAAACAAGTACAATTGGCATAAAAGCATTTAAAAAAAAAAAGCACTGACTCTTGATAAACAGAAAATTCAAAGTGTCAAGAGCATGTCAAAGAGCTGTCTACTGGTATAAAGGACTCAGTGGGTCCAGGTCATCAGTTTGTTTTATAGAAGGAATAGAGTGTCATTTTATCTAATAATTTAGTTAATTCAGGATTGATTGAGAGGGTTTTTACTAAACTGCCTTCCAATAAAGTATCATCGACTCGTAGCATCAGTATATGAGTGCCTTTCTCTTTCCATTCTAGTTCTCAAATTTCAGTGGACATAAGAATTACTAACACAGCTTGTTAAAAATGCAGATTCTTGGGGCACGTTCATGGCTCAGTAGGTTGAGTGTCCGACTTTGGCTCAGGTCATGATCTCATGGCTTGAGTTCGAGCCCTGCATCGTGCTCTGTGCTGACAGCTCAGAGCCTGGAGCCTGCTTAGGAGTCTGTGTCTCCCTCTCTCTCTCTGCCCCTCCCCTGATCATGGTCGCTCTCTCTCTCTCTCTCTCTCTCTCTCTCTCGTTCTCTCTCTCTCCTTTCTCTCTCTCTCTCTCAACATTAAATAAATATTAAAAGAAAAAAATGCAGATTCTTAACACACCATTTTAACATATTCTAATTTGGGGCAATTCCCAAGAATTTGCAAATTATCAACCAAGGTGACCAGATCAAAATATTTAACCCGAGGATGATTTTTTTATGATTCTAATTAACCCAAAGTCTTCTAAAAAATTTGGTTAAGGCAACAAAATAAACTATCTAGGTCATTTCTCCTCCTTGATTAATCTCTTCCTTGATTAATTCTGAAGAGATAACTTTTAGAAAAGAATTCTCTTGGTCCAGTATTTTTATGATAAAGATTTTGACAATCTAAATATTCAGATTTATTTTAAAAATTGAAAACTAGATATTTGAAAAATATAAATGCATCTTAGCAGTAAGGGGTAGATCCTCTATAGCACATCGCATAGGGTTTTTTTTTTTTTTTTACAAATGGTTTATTGTCAAGTTAGTTTCCATATAACACCCAGTGATCATCCCCACAAGTGCCTTCCTCCATGCCCATCACTCCCCCTCCCCCCCACACCTATCAGTCCTCAGTTTGTTCTCAGCATTCAGGAGTCTCTCACGGTTTGCCTCTCTCCCTCTCTCCACATATTTCCCATCTTCTTCTCCCCCACGGCTTTCCATTAAGTTCCTCCTAATCCTCCTATACGTGCAAACATATGGTATCTGTCCTTCTCTGCCTGACTTATTTGGCTCAGCATAACACCCTCAAGTTCCATCCATGTTGCTACACATGGCCAGATTTCATTCTTTCTCAGTGCCGTGTAGTATTCCACTGTATAGATGAACCACATCTTCTTGATCCATTCGTGAGTTGATGGACACTTAGGCTCTTTCCATGTTTTGGCTATTGTTGAGAGTGTTGCTGTGAACATTGGGGTACATGTGCTCCTATGCATAAGCACTCCTAGATCCCTTGGGAAAATTCCTAGCAGTGCTACTGCTGAGTCATAGGGGAGTTCTATTGTTAATTTTTTGAGGAACTACCACACTGTTTTCCAGAGGGGCTGTACCAGTTTACATTTCCACCAACAGTGTAGGAGGGTGCCCATTTCTCCACATCCTCGCCAGCATCTAGAGTCCTCTGATTTGCTCATTTTAGCCATTCTGACTGGCATGAGGTGATATCTAGCGTGGTCCATTGTGTCTTTATTGATTTTCTGTCTAGTTGATCTGTCCATTGCTGTAAGTGGAGTATTAAAGTCCCCTGCTATTACCACGTTCTTATCGATAAGACTGTTTCTGTTTGTGATTAATTGTTTTATGTATTTAGGTGCTCCCATGTTTGGTGCATAGACATTTATAATTGTTGGCTCATTGATGGATAGACCTTTTAATTATTATAGAATGCCCTTCTTCATCCCTTGTTACTGTCTTTACTTAAAGTCCTGTTTGTCTGATATAAGTATAACTACTCCAGCTATTTTTTTTTACTTCCTGTAGCATGATACATATTTCTCCATCCTCTTACTTTCTTTTTTTTTTAATATTTTTATTTATTTCTAGGAGAGAGAGAGAGAGAGAGAGACAGCGTGAGCAGGGGAGGGTCAGAGAGAGAGGGAGATACAGACTCTGAAATAGGCTCCAGGCTCTGAGTTGGCAGTCAGCACAGAGCCCGACGAGGGGCTCAAACCCATGAACCGCGAGATCATGACCTAAGCGAAAGTTGGACCCTTAACCGACTAAGCCACCCAGGCGCCCCTCCATCCCCTTACTTTCAGTTGAGGGTGTCCTCCTGTCTAAAATGAGTTTCCTTAGACAGCAAATAGATAGATTTTGTTTTTATCCATTCTGCTACCCTATGTCTTTTGATTGGGGCATTTTGTCCATTTGCATTCAGTGTTATTATTGAAATATATGTGTCATTTTTGGGATTCATGCTTGTGGTGTGTCTCTAGCATCTTGTGTTCCTTGCAACATATCCCTCAGAGAGTCCCCCTCAGGATCTTGTAGAGCTGGTTTAGTGGTGACAAATTCTTTCAATTTTTGTTTATTTGGAAATACTTTGATATCTCCTTCTATTTTGAATGGGAGGCTTGCTGGATAGAGGATTCTTGGCTGCGTATTTTTTCTGTTCATCACACTGAAGATCTCCTGCCATTCCTTTCTGGCCTGCCAAGTTTCAGTAGATAGGTCTGTCACCACTTTGATAGGTTTCCCTTTGTATGTTAGGGCCCTTTTCTCCTAGCTGCTTTCAAAATTCTCTCTTTGTCCTTATATTTTGCCATTTTCACTATGATATGTCGTGCAGAAGATCAATTCAAATTAAAGGCGAAAAGAAATGATGATGGTGTCGGGGCGCCTGGGTGGCTTAGTCAGTTAAGCGTCCGACTTTCGCTTAGGTCATGATCTCACGGTTCATGGGTTCGAGCCCCACGTTGGGCTCTGTGCTGACTGCCAGCTCAGAGCCTGGAGCCTGTTTCAGTCTGTGACTCCCTCTCTCTCTGACCCTCCCCTGCTCACTCTCTCTCTCTAGAAATAAATAAAAAAAAAAAAAAGAAATGATGATGGTGTTATCCAGAGAAACTATATAGTCTGATTACTCCAGAGAGAAAGAGATGAAAAGTTACATAGGTGTAGAATGTACATCTAGAGAATGGATTAAATGTGACTGTTTAAGCAAGCCAGTAACCAGAATTAATTAGGGCGGTGCATCCACGTTGGTCTCGCCCTGGCTCAGGTTAGGGGTAAAAAAAAAAAAAGAAGAGGGCAGCTCTCTAGCTGGAATGGGCGTAGTTTGATACAATGCGTCCCTTGGGAGTCCTGCCTTGGCGGTTGTGGGGAGGAGTGGCAGCGCTCCAGTCCCTTCTTGAACCAAGCCCTGCAACTCGCTTTTTTAGGTGTGTAAACTCCCTGTGTCGGGGTGCAACCAAGGTGGGCCATGCTCTATATCCCAAGACAGGCCTTGTTTTCAGATCTCAATCCGCATGCCCCACTGAAATTGTTGGAAACACAAACTCGCAGGCGATCCCCTCAGGGCAGTCCCAAGCCTCTTGCCTTCCCCCTGGGTATTGAGCCAGAAGTCTCTGCTCCTGTCTCCTCTAGGTCGGGTTGGCGAGCGAGGAGCAGTTTCATCAGGGGGTCGCCTGGGAAGAGTGCGTCCCGCCCAGTGTCAGCTGGAGAGCAGGAAACTGGGTCCCTCCGTGTCTTGTCGCCCAAAACAGGAACTCGCGGGCAAATCTCCCAGTTTTAAGTCCTTTTGCCTCCCCTCTAGGGATCCAGCTGAACCAGAAGCACGAAGGCATGGCCGCCGGGCATCCCCTCCAGGTCAAGCTGGCGCTCAGGGAGCAATTTCCCCAGGGGTCACCTGGGACGAGTACGTCCAGACTAGGGTCAGCTGGAGAGCAGGAAGCCGGATCCCTCTGTGTCCCGAGCAGAGGTTTTTTTTTGTTCCCCAGTGGCGGGGACAGTGTCTTGAGCAGTTTCGGCCACTCTCTTTCTACTCTAAACTCCCTGCAGAGGGGATTTGCCCCCGTCCCTCTGTGTCTCTGGTCCCGACCTGATTTTACCTTCTCCATTTCACACTCACGCTAGAAGTTTTTCTCAGCGGACTCTGTCTCCTTTTCCTCCCAAACTCCTGGATTCTGTAAAGGTACCAATGTATTCAGGCCTTCTCCATGAGAGATATGGGGGCGAGTGCAATGTACGGAGTTCCCTACTTCTCAGCCACCTTGCCCCCTTCCTCACGTAGGGTTTTTCAGAGTTGGATTAGGATTCAGAGGTTACTCAGATTCTTCTTTTTTTAAAAATTTTTAAATTTGAGTATATTTGACATACAATATTTATTTATGTTTATTAATTAATTTATTTATGTATTCATTCATTTATTTATTTATTTTAACGTTTATTTTTTTAATAGTTTATTGTCAGGTTGGTTTCCATATAACACTCAGTGCTCATTACAACAAGTGCCGTCCTCCATGCCTGTCACCCCCCTTCCTTTCTCCCCCACCCCCATCAGCCCTTAGTTTGTTCTCAGCACTCAAGAGTCTCTCATGGTTTGCCTCCCTCCCTCTCTACAACTAGTTTTCCCCTTCTCCTACCTCATGGTCCTCTGTTAAGTTCCGTATAATCCTCCTATATTGCAAACATATGGTATCTGTCCTTCTCTGCCTGACTTATTTGGCTCAGCATAACACCCTCAAGTTCCATCCATGTTGCTACACATGGCCAGATTTCATTCTTTCTCAGTGCCGTGTAGTATTCTATTGTATAGATGAACCACATCTTCTTGATCCATTCGTGAGTTGATGGACACTTAG
Organism: Hyaena hyaena; assembly: GCF_003009895.1. Lineage (NCBI taxonomy): Eukaryota > Metazoa > Chordata > Mammalia > Carnivora > Hyaenidae > Hyaena > Hyaena hyaena. The sequence goes on along the minus strand of NW_024081303.1, from coordinate 446,425 downwards.
GCTCTTTCCATGTTTTGGCTATTGTTGAGAGTGTTGCTGTGAACATTGGGGTACATGTGTTGCTATTCATCAGCACGCCTGTATTCCTTGGGTTAATTCCTAGCAGTGCTATTGCTGGGTCATAGGGGAGTTCTATTGTTAACTTTTTGAGGAACCTCCACACTGTTTTCCAGAGGGGCTGTACCAGTTTACATTCCCACCAACAGTGTAGGAGGGTGCTCGTTTCTCCACATCCTCGCCAGCATCTAGAGTCCTCTGATTTGCTCATTTTAGCCACTCTGACTGGCGTGAGGTGGTATCTCAGTGTGGTTTTCATTTGTATTTCCCTGATGAGGAGGGATGCTGAGCATCGTTTCATGTGTCTGTTGGCCATCTGGATGTCCTCTTTGGAGAAGTGTCTGTTCATATCTTCTGCCCATTTCTTCACTGGGTTGTTTGTTTTTTGGGTGTGGAGTTTGATGAGATCCTTATAGATTTTGGATATTAACCCTTTATCTGATATGTCATTTGCAACTATCTTTTCCCATTCCGTCGGTTGTCTATTAGTTTTGTGGGTTGTTTCCTTTGCCGTGCAGAAGCTTTTATTCTTGATGAGGTCCCAATAGTTCATGTTTCCTCTTGATTCTCTTGCCTTTGGGGATGTGTCAAGTAAGAAATTGCTATGGTTGAGGTCAAGGAGGTTGTCTCCTGCTTTCTCCTTTAAGATTTTACTCTTTTTTGAGAGACAGAGCATGAGTGAGGAAGGGGCAGAGAGAGAGGGAGATACAGAATCTAAAGCAGGCTCCAGGCTCTAAACTGACAGCACAGAGCCCCACGAGGGTATCCAAGTCACAAACCATGAGATCATGATCTGAGCCAAAGTTGGATGCTTAACCAACTGAGCCACCCAGGCACCCCGATGTACAATATTATATTGGTTTCATATGTACAATCTAGTGATTTAAGTTCTCTTTATGTTATGCTATGCTCACCACAAGTATAGCTGTCACCATACAATGCTATTACAGTATCGTTGACTATATTCCCTATGCTTTGATTTATTCATTCCATAACCAAAAACTTTCATCCCCACCCCTTCACTCAGTTTGCTCATCCTTCCCATCTGTCTTCTCTCAGATAACCATCTGTTTGTTCTCTATATTTATATATCTGATTCTTCTTTTTTTTGTTTATTCATTTGTTTCGTTTTTTTGTACATTCCACATATGAGTGAATCATATGATATTTATCTTTCTCAGTCTGGCTTATTTCACCTAGCATAATACCTACTAAGTCTATCCATATTGCCGCACATAGCACAATCTTATCCTTTTTCATGACTGTGTAATATTTGTTATATATGTGATATATATCACATACTATGTATCCATTGATGGACACTTAAATTGTTTCCCTATCTTGTCTATTATAAATAATGCTGCAATAAACATACGGGGTGTCTGGGTGGCTTAGTCGGTTAAGCGTCCGACTTTCGCTTAGGTCATGATCTCACGGTTCGTGGGTTCGAGCCCCGCGTCGGGCTCTATGCTGACTGCCAGCTCAGAGCCTGGAGTCTGTTTCAGAGTCTGTGACTCCCTCTCTCTCTGACCCTCCCCTGCTCACGCTGTCTCTCTCTCTGTCTCCTAGAAATAAATAAACATTAAAAAATAAATAAATAAATAAATAATGCTGCAATAAACATAGCAGTGTATATATCTTTTCAAATTACTCTTTTGTTTTCTTTGGGTAAATACCCAGTAGTGGACTTCTTGGATCATATAGTATTTCTATTTTTAACTTTTTGAGGAACCTCCATACTGCTTTTTACAGTGGCTGTACCAATTTATATTCCAACAATAGTGCATGAGGGTTCCTTTTTCTCCACATCCTCACCAACACTTATTATTTCTTGTCTTTTATATTTTAGGCATTCTGACAGATGTGGAATACATTCTTGCTTAAGTATTAAACAATTTCATAGGAACAAACTCACTTTAGTTTCTATCCAAGTTACTTTGCTATTAAACAGAATTTAAATAAACCTACAGTAAGGTAAATGAAAGAATTTGTTATCTAAAAAACATGTCTCTTGTAAGCCAATGATACTAAAACCTGAATTTATAATAAGTAGGTAATGCTCATTATCTCCTAAAACAAGAACAACTAAACACTTATTTATTTATTTATTTATTTATTTTTTTTGGCAGTAGAAAACCAAAGTTAATTTACTAATACTTTTAGAGGTTTAGGGCCTTTAATTAATCTTGACTAAACTGCAGTGTAGCTACCTAGTCTCTAGCAGAGAAGAATGGGGGACAGAGCAAGAGGATTTTTATCAGGCTTTCTTGCTATTTTTTCAAGTTTGATAGGGGCATTCAGCTGCATAGGAAGATGATTTTCTTACTAGGATGAATGTTTCTGAACTTTTATTGCCAATCTAGGATTCTAGGACACAGATTTAGCCTGGAAGCCAAGGCTGGCCTGATGGTGTTAATGGATGTCAGGAAGAGAGAATGCCAAGAGGTCAGGGAGGAGTTGAAATGTGAAGAGATTCTAGTTGAAATGTGAAATGGCTCTAGGAGGCTGAAGCAGAAGTCTTATTTTAAGGTGCTTGAGGCTTCCATCTGTGAGTCAGGCAGGAACTGTGAAAGGCCTCAGCCTTCTCAGGGAAGTGTGGGAGTAAATATACATGGGCTGAAAGTCCAGGGCTCCACTGAAGAGGACAGCTGGTGAAGGAATTACCCTTGGGAACAAAGATTTGGGTCTCTTAGTGAATTTTAACGTGTAAGAGAACTAATATTTATTGAATGCTCTCTTATATACATCTTTTCATGTAAAATTGTCAAGAAGTTAAAAAAATGGTTGAGATAAAATATAAAGGGGTTGCAGTAAAAGGCATCAGCTTTATAAGGCTTGCTTTTGTATTCATAATTTGGGATATTACAGATTAGAGAATTGGCTGATGTCAGGCAGTGCTATGTATCAGACACCTTAGTCTGTAGTACATAGATGTTCTGACAGAGACTCTTTCCTTGACCAAATTCAGCCTTTTCTTGAGACCTCTTTTCCACCAGGCTTCAATCTTGGCTTAGAAAGACTACAGACTCTCAGCATAAACAATTTTATTCACTGTCCCCCAGCACCCCAAGGCTGGAACAAATACTAGCCGGTTCTCCAAGCTCAAACCTATATACCTAGAATGATCAAGTTTCACTTAAGTTCCTGCCTGGGAGAGCAGAAGTCTGCCAAAATAATTACTGTTTATTTCAATAAATTTTTGTTTGTTTGTTTTTTATTTATTTTTGAGACAGAGCACAAGTGGGAGAGGGGCAGAGAGAGAGGGAGACACAGAATCTGAAACAAGCTTCAGACTCTTGAGCTGTCAGCACAGAACCCAATGCAGGGCTCAAACCCATGAACTGTGGGATCATGACCTGAGCCAATGTCAGATGCTTAACTGACTGAGCCACCCAGGAGCCCTGATTTCTGTTTATTTCAGTCAACACCTGATGATAGGTCCCCTGACCCCCAGTGTCTGTGAGAGGATAGGAGCCTAACTTTGATAAGTTCTAGTTAGCAAACTCAGATGGCCCATTCACATTGACCAACCTACCTACTGACTTTTTTGTAATTTCCCATTTTCCAGATTCCCATTTTCTAATCTCCTATTTATTCTCCTTCTTTATTCCCTCATTCTTCCTTTAAGATGCCTAGTCACTTCTACATCAATCAAAGTTAAACTTGATTTGTAGTGGACTCTCTTCCCAACTGCAGTAGTTATTGAGTAAATCTGTCTTTATTGTCTTTAACTACAGTCTGGCTTTGTTTCTCTTTGGCAGTTTTCATAAGTAGTTGGAATGGCTCTAGTTGTAAGATGATATTTCTCCCACCTTCCCATTTGTGTTATGGATATAGACCTAGCTTATGGATTTTCTCAGATCCATTCAACCCCACAGGCTCCATGGTTCTTGATTGCTTATCACAGTGACTCTAGGGCCTTGTCTGATCCATCTGGAGCCAGTGGGCATCCAGAAGGAATGTGGATGTGCAGGGGCATTAATGCTGTATGGGCAAACTTGACTAAAGGGAGATAGGAAACAGGAAGGAATCAGCAGATAAATCAGCAGATAACCTTTTTTCTAACAGAAGATTTCAAGACATGGTGGCTCCATATGGCCTTTTCTAGAGAGGTTCTGTGACACTGAGCAATCCATTGTGTGCTTTTTGAAGCTATGGTCAGCTTAGCAATGCGCTATTGTGTTTGACTTCTCTTCTTACCTGACTGAATTCTCTTTTCCTTCATTCTTGCTTCCCTGAGATTGCACTCCCCAATAAAACATTAGCACAAAAGTTTTGCCTCAGGCTCTGTTTTTTTGTTTGTTTGTTTGTTGTTTTTATTTTTATTTTTTTAAAATATTCTTATTTATTTGTAGGAGAGAGAGAGAGAGACAGCGTGAGCAGGGGAGGGTCAGAGAGAGAGGGAGACACAGACTCCGAAACAGGCTCCAGGCTCTGAGCCGGCAGTCAGCACAGAGGCCGATGCGGGGCTCGAACCCACGAACCGCGAGATCATGACCTAAGTGAAAGTCGAACGCTTAACCGACTAAGCCACCCAGGCGCCCCTTTGTTTTTGTTTTTAAATTGAAGCTAAGAAAATGGATTCCAGGATTAGTCCTAAAAAGAAAACTCTCAGGATGAATTTTTGAGTTGGGTTACCTGCTTGACTAAAGACAATAAAGACCCTATTGTTGGTGGTAAGTGGGGGTGTTAATGACCCCTGGTAGTGAAATCACAATTAATGAAGCTTTGCCTGCGGTTAGTTGGGAGGAGATCCAAGGTGAAGGGCAGTATATTTTCCTTAGCTGCCGTTAAAATGGTCGGTCTTTCCAAGGAAGCAGTCTGCATTGGTTTAATGGTCATGAACTCTTTTAGTTTTTGTTTGTCTGGGAAAGCCTTTATTGAGAAAGCCTTCTATTCTGAATGACAGCCTTTCTGGATAAAGGATTCTTGGCTGCATATTTTTTCCAGTTCAGCACATTGAATATTTCCTGCCACTCCTTTCTGGCCTGCCAAGTTTCAGTGGACAGGTCTGCTACAACCTGTATGTGCCTACCCTTACAGGTTAAGGACCATTTGTCATTAGCTGCTTTCAGAATTCTCTCTTTATCTTTGTATTTTGCCAGTTTCACTATGGTATGTCATGGTGTTGACCTGTTTTTTTAGGGGGAATTTTTTTTTTTTTGAAGGGAGTTCTCTGTTCCTCTTGGACTTGGATGCCTGTTTCCTTCTCCAGATTAGGGAAGTTCTTAGCTAAAATTATTCAAATAAATCTTCTGCCCCTTTCCCTCACTCTTCTTCTGTAACTCCTCTGATACAGATTTGTTTTATTTTACAGTATCACTTAACTCTCTAATTCTCCCCTCATGATCTAGTAATTTCCTTTCCCTTTTTTTTTTCATCTTCATCACTTTCCATAATTTTATCTTCTATTTCACCTATTCTCTCTTCTGCTTCTTCCACCCTCACTGTCACTGTATATAGTTTATTTTACATTTCATTTATAGCATTTCTTAACTCATCATGACTATTTCTTAGGTCTTTGATCTCTGCAGCAATAGATTCTCTGCTGTCCTCTATGCTTTTTTTTAAGCCCAGATATTAGTCTTATGACTGTTATTCTAAATTCTTGTTCAGATATACTGTTTATATCTGTTTTGAACAATTCTCTGCTGTCATTTCTTCCTGAATTTTCTTTTGAGGCAAATTCTTCCATTTCAGAATTTTGGCTAGGTTTCTATCTTTTACCTGTTTTTAGCTTGTTAAGTGTCCTGCACCTGTGAGTACTACTATATTAAAAAGGGGTCACACACTGTCGAGAGCCTGGCACCTTAGGAAGTGTTTTTTGAGTGTGTTGTGTGAACTCTGTTTTTGTATATTTGGCTGCTCTGTCCCACTGGTCAGTCCTCTCCAAAGCTCCTCCTTGCTAGTAGTGGTGGAATGTTTGGATCTTCAACCAGGTGTGCTTTGATTTGTTCATTGAAGTTACCCTGGAAAAACAGAAAGGGGGAGGTGCCTGATCCCATACAAAGAAAAAAATGAAAGGGAAGAAAAGAAGACCAAGCAGAGAGTCAAGCAAACTATAATGCTTGACTCAAAGAGAAAGAAAGGAAAATAAACAATCAGAAGATATAGAAAAGGTGTAAAAAGAATAGAGTAAAAATACCTGCTTAAGTAAACAGAACAAAAAATTGTTTTATATATTGTTTATATATATAAAATAAGAATTGACCAAAACCAAATAAGAAACTATGCACCTGATTCCAAAAGAAAAAAAGAAGAGGGTAGAAGGAAAAAGAAAAGAGAAGACCAAACAGACAAACTGACAGATGGACGAGCAGACACACAGACAAAAACAAAAAATAGTTGTCTTTTGGTGCCTGGGACCAGTGGCTGTGATGGTCTAGAGCAGAGGCCGTCTTGTAGGCTCAGTATCAATCTTCCTCCAGTAGGTAAGCTGTTGTGATGCAAGGAGGGACTGAGTTTGGTGGAAGTGGTCCCGCCTCCACTAAGGGCTGCTGTTCTGCTCCCTGAGGTCCAAAGGTTGGTGTTGGGTAGAAAATGACAACACCACGTGTCTCAAACCATGCTATTCAGGCAGCCCTCACAGAGTTAGCATGGGTGGTCAGCTTGCCTTGCTCCTCAGTTATCCCTGCCTTCTAAGAGTTTGGCTGGGATTCAAAACCCAATGTCTTAAAGGGCCCTGCACAATGCAAACCCTGTTCTGGTGTAGCGACAGTCTGTCCTGCCAATGAAAGGCCTTTGGCTGGTGTCTGCAGGGTCTTTTGTCCTTGGCAATATACTCTCTTTCCACAGTACTCGAGGAAGGGGCCTGTTCTCTCCCAGTGCACCCCTGAGATCGCTATAACGCCCCATGACTGGCTCCTTCCCCACCAGGTGCAGAGACAGCCAGGATATAGCCTAGAGAAAGCCAAACTTTTTGAAACCTCTGAAGTTTCAGCTCCTAAGGCTGTTTGCAAAACAGAAACTAGCCTCTCTGTATTTCTCATTCCCCAGTCCTTGGTCTGGGGAGGTTTTCCTCTTGTACTACTTCATTATCATAATTTCACAGCCCCTCTGTCTTTCTTTCCCTTTTGTCTCCATAGAAGCAGTTCCCTTCCCTTCATGCCTAAGCCGTTTTATCTCTCCCAGTTCACATAGATGCACTTTGGTCCCACCAAGCTGTCTCCCTCCACATATAAAGATCTTTCTGCCACTCCGCAGATTGAATTCTTGGGTGTTCCAAGTGATCTGACCTCAATACAACTGTGTTTGAGGGATGAAGGGAAATCCCAGCTCCCCTACTTTCCTACCATCTTACTCTTCCTGGGGAAGTCTGCATTGGGGTGTGTTGCAGCAGTGCCCACTCAGCCTTCTCCCTGAAAGGAACTGAAAGGACTTTGGCCTCTGTCTAGGAGCTCTCCTGCATCTACTGGGCTCTCATCCTGCATATGATGAGGCTACAGTCTCAGAGGATAAGATCAATGCCCTCATTAAAGCATCAGGTATAAATGTTGAACCTTTCTGGATGGGCTTGTTTGCAAAGGCCCTGACCAATGTCCATTTCGGGAGCTTCATCTGCAATGTGGGGGTTTATGGGCCTGCCCCAGCAGCTGACGCTATATCAGCAGGAGGTCTTGCTCCTTCTACCATGCCTGCCCCAGCTGAGAAGAAAGTAGAAGCAAAGAAAGAAGAATCAGAGGAGTCTGACGATGAGATGGGCTTTACTCTTTTTGAATAAACCTCTTCTGTAACCTGTTCAATAAAAAACTGAATTCTTAGAAAAGAAAAGAAAGAAAAGATAATTATATACTCAGGGCAGCTAACGGTTAACTTAAGAGACCCTCTGAAAACCAGCAAGATCAATGGCAGTCTGGCCTCAGGGTAGAATGGGATGAAAATCAGATCCAGATTCTAAGTGTAAGGACAGTAGAGTTGTAAAGGAATTTAAATGTGTAGCTTAATATGTATATACTATATTAAAACCAGGAACCAGGTAGGGAAAAGGGCACAAAAGATCTGTTATGAGGATATTTGAATGGATAAACTTAAGAACTCTCAACTTAAGAACCCAAAAATTTCCCTGGATTATTTCTAGGGCAGTGGAATCCACCTATTTCCTTTGCTAAAGGAAAATACCCTCCCCTTTCCTAAATCTGTACAATGCTCTCATTTGAAGCAGGTGCCTAATGAGATGATACTTGTTCTCTTTAAAAAGCTGCCTCTGCCACAACTCATCGCATCCAGGCCAATAACCAGAATCATAATTCAGCATAGCCTGAGAGAAAGAGCGCAGTTCCTGCTTAGGGAAGAAACAGATTACCTATTATATGACAGAATCTGGCTATTAAATATATTAGCAGAGAACAAGGGAATATGTATAGGAGTGGATTTTGAGGATATCAGATCAGGGGAATATAAAGCTGAACAGGAGAGAATTCACAGGTATCGGGGTATCTTCCATGACTCAAGATTCAATGTTCCAGGACCTAGAGTTTTTCTAAACACACCATCAAGTTGGTTTCTTGAAACTTGGTCATGACAATGGCCCAGAGTATGTGAGGTGAAGTTACCAGTTGTCTTGGCATTATATTGAGCAGTGACGACATATGGATCAGGAAAGCAGGAATATTAGAATGGATTTACTATGTACAACCTGAGAACTTATCACTGAGTATATTCCTTGAAAGGACTCAGAGCTCACTCCTATCTCTAAGGAAATATACTAGTGCTTGGTATGCCAGTTTCTTTAGGAAGCTTAGTGGTACCCGTTCTCTGCAAATGATGCTTGTAAATGTGGAATGGATATTAGGCTGCCTAATATTAATGAGGATAATGAGGACTCCAGAATGACAGAGACCCATGGCAGGACTTAATTTTCAGAGGCAAGATGCACATAATTAATGCAGTGGGCATCAAAATCAGAATACCAGTTAGAGTGTATTGACTGCCACAGACCTATGGAGATTTTAGGGGCAAGCTACATGGAGAACTGATCAGGCATTGCTTGATTAGAATAATTATTTTTTACGTCATTGTACTCCATGATATGCTGTGTAACAGACTCTATAGATGTACGTACCAGTGGGAGTGGCCGCTTCAGGAAGGTAGACCTGGGAAGAGGTCCTTGCAGGCTCTAAGAGGAGGCTTGATGCCATTTGGACAAAACTTTCTGTGGTCCCAGGAATCTCATGTGTGATTCAGAAGGGTGAGAGATACTGGGTATTGGTAGACAAATCCCTTGTCCTGTGGACCTCATTCAATAGGGAATAGCATGGATGAAGGAAGGCTAGATGGGCCCCTATAAAGTGCAGGTTTTGGGCAGAGGCTTGGTTTATGGGAAGTTGGGATGATCAAGGAGCTGGTGACTGGTGAAGCTAGGAGGTAAACATGGGAGGCTGTGGTAATAGGATGAAACTGATGAGATAAACCTTGAAGACAAGGCGTTTAGATTTTTGTTTTATTGGTATGCTTGTCTGCCAGTTAGACTACATTTAGGTCTGCAGAGCCTTAAGTAAGAGCTGATTAGTACCTTGTCTGAGGCTTATTTGTGAAACTTCAGGACAGGAGAACTTCTGAAAGAAGAGGTTTAAAATTTCAGCTAGTTTGCAGTGAAGCAGAGGTCAAAGTAGCCCAAAGCATTTACGTGGAGCCAAGGTAATATCATAATTTAAGGAAGGGACATTTCCATAATATAATTCACCATGTATACCCCAGGACCTGAAACTAGAAACAAAGTCCGTTTTAACTCACCTAAGAGCTGGGTAAGAGATAGAAGACTACATACACTTTGCTCTGAAGCTGACAAATAATTATGTTTTATGTTGTCTTGGTTTCACTTACAAACACCTTAAGGTGTTTACACCTTACAGCAGTGTCCTTGGATACCTTTTTTTGCACTCCACTTTCCTGTAAAATGAACCCCAGTTTGCCTGAATCTCAAACCCTAGTTCTACAATCCCAACCTCTGGCTTTGGGTTAAGCAAGTATTAGCTCTCATCTTGCCAGCTTTCCAATGTAAGCTTTCCCTAATGGAGTCTGACTTAGCTGGTGTGTCTGATTTCCTGATGTCACATGGCAAACCCTGTTCCAGTTCTGAGCACTTGCAATCTAACTTCTGCCCTAGCTAGAACAACCTCTGCCTCCCAGCACAGAGAAATTAAGCATTTTGTTATGAACCATCAGATTCAGAGCACCTGCTTGGTTGCCCTGGCAACAAGACAATGGCTCTGTTTTCCTTTAGTCCCTGGGCTTGGAGAATACGACACTACAGAAGGAAAATTCAGAGCCCCACAGACAGGTTCCTGTTGTTCGTTCCACCCAGTCAGTGTAGGTTGGGATGCAGATACAGATCATGCTTTCACAGAGCTGGGGCTTGCAGCTGCTGTGGGCAACTAGGGTCATCCCTATTTACCAATCCAGAGAAATGTAGAGGTAATTCAGTAGAACTCTCTGACATTAAGCAGCCATAATGATTTGTGAATATCCACAGCTTTGGTTGGGAACTGGAAAAGGAGGTAGGTGCTGGCAGGTACAAACTGATTGCATTTCTAACATACTGCATTTTAAAAGATGTGGAGGGTGATAGCTCTGCTCCTGAAGCCCAAAAGCCCTTGCCAGAGGGGAAGCAATAAAGGTCCACCCACAAGAACTGATAGGTATTCCTTATCTGCTAGGAGGAAGCATTGACACCTCTAGAGCTTTATTGGCTATCATGCAGGAAATGAGGCAAGGGTGGTCCAAACTTCCATCACAATTCAGCTAATCCTCAAGAGTGGATTATGTAATAACCCAGCTCAGGTCACCAGGCTTGAGCCTTTCAATATTAAAAAGCCTTTAAGGGAAATAAGTAAGTCAGAGAAAGACAGATATCATATGATTTCACTCATATGTGGAATTTGAGAAATTTAACAGATGAACATGGGATAGGCAAGGGAAAAATAAGCTAAAAACAGAGAGGGAGGCAAACCATAAAGAGACTCTTAAATATAGAGAACAAACCGAGGGTGCTAGAGGGGAAGTAGGTGGGGGGTTGGGTTAAATGGGTGATGGGCATTAAGGGGGGCACTTTTCAGGATTAGCACTGAGTGTCATATGTAAGAGATAAATCACTGGGTTCTATTCCTGAAGCCAAGACTACACTATATGTTAACTAACTTGAATTTAAATATAGATTAATTAATTAATTAAATTAACACAGGTTAAAAATATATTAACAAGCCTTTGTACAAGGCTAGAAATGAAACTAGCACACAATATGCTTCCCTCTCTCTTGAGTGATAGCAGGGCTACTTTTCCAAGGTATATGCATGTGTGTATGCACATGTGTGTTCACATGCATACCTGTCCCCCTCTGTTTGCCAGCTCCCCAAAACAAGGCACTTATATCCTTATCACACATCATGCCTATTTTTATACAGTTTGCATTATTCATATTCTACTTATAAAAGATACTTGCTTAAAGATCATCTATTGCACAAAAATTACTGATTGATTTTAAAGATTTGTTGTTGGCAATTAATGTATAGGAACACTTCCTCTGACAAGTGCCTTCTTTTGTACAGAGAAAACCTTTGGGAATGTTTTACACATGATGCTTCCACTATAAAGATGTACCCAAACAATCCTTGGTAACAGTAACTGATGTTTAGTAGTGGCAGCAGAACTTCTGCCATTTGGGGGACAGTAGATAGCTGAGAGCGTGGATCTGAGTCAGATGCACCTGGACTCAAATTTACAAGCTGCAGAGGCTTGGGCAATTTTCTTAATCTTCCTGCCTTAATTTTTTCATTTGTGAAATTTCTTCCTTAAAGTGCTTTGGTGGGATAAAAGAAGATAATAGATATACAGTCCTTAGAATATAGCACTCAAATAAATGCATGACATGAAGGTTTATCGGACTTTATCACTGTGCTCATGCTTATGAAGGCTCTTTAAATATTTGCAGAACATTTCTTTCTTTTATTTTTTAAAAAAGATATGCCAATATTTTATTTCTTCATAAAGAGCAATAAAAAAAATTTTGTAAATCAAAATTATTATGTATAATACCAAATGACTGCCACCAAAAAACCTAGAGCATTGCCCCTTCAAGAGGAGAAAGTATTTAAGCCTATTTATTAAATTTCTAAATTCTTTACAATTCCTTATCTCAACCATTCTATTTGCTGATTTGCAAACTGGTTTTTCACGAAGAAACTGGGCTCTCAATATTAAACAACACCCTAAATTAGTTTTAAAAAGTCTCTGGAACTCTAGCCATCCAACATTCCCCCTCCCCCCGAATAGTAACAAATAACAACTGTAAAAGAACTGTTTGTCCAAATGAGTTGCTTTGCTGAAGGCTAAATGGATTGGTAATATTTTATCACAAAGCAAATAACCATTTTTCACTGTTATTGATTTTAATGGAAACAATGCTCTTAACATCTGTACCTACAAACCATGAACTTTAAAAATACATATTTTGCAAATTTTTTCCCCACAATATCATTTCAGAACTGCTATAAAAATGTTATGAATAATTGTGATAATTATGAATTGAACTATATACAGCAAAACAAATCAGACTTTGTCTTCCAAAATTGTAAATGGACTTTGGTTCTTTTAGGAAACACTTTAACCATAAGTAAGCGTGATTCAACTGGCCTTACACATCACCACTGTTTCAGACATTGGTAGCTTTTGAAAATATATAGATAGTTAAATTTGATAGGCAGATTAGATAGGTCATAGATTTAAAATATATATATATGTATATGGATGGTCTCTCAATAGACACATACATGCATCCTGCTACAATGTTCATTTTTATATAATGTAATAAAAAACTAAGGGACATAAACCTCAACTTTAAACCTTATGTTTATGTATATATGGCGGGATGATTAAATCCAGGTCTCAGTCTTTGAAACACAAGATTGAGATGTCACGGCCACTAACTGAACTGATTAGTAATATTTGATTTGCATGCTGAAAATCCAGGACAGACACATTTAAACTCGCAGATAAACAACCATCTGAGCTAAAGAAAGGAGGATCTCCCCAGATGGAAACTGACACTGTAAGGGATCTGTACTGCAATGAGAAAATAATTTAACAATTACAAAAGGGATCTGAGTGAGTTATAAATACCAACAAGCAAGATTCCATGTGCATACATCTCCTCTTTGTAGAAGGAGGCTGTTTCAACAAAAACTGTAAATTGTGGTCTTCTTTCAAAACAATAAAATTTAATGCTAAAGCAGTTATAATCAAAAGTGGTACAGCAGTTGTTAGAAAACATTTTTCCATTAATATTGTTCAGTTTCTGGCACTTGTAGCAATAATTAAGTTATAAATGATAACTATGGCATCAATGGATATGTATTTACAAAAAATAAGTTGTTACAAAAAACAACTGTATATTTAAGTCACAATCTGTGGAAAGATAACATTACATCCTCAGCCTGAAAAAAATGCTGAGCAGCTTTGACCCCATTAGACAAAAATACATTAGAAGTGTAATGCTTTGAGGAGAAGTTCAAGACATAACAGGACTTTAGCATGGTTTAAGACCATGAGAGTTGAGGGGCGCCTAGGTAGCTCAGTTAGGCATCTGACTCTTGATTTTGGCTCAGGTCATGATTTCACGGTTGATGAGATCAAACCCCATACTATCAGAACAGAGCCTGCTTGATATTCTCTCCCTCTCCCTCTCCCTTTCTCTCTCTTTCTCTCTCTCTCTCTCTCGATAAACAAACAAACAAACAAACAAACAAAAAGACAGAGAGTTTACACAATCACTAGTAAGGTGAAGAATTTCCATCAGTTTAACATCACCACCAACAGGCCTTCTATAACTTCCTCTCAATAAACAAGACAGGTGTTAAAATGAACTAAAGGAGTTTGGGAATGTGGTATGCAGAGAGCAAGAGAAAAGGGAGCAAAAGCAGTGAAAAAGATTTTAAAAATCCTTCAAATTCCAAAACATATTTTCTAATCTTGAGAAAAGGGCATTGCTACTTTGGGATCTTGCCCCCCAAACCTTCCCAGACAAATGCAATTACCAAGATGTAATCCCACCTCTTGCCTTAAAACTCCATTTCCATCTGCTTGGTCTCAGTTTTCTCTTTAAAGTGCATTTGGTCCATTCTATGATTAACAGGATTTTTGTGTGTTTGTCCTCAGATATACCATTTGTTAAAATTGGGAGAAAGTCTAGAGTTGTGGCTAGTGCTAGTTTGAATTGCAGATAGGGTTTTAGTGGTATCTTTGCTGTTTGCAGAAGCTATAGTGGGTGGAGTGGAAGATTCATAGCCTGAACTGGCAGCAGAAGAGGAATCTGACCTTTGAGATTCATGAACCTTCATGCCCCTGTGCAGGGAGCTTGGGTGTGGGACTTGTCGCACACTTTGCAGATGCAGGGCTTGTCCAAGGTGTGCACATACATGTGCTTCCTGCAGAGCCTGCTGTTGGCAAAGCATCTATCATAGCCTTCAAAATCAAATTGGAAAGGCTTCTTCCTTGTATGGGTCCTCTCATGAATCTTGGGATTTCTGGAATGGACAAAGATCTTCCCACAGCCCAGGAAAGGCCATGGAAAGGGCCTCTGGCCTGTGTGCACTTGAATGTGGTTGACAGTTTGTGCTTCATCTTGAAGGACTTGCCCTCATGAAGGCACTCTTCCCAATAGTAGATGTGGTTATTCTGCTCCAGGCACCCCCCATGCTCCATGGTGACATGTATCACCAGCTCGTGCATGGTGCTGAAGGTCCAGTTACAGCTCTTGAGCTGGCTGAGCTTAGCCTCCTTGATCCACTTGCACAATGTTGTAGGACATTTCTTATATGTAAAAATGTTAATTACTAAATCATAATATGAAAAAGCCCGTTTCATCTCTTGCTATTTTCAAATGACGTTTTTCCCCCAGAAAAAACAAACAAACAAACAAGCAAAAAAAACAACCTTGCAATGTAGGAATATTTCTATGTACTAGCAGTTGATTGCATTGTTTTGCAAAGGGACTCCGAAAAAGGATAAATAAGGTTTGGTGGCTAGTTTGCATACAAATAATGAGCTATAGCTCACATAGTAATGGCACCTTTTCAGAGTTAACTGAACTTTCAGTTTTACTAAGACTGCCTGAATCATTTTCTTCCTGCTCTCCCTCCCTTACACACACACACACATGAACACACACCTACAATTATACTGAAGTTGCTATAATAAAATACAGTTTAATAACTGAAATTTAGATAAAAAATCTCTGAGCTTCAGTTAACAAGGTCACTTTAATCAGATATACTTTAGCAATTTTCATGATCAGAATGTCCAAAGAAGCTAAAATTAAAATTCCTTCTAACTTTTATTTGTTCTTTTATATTTTTAAGCAAGTGAGACACCACACCTTTGCTTTTGACTCTATAGGAATCAATGGATATGTTGGTCAGTGGCCTCAGAATCCTTCAAGACCTAGCCGGAAGGAAAGAAACATTTCATTTTTTTTGAAACACATTTCTTTTTTTTCTTTGAAACACATTTCTTGACCTCTAAATGACCAAAGTGCAATATCAGGAAGCTTTCAAGCAAAAAAGACACATGATCTTTCCTTGTCCTATGCACATAGAAGTCCTAGAAGACATCAATGTGTCTTCCATCCTCATTTAAATGTTGCACAGGTAGTCTTCATGTCAGAATGGAAGAAGTCCAGTGGGCCATTTGAAGTAAGCATGGAATTCAGGATGAATTCTCCATAGAAACCATATTATGCATAGTGGTTAGCTGTTTAATATATAATGCTCTGAAGTAGAGTTCCAATAGAAGTATAGGAGTTGGCCACATGATGAACAGTATTTTTATAGGGAAATGTGTTGAGGAGTCCAACTAAAGATGCCAGGAATGGGAGATTCTTCTCTCCCTCATCATCTGCCACTTCTGAAGTCTCTATCACTTAGGACAGGGAATCTCCTTAGGAGATGACTGGGAGGAATGTAATAAGGTATGGAGCTAGAAGCTTTCAGAGATTGGGGGTTGGGAAATGATGTGTTGTAAGAAGCTGAGAATTCTTCCTTGCTCAACTTCTTTTTTCTTTTTATTTATTCCTTTCTGAAAGACACAGAGAGAGCATTAGTGGAGTAGGGGCAGAGAGATTGAGAGAGACAGAGAGACAGAGAGACAGAGGGAGAGAGAGAAGCACAGAATCTGAAGCATGCTCCAGGCTCTGAGTTGTAAGCACAGAGCCCGATGTGGGACTTGAACCTGTGAACCATGAGATTATGACCTGAACTGAAGCTGGATGCTTAACTGACTGCACCACCCAGGTGTCCCTTCCTTGCTGGATTTCTGAACAGTTCCTGGCACACGTTCTTTTTTTTTTCTTTTCTTTTCATCCACTGATCCTAATAAATTGATCCTCTTCCTTTCCCCTCCATTGCCACAAATAATCCTTGTTTCAGAGAAAGATTTCTCACTGCTCATTTTGGATCAGAAAAAGGGGTTCCCTCTACTTCCCTGGTCCCAAAGCAAATCCATTAACTTTTTCATATACTCTAGGAGTTAACAACAACAACAACAACAACAAGAATATTCCTCCAACCCCTTCTCAGTATTGCAAGTAAGTTCTACAAGTTAAGGTCAAAATCCTAGTCAATGATAAATCTCTTTCTACTTAAGGAACTGGTGTAGGGGCACCTGGGTGGCTCAGTTAGTTAAGCGTCTGACTTCGGGTCAGGTCATAATCTCACGGCTTGTGGGTTTAAGCCCCACGTCAGTCTCCAGAGCCTGGAGCTTGCTTCAGATTCTGTGTCTCCCTCTCTCTCTGCCCCTCCCTGAGTCATGCTCTCTTTCTCTCTGTCTCAACAAGAAATAAACATTTAAAAAAACTTAAAAAAAAAAAAAAAGGAACTGGTGTAAGGTTTATCTGTACTTCAAGGGGAATCATAGATTTAGGCTTTAATGATAAACATTTCATCAAGACATGTAGCTAATGGAGGTTTAGAGATGAAGAGCATGACTGGGATTTGTGTGGCACAAAATTGTAAAATGGCAGCGTGAGACAAGCTGTGAAGTAGAGAAGTGGCTGGAAGAAGAGGTGTGTTCAGGAGTTTCTATTTCTTTGGTCTAAATCCACTTCTGCAGAAGTCCTGGATGCTTGGTTCGGGTGCTCAGAGACTTCTTAAAGGTAATTCAAGAGACAACGTCCAGGAATGAAATCACAGCTAAGATGCCATCAAAAGGAATGAGAGAGACATGAAACCCAAGTGGCAGACAATGAGATAGGACTGGGGGTTAACTAGGCCAAAGCAAGAGATTCCCAATGGAGCCTGGTGAGACTCCCAAGGGACAATGATATAAGCACTTGCTTTTCTAGGCCTCTCAAGCTCTATGAGGGAAGGAAAGTTCTGAAGGCACTGAATAGACTTGCATACCATTCCACAGATCACCACCTATCTTGCTTGAGCTAAGGGCATGTGTGCCAAAATAGGAGTGAGAAGACTTCAAAGCATTCTGGAGGCAGACATCTGAGCAGGTGATGCAAGCAGAAGTAAAAGCTATAAGGCTTAACAACCAGGTATGGGGTAGAGTTAGTTGTTGGTTGCCTACTTGCCTTGAAGTCTTTAGTGGCTTCAGATGCCTCCTTGGTTTTAACCTAGTTTGTCTTTCTTACTCTGGCTAGTTTGATCTGTTGTTGAGGTTGATATTTGTCATCATTCTGACCCCATTCTATGTATAGATCAGGTTTTATTTACTGGTTCTATCTCCCTTCTGTCCTATGGATTTTGATGAGTTATGAGGAGAGCCCAGTCAGGTCCTAGACTTTCTTCACTCCTGTCATTTATTTACTGAGCACTTACTGTGTGCCAGACACTAGTTAGATGCTGGGGATTTAATAGTGAACAAAATGGACAAAAATCTCTTCCCTTATGGAGTTTTCATTCTAGTAGAAGAAGTAGACAAGAAACAACATGAGTAGCAAAAATATATGATATATATGCTAAAGCCAGAAATAGGGATATGGTGGTTAAAATTGTACATAGGGTGGCCAAAAAGAGTGACTTTTGAGCAATAATGAAGGAGATTGTACTAATCTGGTCGGATGGTCATAAAAAGATACCACAGACTGGGCCACACAATCAGCAGATATTTATTTTCTCACAGTTCTGGAAGTGGAAAGTCCAAGATCAAGATGCTGATAGAGTTTTTTAAAAATTTTTTTAAATGTTTTTTAAATGTTTATTTATCTTTGAGACAGAGACAGAGAGCGAGTGGGGGAGGGTCAGAGATAAAGGGAGACACAGAATCTGAAACAGGCTCCAGGCTCCAAGCTGGCTGTCAGCACAGAGCCCAACGTGGGGCTCGAACCCACTAACTGTGAGATCATGACCTGAGCCGAAGTCAGACGCTTAACCAACTGAACCACCCAGGGGCCCCTGATAGAGTTTGTTTCTGGTGAGACCTCTCTTCCTGGCTTGCAGATAGCTCTGCCACTTACTAGCTATATATTTTAGGGAAAATTACTTTATCTCTTTGAGTCATGGCTTCCTTATCTGTAAAATTGGAATAATAAAAAACCTACACCAAAGAGCTACAGTGAAGATTAAATGAGTTAAAGCAAGAAATGCATTAGAATAGTTTCTGGTCCTTAGTAAGTGGCATATAGATTTTAGCTCATATTATTATAAATGTTTGCCTTCTTGTCAACTATACACATTGCTAACTAAGCAGTCTTTGGTGACTCCAAATGTATGGGTTGCCCATAACCTCTTCCATAACATTCAAATGGGTTTATCAAGTTTTCACAGGCAGAAAAATAGAGTCAGATATCAAAGGAAAAACTAAATAAAAAGGAGTGTATTGAGAAAATATGAGCCATTTGATGGAAACACTTGGTTTGAATACCAAATCCACTGGGCCAGAGATAGGCTCAAGTTTGGGGGTGTCAAAGATTTGGACTCAGACAGAGGTGGGGCAGAGTTCAGAGGAAGGAGAGTTCAGAGAGGCAGCAGGCCAAGAATAAGAGAAAGGATGTCCAGGATGGTTGATACAAATGTTCACCCCAATCCCCTTAACTCCCCACCCAATCCCCTCAAGAGAGCTCCATGAAAGAATTTGATCTTGCCAAGGATATGCTTGCAGTGGGAGGCTGATTACCACAATCATTTTTCTAGCTCTATAACCTTTCCATGGTTTTAAGTATAGAGGGAGCCAAAGTATCAACCAGGAGGAGGTTAACACCTCTATATGCTCTGGATTCCCAGTCCAGGTTTTTGGGCCTAGGAGATAGTATGTGAAGATGGGTAAAAGTCTAGATGCACCACGCTCAGCAAGGATCAACGGAAGGCAGGGTACATATGCATAAATAGGAATAATAAGATATGAGACTTCCTAGGGTAGATAAAATTTTTGAATATGCTAAGAAAAGTATCTTCCAGTTTTGTGCAAGGTTGAGTGGAACAGATGTTCCATTTCCTGTGCTGCCTCAACCCAGTGGTCATTGGTGTATTTAAAGATATTTTATACCTTTCCATTGGTAGTGTGGCTTTTCGAGGTGCCAATCACTAGCATGATATCAATAACCAGTAATTTGGAAATATGGGGTAAATAATGGTCTGGAAGCTATATGAGCTATGGAATGATATATGTTGGGTGGTGAAGCAATGCAGTAAATTATGAGTTTATGGTGGTAGAGAATGTTGACCAGCCAAGTTGTCTGTAAGAAGTGTTTACAGGCTGACATAGAGGCACAGTGTCCTTTGCTTGTGTTTGTGGAGCTTGAGGGACCAATTTTTTGGGAAGATTTCTATTGCCTGGCTTTGTTGTATAATAAACAATTTGGCCAGTCTTTGTCCCTGGCTCCTTGGAGGGTGCCTCTAAATCCTTGGACTTTCCTGAGTGATAGGAGTGTCTTTATTATTCATGTAGGTCCTTGGATAGTATGGTATGGGCTGGCCATGCTGGAAAGACCCACCCGTGTGATTGGAGATTTGGGGATTTGAGCCACACAGTATCAGTCTGACCCCTGAAGATTTGAAGATGGAAATGGGACCAGAGCTTGCATCCAATCATGTGGACAGTGATTCAATCAATCATCTGTGTAGTGAAACTTCAGTAAAAACTCTGGATACCTGAATCTTAGGTGAACTTGCGAGGTAGATAATCATACATCAATGTGCTGGGAAGGTGATGTGTCCTGAGTACATGGAGGCTTCAGGTTTCTTTCCAGATCTCATTCTATGTGTCTCTTCTTTTGGCCGGTCCTAATTTGTATCCTTTATAATAGAACAGTAATTTTAAGTGTGGTCCTTTCTTGAGTCCTGTGAGTCATTACAGTAAATTATGGAGTCTAAAGGGGAATTAAGAATCCCTGAAGAGTTTGTAGCCAGTTAGTCAGAAGTATGTGTGCCCTCGATTTCAATACAGATTTCTAAGCCAATATTAGGATATTTGAAGCCATAGTACCAAGTTAAAATGTGACAAAATAAAAAAGAGAAGCTAAGAATGATGTGAAATCAGACAAATTAGGAAGGAATCAGTTTCATCAGGACTTTTTATAAAGTGCTCATAGCCCTTGGTAAATAGCTATGCTGGACCTTAAGTTGTGTGGTAAATGCCTGTGTGTTTGTATGTTGTTACTAAATTCTGCCTCCCCCATATGAATGTAAGTTCCATGAAGGTAAGGGTTTTTTTGGTCTGTTTTGCTCACTGCTGAATCCTTAGCACCTGAACAATGCCTGGCATATAGCAGGTGCTCAATATTTGTTGAATAACCAAATAAACTCTTTTATAGTTAAAGAAATAACATATTCAGAGCAGAGGTTCCTCTTCTCCCCAAGCCAGGCTGCCATCATCTTTCTAGTTTTCCCAAGACTGCCCATCTGACCCACAACTTTCCTTGTGGGAATAACAAGTGATTTCTGTCACCTTAAAAACCCATGTGACTCTTCTTTTTTCTGGCATGTATACAACACTTGAAGAATATCAGAGAGGATTTCTGTGTTAGTTAAGTTTTGACATCAGAGTCCAGCTCACATTCACTTCTTTGAGATTGTATTCTGCCACCAGCCCTACCTAGCTAAGTCTAGGTAGTCCTATGGCAATTCTTTGCACATCTGCCTTGGTCTTTTAGTAGATTACCTTCTGTGCTTGGATATATCCCAAAAACAAAAAGCAGAAACAAAGCTTACATTTATACGACTGTACAGTCAGACAGTTCCCATCTCATTGAATCTTTTTATCTCTTAGTTCTAGTGTTCTAAAAAGAAAGTTTAGTTCATCCAAGTCTATGAATTTTTCTGCTAAGTTAGATAACCATTTCTGATGCAATTGTCTTCAAGTTATTTGGAGTAGGAGAGATAGAAGAGGAGAGTTTCCTTGGAGAGGTGGCACTATGTTAGATGCATTACTTTTGATGCCATGGGTCTGAGGCTGAATAGCCAGGACTGGGGTAGAGGTAATCAAAATCTTCAACTTCCAGAAGAACCCATTTCTCTTCTTAAGATGGCCAATGATTTAAGTGGTAATAGAAATAAACAAGGAATGAACTTTTAACTTACCTGGTGAACTCTCAGGAATTTTCAGGCATTTCTGAATATTTTAGGGGTCTGATCAGTAATTTCTGAGAGATTATCAAGTGATACGATAATATATTCATACTAGCTGGCCATCATCTTTAAGGCATTCTTCACTTGTCCCTTGGCTTATGTAAATGAGGCTCTGGGTACTGGAAGTTGTGGCACCATTGAGCTTCCCAACAAGGATCTGGTTAGCATGAATGCGGCATGGTGTCAGATGGGCCCTGGGACCTACTGAGGTCCCAGTAGTTTTGATAGAGGAGCACTCATCCTTTTTTCTTACATTGGAGTACATGGGCAAGAACTATACTTTCATAGCTCAGACACAACTGACCTCATACTACAGTAGAATCAACACATGGCACCATCCCCTTGATGCTTGAGCTATCAAGCACATTGCCTATCCCTATCAGAAGACCTACAAAGTTCTGGGCCAGTTGTCACTGCTCACCTCTCTGCAGTTCATGCAAGCCATGAGAGTAGGTATGTGATATAGTTTCTCTAAAATATGGGGCTTAGAAGTAAAGTAGCCTCCAGAAATTGCTTGTGAATTTCTCTGGGAGTAATGCTAGCAATATGCTGGGGTATGTATGATAATAATGTCCTTGCATCCTTCCACTGCATGTGAAGTGTCATTTGTGAGAGTTAGAACTTTCAACTCTTGACTCTACCTTTGACCCCAATCCCTTCACTCATATGGGCAATGGAAGACCAAGAAAACTAAAAGCCTCAAGAAATTTTGTTCCAATATTCCCCCCAACCACTGGTTCTTAGGAGTTGAGCCAGACCTAGGAATGGGGCATCTTTGAAGGTTCACATATTCCAGGTACTAGTGGAAATTGCATCCTGAAGCGGTCAGGTAAAAGCTAAATAGACTGAAGTTAGGCATAAAATACAAATAGGGCTAGATGAGCAGAAGTGATCAAATTATGAAGATAGATTACAGCATAAAAAGAAGAAAAGCATGAGAAGAGTGGAAGCAAATAGAAGGAAATATGGAGGAAAACTTTAATCTAGTGTCCACATATTCTTAGAGGCATTTTGTCTGATATCCATGACTATTGATGCAGGTATGCTGAAATCTAATAAAAGAGCCAAAGCAAAACAAATGTGCAGCTCCAGCACTGTTAGTATTAACTCTTTAATTTTACATCCTTACCAGTTTGCAAATCTATCCATCCTTCTCTCCTTTGCAGTTGTTTCCTAAGTCATAGAGATTCTACCTCTTAAATACTCTTCGATCTATTTTTATAGTGACCAGAGTGATCCATATAAAACACATTTGACTTAAGTACCTTCAATTCCTATTTCCTACAAAATTAAATACTAATATCTGAGAGTATATAAGACTATTTATGATCTTGCCCATGCTATTTCTCTACTCTCATCTCTCACCACTTCCTTTTCTCTCAAGACCCAATGATTTTTGGTATTTCCTGGAACATGCCATTTTATTATGTTTCTACATGATTTGGTTCATCTGGATATTGTCTGGAATGTTTTATTGTTGCCTGGCAAATTCCTACTAGTATTCTATGACTTTCTGCCTCTCTGAAATCTTTTCTGATCTACCATGGCAGAGCTGAAACCACTTTCTTTACAGACTTCCTCTATTTTAGAATCCACTGCAGTGAATTATAGTTATTTGAAAATTTACTTCTAGAGAGCATGGACCATGTCCAATTTCTGTACCTTCAGAGTCTGGTACAGGGCCTGACACACGGTAGGGTCTTAAATTATCTTTGAATGGGAAAACATAATGCTTTGTGTATAAGTGGGAGGAACTTGTCAACATGTTGTTGATAATCATCTCTTGGATCCAAGATTTGATGGCTAAATATGTGATATTGATTCATTAATTCAACAAGTGTTTCTCAAACATCTATGTTAAGCCAGATATGAGAATACCATGATGAATAAAAAGAGATATGTTCTTCACTGCTCTTAAGGAGTTGAAGATTTACTGGGGGAAACTGTTACTGTATTTGCTTGAATTATTAAATAAAATAGAACATATTCTGAGTTTGGCCCACAATGTCAGTCTGAGACTTTCCCTAATGCGGGGCTTTCTGCAGTATAAGGTGAAAAGCCTTTGCCTGGTGGGCTACTTTGGCTTTATGTGGACTGCAAGTTTGTCTCTAGTTCTTCAGCACAGAAAAGCCATTGTGATTAATGAACACAACAAGCTAAGAAACAAGCATGTAAAACAGTTGAACATGTTGTTTTAATCCAGGCAAAACTTTGTTGCTAGAAATCTGTGGAGGGTTGACATACATTAGTGACTTCATAGTTTATAAGTGTTTTTGTATTTATTGTGGGTTTTGGAAAAAGGAATGGGGGGCATTAAAAAATCAACAAAACAAGATCACTTAGGCTGGAGGGACTAACTTTATGCAGTAAGATATTATCACTATATACCCAAGAAAATAAAAGTCCAATCTCCCTGCTAAAAACCAAAAAAACCCCAGAAACATCTACCTCAGGAAATATGACTGGAGGAATGAAAGTAGCTGCCAGGTCCTGGCATTTTGAAAATGGAAAAGGAACAACCACCCACCCCCAAACCCCCTGAGGACTCAGGTTCTGTTTTATTCTAGTTGGGGGTTAGTTTTAAAAAAGGATAGACTTGGAGTCAAAGAGACTAGTGATGTTTAAAATCAGTTAGTTAGGTCCATTCAGAGGCAAAAGGAAGGTCCAGCATTACAGGGGATGGGCATTCTCTTTTAAATGTTGCAGTGCTTGCTAGGAATTTACCCAAGGGACACAAGAGTGCTGATGCATAGGGGCACATGTACCCCAATGTTCATAGCAGCACTCTCAACAATAGCCAAAACATGGAAAGAGCCTAAGTGTCCATTAATTGACCAATGGATCAAGAAGATGTGGTTCATCTATACAATGGAATACTACATGGCACTGAGAAAGAATGAAATCTGGCCATGTATAGCAACATGGATGGAACTTGAAGGTGTTATGCTGAGCGAAATAAGTCAGGCAGAGAAGGACAGATACCGTATGTTTGCACATATAGGTGGATTAGGATGAACTAAAAGAAGACCATGGGGGAGGAGAAGGAGAAAACTAGTTGGGGAGAGGGAGGGAGGCAAACCATGAGAGACTCTTGAATGTTGAGAAAAAACTGAGGGCAGATGGGAAGGGGGAGAGGGGAAGGGGGGTGATGGGCATGGAGGAGGGCACTTGTTGGGATGAGCACTGGGTATTGTATGGAAACCAACTTGACAATAAACTATTTAAGAAAAAAAATAAAACGGCATAGGAATAAAAAAAGTAAAAAATAAAAAATAATAAATGTTGCAGTGCTATTTAACATAGGAGTTTATCTTTCTTGAACTTGGCTCTGCTGTTTTTCCTCCAGCCCCTCAGATGGAGATGGCAACAATCTAGGAATTCCTGGACAACAGAGAAGCAATTTTTTCCCTTTTAGGTGGCACGCTATTGTGGCAGGTACGTGCTGCTACAAGGGTTAATCTTTGATATATAAAAAGATTACAAACACAAGGCAAAGTCAAGTCACAATTTCAGCTTGAATCCAAAGGAGGAATCTCTTAAATTGAAGCTAAAGCTAATTTGCTTAATTAGGAGCTTCAAAAAAAAAATCAAGTTTAGTATTATATAACAATTAATCTACTAACACTTTCCCCTCCATTTGTGAGGGTCTCAGAGAGAAAGGAGTGTTCTTGAACATCTTTTTAAAATAACAATTGTAGGCTAGGTAGAGCTTTCAAGGTTCCTTCTGAGATTTAGAGAAGGAAGGAAATGGGGAGAGGATAAAATTACAGGTTATTTCATACCTTTTCCCAGTTCTAAAAAGAAAGCAACTTTGGCATTCCAATAGACTAGTTTTCCAAAAAAGAGTTTGGGCTTTGGCCTAAGATCCCTCTAAAGCTGTTGTCCTGTCCATTTAAATGCAACTCCAGAAAGGCTAATATAGTGATACATTTCTTCTACCAACCTTAGTGTAAAATAGTAGGGTACAGATTGATGGGTTCTCCATTCCAACAGCAGCAAATACCTATGTACAAATGGGAACTACTTTTTGCAAAACTGGACTCTGACTATTTCCTGAATTAACTTTTTACCATTGTGGTTTAGTTGCTTGTTTTTGATAGGCAGAGTCACAATTGTGACGAGGAAAGGGAGTTCTTGTACTGGCCAGGCAAGATTACCAAGGGGTTCATTCCAGCTTCAGAAAGGGAAGCAGGTCATGCCCACTTCTTGCAACCAGATTATCTCCACTCCTCAGAACCAGATCAACTCCATTCCACTAAACTGGATCATTCCCACTCCTGGAAAGTAGGAGTGGATCATCTTTCCTCCCTGAAGCTGGGAAAGAATCATCCCCATTTCCAGCTGAAGAAGGAAGGCAGTCACTGCCAAGCTGTCTGCCACCTGCAACTCTTGACTTGATTGTCCCCATCAAACCTTCAAAGGATCTGAATGTGGCTGACTTCTTCATGTCTCCAAGCTTCCTGCAGATGGCAGAGCCTATGGTGGACAGGGCAGCTGACGTATTTTGTTTCATGTAGACATCGGAGATTTGAACGTTGTGCCAGCTTTTGGACAGATTCTGCCTCAGCTCCTGCAAGGCTATGAGGCCCAGCTTTTTCTTGAGCTCTATACAATGTCTTTCTTTTGCTGCCAGAGCATGGTGTAGGGTTATAATTTCACCCTCCAATTTAGTGAGTTTGGATTGAACTCCTTTCGTTCAGCCTCTGTGAGATCTTCTAGTTCAGCAGTTGGGTGGGACTCTGTCATGGTCTCTGTCATGGCTCCTGGCATGGACTGGAAATGAAGATCTTCATGAAGAGAGCCCAGGTCCAATTCTTGGTAGAGAGAGTCATACTCATAGTCAGCGGAGAAATAATCTTGGCCCCCAGAGTCGAAATCAAAACCTGCAGGGTACAACTTGGCTGTGGAGTGGGACTCTGGGAGTGATGGATCCATGTCTTAGCAGGTGGACCAAATGCCTTGGTGGGTGGTTGGGTATTCAGACATTATTCTGACATGCAGAATGGATGCCTCAGCTAGAAAGGTCCATTTCATGGGTAGAGGGTAGGGACCTGCTCCACTGGCTTCGGGGCTCGGAGGCAGCACTTCTGGGCTTAAGCCCAAAGCGGAAGGAACCTGGGGTCAGCTGCAAGGACTCCAACACTGCATGTGGTGGTTTGATGTTACAATGATCATGTGAGGTGGTTAGTGGGCCCGTTACTGTCAGAGAAAAGAGATGCTTCTCTTTCTGCCATAGTAGGGGGTAGATCCTGGCCTTCAAACAAAGTCTGACTTCTCTTACAGACACCAGAGGTTGTAAAATCACCAGAGGTTGTAAAATTCTTGAAAGTCGAGCCTTGTTTACTAACAGAAATTTATGAAAAAGCCCAATATGTAAGATAAACAAAAACTACCTCAAAATGGGGCAGAGAGTCTAGAACTCCTGGCTTTGCACTGTCTCCATTTTCCCTTCCCAGGTTACCAAAGGGCCTCGAGAAACTACTACCCTGGAGGGCCTAGAACTACTCATAAAGTAGGTTTGAAGGCTCCTCATAACTCTCGAGTCTAGGTAGTGACTAATGTGTTCACATGGCATAAAGTATCAACCGTGTCAGAGGCTTGGGATGATGAAACTCAGAAAGTGAGTCTGTCCAGTTAAAATTGTCTTGTTATTTTCGGAAGTAGAGAGGAGAACAAGTAAATCTGTTATAGTTGTGGCAAATTTAAGCTTAACAAAAACAAATACTATTGTACTATGAGAATTCAGGAGAGAAGGAATACGACATGGAAATGGACAGTGTATGAGTTTTCAATATTGTAGCTGCAGTTTTTCCCCAAGCAATCACTCACGTCCTGAAAGCATGTCTGTTTACATACATGGTTATCAGTTGTAGGAGATGGTCTGCAAAGTAAAGTGGTAATTGGATAGATTCTATCGGGATATAAAACCACCATATCCCTTATTTCTACTCAGCAGTTTTATGCAGTGGAAAAATCAGGACTTCAATCCAGTGAGGGCAGGTGGTCACATATTTCTTAGCCCATTTTCAGGCTACCATTCCCAGGGTTTTGGCTTTTGTGATTTTGTTGGAGATTCTGGCAGTTATTGCAAGCATGATCTTGTGGAACATGTGATTCCTAGCAAATTTCAGCAATTTGCCATATGCATACCCTATGTAGCCATGTAGCATCTACCTGGGGATCCAAACTAACACAAAGCCTTCCTTTGGGTTTATATTAAATAACCCTTACACATAACTCAGTAGTATTTATTATTATCTTACCCTGAAATGTGTGCCTCCATAGATTAAAAAATGAGGATTGTTCTTGTTGGAAACATGAAAGCTGTTGAGAGTTTGGCCATGCATATGAAGGCCTGAAAATGGCAGCAAAGACTGCTTAAAAACAGTTTTGTTCCACAAGATGGACTTTTCCTCCATTACCCGCAGAAACACTACTCGTTTCAGGAATGCTCTGGTTGTGAACCAGAACTCTTTTAAAACTGAGGATGAATGTTAAATAACACCCTTAATTAAGCTAAGCAGCATGCAACACACATCGTCCATTCAAATTGAGATTCCAAATGACCATATTTGAATTTGTGCTTGATCTTATCCTTCTCTGAACACTTTCAGCCACCATCCTCACTGCTTATTTTTGTTTCTATGCTTGCATGTCGTTCAATTCAAAGAATGAAATTCCTTGTTAACCTTTGATTCTTGTAAGTAGTGTGATGATTTCCGTCGTAGCAAAATTAACTCACTCACTCTTAGCAACTTCATTTCCAGATCCCAACTAAAAACATGGCCTCTGGAAGAGGATCTCCTAGCTAGTAGTGTTCTGACCTCCTGAGTAGACTTACCTGTACAAATAAGTTACACAATGGAACAATCTGTTTTATTAGGCTTCTGCATAACCACACATGAAACAACACATATTTTGAAAACACAGATCTATCAAGTGAAATTTCATTTAATTTATACTGATTCTAACCAATTGTTTGAATAAACTATCCTGTTAGGTTGTAAAATACCAAACTATTGCCCCATGGTTTCAGGACCTTACATTTCTAGATTTAACAATGTAATAATTTATATCACAGAGAAAGGTTAACAAAGTTGCTAATCTGAAACTGATAGCCTTTTGATGCTATTTATGCATTAAAAACAGCCAAAATATTTGATTCAGTAACCTATGAAGAAAGAGTTTGAGAAATATTTTTAATCCTAAACTTGGTATCTTTTGTTTCCAAGGAAAGCATTATTGAATGATTTTTAGTAAAGAATGAACATTGACTTATTTCTCTAATAATAGTGATGGATTTATATCAATCCTGTGTAAACATAAAGGTAAATGGTACAAGAAAAATGATGGCTTCTTCCTCCTAATGTGTAGAAGCTTAACTTGTATGTTATGTTTTATATATAAATTATTTGAAATTTGAATGTAAGAGCAAAGCCATAATCTTCACCAGGTCTGGATTGCTTGGGATGGAAGAAGTAAGATTGTTGTAATTGATACTGGAGTCTAGAAATGATTAGGAATTGTACCAGTGCCGGCAGGTTTAACCATTCGACTTCTTTTGATATAAAAGACCAACATAGAGCTTCCTGAATTATAAAATAATCCACATTGGTGCTTTAGATTGCTTCTAAAGAACTGATAATTATTTTGTAGTCCAATCAATTGCCATACTAGATTTAACCACACTGAGTTCTCTAGAGCTTTATTTCTAACATAACAGAGCTGCTATCATGAACATTTTGTTAATTTTAGCTGAATATCAGGAAAAATGCTTACATATTTAATTGAGCCTGAAAAATAAGGCATGTAGTGGAAACCCTAAGCCAATGAAAACGTTTTAAAAGTAAGAGGAGAAAATTGGTAGTTGGGCCTCTCTTGTGGAAAGCCAGAATATTTTATTTCAGTTTGCAAAGGTATTTTCACTACTATCTCAAATCATCATCTAGATCCACCAATAATACATGCAGTGTGTCATCCTGGCCAGAGGTATTCTTCAGCATGAACTGCATAAATTTGCTGCAGTTTACAGCTGCAAGTATTAATTGTTAGCAATACTCATATTTCAATGGTTGAGTTGATCTTCATTTTGGATGATATTTCCTTTCAGCAGCCCTTCTACATGGACTAATGTAGACTTAAGTTAGTAACTTTAGAAATACTTAGCCATGGGACACCTGGATGGTTCAGTTGGTTAAGTGTCCAACTCTTGATTTTGGCTCAGGTCTTATGGTCGTGAGATGGAACTCCGCTGTCAGCACAGAGCCTGCTTGGGATTTTCTCTCTTTCCTTCTCTTTCTGCCCCCCACCCCCCTCAATAAATAAATAAATAATCTTAAAAAATACTGAGCCATATTGTAGGATAGGATTTTTCCTTTCTAAAGCCCAAACATACTGTCAGGATATTAAACTGGAGCTTACTACTGTTCCTCTCTTTGGTGGTGTATGTAATTGTGGCAGGGAGTCCCCAGATGAATTAAATTAAAATTTAGAATCTGTTCTTTTCTTCCCACAAGTGTCCATTTTCATAAGTTTATATGTATGCAGTGAAGGGACTTGTTAGAAGGAATTTTTGTCATACACATCTTCAGAGTTAGAAGAGAAATGATGGGGAGATGGAGCAGTGAAGGGAAAGGAAAATGATAAAAAAAAATGTAAAAGCTCCCCTAGGTTAAAAACAAAGAATCTTCGGGGCTCCTGGGTGGCTTAGTCGGTTAAGCGTCCGACTTTCGCTTAGGTCATGATCTCGCGGTTCGTGGGTTCGAGCCCCGCATCCGGCTCTGTGCTGACTGCCAACTCAGAGCCTGGAGCCTATTTCAGAGTCTGTATCTCCCTCTCTCTCTGACCCTCCCCTGCTCACGCTGTCTCTCTCTCTCTCTCCTAGAAATAAATAAAAAAATATATATATAAAAAAAAAACAAAGAATCTTCTTATTGGAAATATAAGGGTATATTTATCCAAAGGCCTACAAATGTCACAAGTGCTCCTTAAACACTGTATTTTGTTCTAAAGAATAGACTTTTCCTTTGATGCTTGCAGAAATGCTAGTGGCTTGAGGAATTCTCCCAGACTCTTAACTAGAAACTGCCTTCTTGGCTAAGGATGAACGGCAGAGAAGCCTATGAACTAAGGTAAATAAAAGGCAGTATGGACAGACTTTAGAGGGAATTTCACAGTGTAAGGTGTTCCCATTCTCTTCATTTGGATGAGCTAAGGGTGGCAGAGGGACAGATTCTCCTTTCCCAGAACTTTGACTTTTGTTTTATTTTTATATGTTGAAGGATAGCATGTTGGAAGATAAGTAAGTCTTGGGGCAACAGTGGAGAATCATCTAGGAGAAGAAAGTGGGCAAAGCTGGTATGTGAGTCAGAGAAGAGTTGGTCAGTTATCGGCTGATATATATAGGTTGATTGTGTTCTGCGAAGGGTCTGAAGGCCTGGTGTGTTTCTCTGGTTAGGATCTAGAAGTTCAGAGGATGCCTTAAAAGGGGGCAGGACATTGTAAAAAGACAAGATTGGGACTTGCTACTCACTATCACAATCCTCCACAACCAACACACATCTTGAATAACATGCAATTCCAACAAATGTACTGCTATAATGTCTGCAGGGGACCCAGATTACTTGACCCTTAACTAAGCAGGAAAATTTAGCAAGAAAATTTACGTGGATGATGTTTAGAATTTGGGTACCAGGAGATACACCTTTCCTCAAGTGACTGGGCATTGAGTGAACATCTACAGAGAGGACAGAGTAGAAGTGCATGCAAGGCCTAGCCCTGAGCATGCAAGACTCCCAGAACTGAGAAGACATGTGATGGGAGTGCTGATGTCCTAAAGTTTGGCTCTGAGGGGGTTATAACTGGCAAAATGTGGGGGCCAAAGCAGTTTGACTGACATATCCACAGACTGCAGAGACCTGGAAACAATCAGGGTATTAGTAGAAAGCTCACAATCTTTTATTCTATTTTTTTTAATTTTTTAATGTTTTATTTGTTTCTGAGAGAGACAGCATGAGCAGGGGAGGGTCAGAGAGAGAGGGAGATACAGAATCTGAAACAGGCTCCAGGCTCTGAGCTAGCTGTCAGCACAGAGCCTGACGTGGGACTAGAACTCACAAACTGTGAGATCTTGACTTGAGCTGAAGTCAGTCGCTTAACCGACTGTGCCACCCAGGCGGCCCCTTTTATTTTATTTTTAAAATTTTTAAATATTTATTTATTTTTGAGAGAGAGACAGAGTATGAGGGGCGCAGGGGCAGAGAGAGAGAGAGACAGAATCTGAAGCAGGCTCCAGGCTCCATGCTGTCAGCATAGAGCCCAATGCGGAGCTCAAACTCATGAACTTGCAGTTCATGACCTGAGCCAAAGTCAGACTGAGCCATACAGGTGCCCCAACTCACCATATTTTAAAGATTATGAACATTGTGGTAGATTTGTTGTAACATGAAAAACCTAAAGCCTGGACTTTACACCCTGGTTGCCTAGCTATTCTTGTCTTTAAATTGTCATGCCTGCTATGGCAACAGCATAATTATTTTATTTCGTTGATTCTGAGACACAATGAATTGTAAGACATATCTTCATTTAATGAGAGGTTTCTAAGAGGAAGAACCTACTATATTAAATCACACATTGATTTTAAGATGCCCCAATTTTAGAAACATTAAAACACCACAAAATGTGCATCTTAGAATTAAAGAAATACAGTAGAAATGCAGCAAGCAATAAACACCAATGGCTCTATTGGAATTCTACTGGAATTCAGAATGGACTTTCATTTTGGGGGGAGTGTCTTTCCTACCCAGAATTAAAATATATTTGATGTTTTATTCATTTTGGAGAGACAGAGAGAGACAGAGTACAAGCAGAAGAGGGGCAGAGAGAGAGGGAGACACAGAATCCGAAGCAGGTTCCAGGCTCTGAGGTGTCAGTACAGAGCCTGATGCAGGCCTTGAAACCACAGACTACAAGATCATGACCTGAGCCAAAGCTGGACACTTAACCAACTGAGCCACCTTGGTGCCCCTTTACCCAGAATTTTTAAAATTAAAATTTAAAAAGTTTCAATGTCATTAACATACAGTGCTCTAGTAGTTTTAGGTGTACAATATAGTGATTCAACACTTCCATACATCACCCAGTGCTCATCACAAGAATGTTCCTTAATCCCCATCACCTATTTTACTCACACCCCCCTCCCCTCTGGTAACCATCAGTTTGTTCTTTATAGTTAAGAGTCTGTTTCTTGGTGTGTGTGTGTGTGTGTGTGTTTGTCTGTCTGTCTGTGTCTGTGTGTGTGTCTTTTTTTTCCTTTGCTCATTTGTTTTATTAAATTCCACATATAAGTGAAATCATATGGTATTTTCTTTCTCGGACTGGCTTATTTCACTTAGCATTATACTCTCTACCTCTATCCCTGTTTTTGCAAATGGCAGGATTTCATTCTTTTTTAATGGCTGAATCAGAGTGGACTTTGATTTGCATTGGTTTGTCTGCCCTTTCTGAAAGAAAGGACAAAACGGAAATAAGCATTATTAAATATCTGCTATAATAATAATAAAAATAATGGAGACTTCCAATGTTTATTGACTGTTATGTGCCAGGAATTGTTCTAAGTCCTTTCACATATGTTATTTCATTTAATCCTCATAAGAATCTTGAGAAGAAGGTGTTAGTAATACTGCAAATCTCTGTGAGACTCAGTTTCCCCATTTTTGTAGATTAGAAAACCAAGATCCACAAAGAATAATTTGTCTGAGGCCACATAATTGTTAAATAGCAAACTTGGGTTAGGGCACCTGGGTGGCTCAGTTGGTTAAGCTTCTGACTTCTGCTCAGGTCATGAGCTCATGGTCTGTGAGTTCAAGTCCCATGTCAGGCTCTGAGCTGTCAGCACAGATTCAGATTCTGTGTATCCCTCTTTCTCTGCCCCTTCCCCCTCACACTCTGCCTATGTTTCTCTCAAAATAAATAAGCATTAAATAGCAAACTTGAGGTATTAGTCTATAAACCTAATCTATAAAGTAGCTTAGGTTTCTTTTTTAAACCTCACTTTTTTTTTTTTTACAAATAGTTTATTGTCAAATTAGTTTCCACCTAACACCCAGTGCTCATCCTCACAAGTGTCCTCCTCCATGCCCATCCCCTCCCCCCCCACATCCATCTGAGATTTGGTTTAGTGACTGAATGTTAGAGGTTGGTTTTCTGCCTAGAAAAATTGGTTTTCTTGCTTCTAAACCTCACTTTTAAACGTTTTCTTCTTACTTAAAAATTCTGAAATATATTATGCATACAGAAGTATACATATACTTTGTGTGTGTGTATCTTTCAAAGTTTGTCTTCTTTTTTTTCAAGTTTTATTTAAATTCCAACAGGTTAATATAGTGTAATATTAATTTCAGGTGTAGAATTTAGTGATTCATCAAACCATACAACACCCAGTGCTCATAACTACTAGTGCCCACCTTAACCCATCACCCACTTTACCCATTCCCCTGCCTCCTTACCCTCCAGTAACTCTCAGCTTGATTTCTATAGTTAAGAGTCTGTTTCTTGGTTTCTCTCTCTCTGTCTCTCTGTCTCTCTGTGTGTGTGTGTGTGTGTGTATGTTCATGTTTTGCTTCTTAAATTTCACATATGAGTGAAATCCTGTGGTATTTGTCTTTCTCTGACTGACTTACTTCACTTAGCATAATACCCTCTAGTTCCATCCATGCAGTTGCAAAGCAAGATTTCACTCTTTTTGATTGTTGAGTAATACTCCATTGTGTGTGTATATATATATATATATATACCACATCTTCTTTATCTATTCATCCATTGATGGACACTTGGGCTTTTTCCATACTTTGGCTACTGTTAGTAGTGCTACTATAAACATTGGGGTGTATTGTGCCCCTTTGAAACAGCATGCTTATATCCCTTGGATAAATACCTATTAGTGCAATTTCTGGGTCATAGGGTAGTTCTACTTTTAATTTTTGAATAGCCTCCATACTGTTTTGCAGAGTGGCTGTACCAGTTTGCATTCCCACCAGCAGTGCAAAAGAGATCTTCTTTCTCTGCATCCTCGCCAACATCTGTTGTTGCCTGAGTTGTTAACGTTAGGCGTTCTGACTGCTGTGAGGTGATATCTCATTGTAGTTTTGATTTGTATTTCCCTGATGATAAACAATGTTGAGTATCTTCTCATGTGTCTATTGGCCATCTGCATGTTTTCTTCAGAGACCTTTCTACTTCTGTCCATTTTTTACTGAATTATTTGTTTTCTGGGTGTTGAGTTTGCTAAGTTCTTTATAGATTTTGGATGCTAATTCTTTACCAGATACGTCATTTGCAAATATCTTCTCCCAATCCAGATGTTGCCTTTTAGTTTTGTTGAGTGTTTCCTTGCTTTTTATCTTGATGAGGTCCCAAGAGTTTATTTTTGCTTTTGTTTCCCTTGCTTCAGATGTATCTAGTAAGAAATTGTTATGGCCAATGTCAAAGAGGTTACTGCCTGTGTTCTCCTGTAGGCTTTTGATGGTTTCTTGTCTCACATTTAGGTTCTTTCATACATTTTAAACTTATTTTGTGTATGGTGTAAGAAGGTAGTCCAGTTGCATTCTTAAGCATGATGCTGTCCTGTTTTCCCAACATTTTTTGTTGAAAAGACTGTCTTTTTTCCATTGAATATTCTTTACTTTGTTGAAGATTAATTGACCATATACTTGTGGGTCCATTTGTGGGTGTTCTATTCTGTTCCATTGATCTATTTTTTTGTGCCAGTACCATACTGCCTTGATCACTACAGCTTTGTAATATAACTTGGAGTCCGGAATTGTGATGCTTCCCACTTTGCCATCCTTTGTCAAAATTGCTTTGGCAATTTGGGGTCTTTTGTAGTTTCATAAAAGTTTTTTGGATTGCTTGTTCTAACTCTGTGAAAATGCTGGCAGTATTTTGATAAGGGTTGCACTAAACTTGTAGATTGCTTTGACTAGGATAGACATTTTAACATTTGTTTTTCCAGTGTATGAGTGTGGAAAGTTTTTCTATTTCTTTATGTCCTCTTCAATTTCTTTCATCAGTGTTCTATAGTTTTCAGAATACAGATCTTTTACCTCTTTGTTTGATTAGGTTTATTCTTAGATACCTTATGGGTTTTGTTGCAATTATAAATGGGATTGATTCCGTGATTTCCATTTCTGCTGCTTTATGATTGGTGTATAGAAATGCAACAGATTTCTGTACATTGGTTTTGTATCCTGTTATTTTACTGAATTTGTGTATCAGTTCTAGCAAATTTTTGGTGGAGTCTTTCGTGTTTTCTATATAAAGTATCATGTCATCCCCAAATAGTGAAAGTTTGACTTCTTTATTTCTGATTTGAATGCCTTTTATTTCTTTTTGTTGTCTGACTGATGAGGCTAGGATGTCCCGTACTATGTTAAATAATACTGGTGAGATGGACTTCTATGTCTTGTTCCTAACCTTAGAGGAAAAGCTCTCAGTTTTTCCCCATTGAGGATGATATTAGCTATGGGCTTTTTGTATATGGCCTTTATTATATTGAGGTATGTTCCTTCTATCCCTACTTTGTTGAGGCTTTTAATCAAGAAAGGATGCTGTATTTTGTCAATGCTTTTTCTGCATCTATTGAGGGGATCAAAAGGTCCTTATGCTTCTTTTATCAATATGGTATACCATGTTGATTGATTTGAAAATATTGAACCACCCCTGCAGCCCAGAAATGAATCCCACTTGATCATGGTGAATAATTCTTTTAATATACTGTTGAATTCGGGGCGCCTGGGTGGCTCAGCTGGTTAAGCGTCTGACTTTGGCTCATGATCACATGGTTCATGGGTTCAAGCCCCACGCCGGGCTCTGTGCTGACAGCTAACTCAGAGCCTGGAGGCTGCTTTGGATTCTGTGTCTTCCTATCTCTCTGACCCTCCCATGCTTACGCTGTTTCTCTCTCTCTCTCAGAAATAAATTTTTTAAAAAAACATTAAAAAACTAAAGTATATATACTGTTGATTTCAATTTGCTAGTAACTTATTGAGAATTTTTGCATCCAGGTTCATTGGGGATATTGGCCTTTAATTATCCTTTTCAGTGCAACTTTTGATTTTAGAATCAAGGTAATGCTGGCTTCAAGTTTGATAGCTTTCCCTCCATTTCTATTTTTTGGAACAGCTTGAGAATAGGTATTAACTCTTCTTTAAATGTCTGGTAGAATTCCCCCTGCGAAGCCACTTGGCCCAGGACTCTTGTTTGTTGGGAGATTTTTGTTAACTGTTTCAATTTCTTTGCTGGCTATGGGTCTGTTAAATTTTCTATTTCTTCCTGTTTCAGTTTTGGTAGGGTGTGAGTTTCTAAGAATTTTTCCATTCCTTCCAAGTTGTTCAGATTGTTGGCATATAATTTTTTACAGTATTCTGTTATAATTGTTTGTATTTCTTGGAGATGTTGGTTATAATCTCTCCCCTTTCATTCATGGTTTTATCTATTTGGGTCATCTCTTTTTTCTTAATGATAAGCCTGGCTAGGGGTTTACCAATTTTATTTATTCTTTCAAAGAACCAACTCTTATTTTCATTGATCTGTTCCACTGGTTTCTTTGTTTGATTCTATATCATTATATCATCTCTAATCCTTATTGTTTCCCTTCTGCTGGTTTTGGGTTTTATTTGCTGCTCCTTTTCTTGATCTTTTACATGTAAGATTAGTTTGTGTATTTGGGACCTTTCTTGCTTCTTGAGATAGGCCTGAATTTCGATATACTTTCCTCTTAGGACTGTCTTCACTTTATCCTAAAGGGTTGTGAAAATGAAAATACAACAATTTTTCATTTTTATTTGCTTCCACATATTTTTAAAAAAATTCTTCTTTTTAAAAAATGTTTGGGGCGCCTGGGTGGCTTAGTCGGTTAAGTGTCCGACTTTCGTTTAGGTCATGATCTCGCGGTTCGTGGGTTTGAGCCCCGCGTCGGGCTCTGTGCTGACTGCCGGCTCAGAGCCTGGAGCCTGTTTCAATCTGTGACTCCCTCTCTCTCTGACCCTCCCCTGCTCATGCTGTCTCTCTCTCTCTCTCTCTCCTAGAAATAAATAAAACATTAAAAAAAATTAAAAAAATTAAAAAATAAATAAAAAATGTTTTAAAATATTTATTTATTTTTGAGAGAGAGAAAGAGAGAGTGAGAGAGTGAGTGGGGGAGGAACAGAAAATGGAGACACAGAATCCGAAGCAGGCTCCAGGCTCTGAGCTGTCAGCACAGTCAATGCGGGGCTTGAACCCATGAGATCATGACCTGGGCTGAAGTCGGACGCTTAAGCAACTGAGCCACTCAGGTGCCCCTGAATTTCTTCTTTAATTTCCTGGTTAACCCATTCATACTTTAGTAGGATTTTCTTTAGCTTCCGTGTATTTGGGGGCTTTCCGTTTTTTCTTGTGGTGGATTTCAAGTTTCATAGTGTTGTGATCTGAAACTATGGATGGTATGATCTGGATCTTTTTGTACTTTTTGAGGGCTTATTTGTGACCCAGTATGTGATTGATTCTGAAGAATGTTCCACAGCACTCAAGAAGAATGGATATTCTGTTGCTTTAGGATGAAATGTTCTAAATATATCTGTTAAGTCCATCCAGTCCAGTGTGTCATTTAAAGCCATTGTTAACTTGTTGAATTTCTGCTTAACCAATCTGTCCATTGTTGTAAGTGGGGAATTAAAGTCCCCTACTATTATGCTATTTTCATCAAAGAGTTTCTTTATGTTTGTTATTAACTTATTTATATATTTGGGTTCTTCAAATTGGGGGGCATAAATATTTACAGTTGTTATATGTTCTTTATGGATAGACCACTTAATTGTGATATAATGCCCTTCTTCATCTCTTGTCACAGTCTGGTTTAAAGTCTAGTTTGTCTGCTATAATTATGACTCTCTGGCTTTCTTTTGACGTCCATTAGCATGAGAGATGCCTCTCCATCCCCTTATTTTCAGTCTTCAGGTGTCTTAGGTCTAAAATAAGTCTTGCATAGGCAGAGTATAAATTGGCCTTGTTTTTTAAAATCTATTTTGATACCCTGTGTCTTTTGACTGGAGCATTTAGTCCATTTATGTTTAGAGTGATTATTGAAAGATATGAACTTAGTACCATTGTGTTGCCTGTAATGTTGGTGTTTCTGGTGATGTTCTCTGGTCCTTTGTAGTCTTTGTTGCTCTGGTCTTCTCCCCCCTTTTCACCTCCCCAAAGAGTACCCATGAAAATTTCTTGCATGGCTGGTTTAGTGGTCATGAACTCCTTTAGTTTTTGTTTGTCTGGGAAACTCTTTATTTCTCCTTATTGTGAATGACAGCTTTGCTGGATGAAGAATCCTTACCTGCATATTTTTCCCATTCAGCACATTGAATATTTCCTGCCACTCCTTTCTGGCCTGCCATATTTCAGTGGACAGATCTGATGTTAAATTTATGTGTCTACCTTTGTAGGTTAAGAAACTTTTGTCGCTAGCTGCTTTCAGAATTCTCTCTTTATCCTTGTATTTTGCAAGTTTCGCTATAATATAGCATGGTGTCGACCTATTCTTGTTGATTTTGAGAGGAGTTCTCTGTGTTCTTGGACTTGCATGCCTGTTTCCTTCCGCAGATGAGGGAAGTTTTCAGCCTTAATTTGTTTAAATAAACGTTCTGCCCCACTCTTCTTGTTCTGGGCCTCCTATGATTTGGAAATTGTTTCACTTTATGGAATCACTAGGTTCTCTAAGTCTCCCCTTGTGATCTAATAATTTCCTTTCCCTCTTATTTTCAGCTTCATTATTTTCCATAATTTTATCTTCTATGTAACCTGTTCCTTCCTCTGCTTTCTTCATTGTAATTTTATTCAGTCAGTTTTGCATCTCAGTTATAACATTTTTTATTTCAGCCTGATTAGCTTTTAGGTTTTTATCTCTGCAGCAAGGGTTTTTCTGGGGTCTTCTATGCTTTTTTTTTTTTTCAAGCCCAGCTAGTAGTCTTAGGACTGCTCCTCTAAATTCTTGTTCAGATATATTGCTTACATCTGTTTTGAGCAAGTCACTAGTTGTGATTTCTTCTTGATCTTTCTTTGGGGAGAATTCCTCTGTTTTGTCATTTTGGCTAAGTTTCTGTCTTTTACATGTTTTGAATGCTTGTCATATTTCCTGCATCTTAGAGTAATGCTATATTAAAAAGGAGTCATGCGCTATCCAGGACTTGGTGTTTCAGGAGGTGTTTCTGGTGTATGCTGTGTGCACTTTCCTGTTGTTTTGGCTACTCTTTCCCACAGGTTAGTTGTCTCTGGAGCTCCTCCTTGCTTGCAATGGGGAGTGTTTGGACCTTTAACTAGTATGTTTTGATTTGTTTGTTGAAATAAGCCTGGAAAAAAAAAAACACAGAAAAGAAAAGGAAAGGGAACAAAGATAACCAGAGAATAAAAAAACTATAAGGTAATTAAGAAGGAAAAGGAAAACACTAGAAGAAAAGAAAAAAGAAAGAAAAGAAGAATAAAGAAGCCTAATTCAAAGAGAGAGAGAGAGAGAAGGAAATGAAATTTAAAAAAAAAAACAACAACAACAACAAAGAAAGAAACAAGAAACTGTAGCCCTGATTCCAAAATAAAAAAAGAAGAAAGATAAAAAAGTAAGCCTGGTCCTATTTCCACCTAAAACTGCAGGTGTCATTTTGAAGCACTAAGTTTTTAGTACACTTGGTGCATGTGTGGTGCTGGGTGATATATTGCTTACATCTGTTTGGTCTTCTGGAGGAGAAGCCCCCTGTTGCTTCACTCAGTCTTGCCCCTTTAATAAGCAGCTATCAGGCACAAGGTGGCAGGATTTGTTGTAATTATGGTCACATCTCCCCTGGGGGCTGCTGTGTTGCTCTCTGAAGTCCCACCATGTTGGTGTTGGGGGGATAATTGTGCAACCCCATCTCTTGTCCATGGACAGGGGAATATCATGCCCCGCACTGTTCAGACAGCCATTACAGAATAGTGAGGGCAGTCAGCTGGTCCTCTGCCACAGCTCTCCTGTCTTTTTTCTCTGGAATGTGGCTGGGATTCAAAACTCTAAGTGTTAAAGGACCTGGCACCATGCTGACCCACCTCCCTCCTCTGGAGTAGAGCCTCTTCACGCTGTGTCTGAAGTCCTTTGTCCCTGAAAAACAGTCCTACACTTGCACCGTGCGCAGAATCTATGGTGTAGCACTGCTAAAAGCAACAAAGGTTATATTCACTCTGGGTATGTCTCTGTCTCCCGCTGATGAAAAGAAGCTGGCACCTGCAGGATCTTTGGCCTTGGGGAGGCAATATACCCTCTTCCAAAAGTACTCCAGGAAGAGAAATGTTCTCTCCCCATGTGCCCCAGAAATCTCTACACCACGCTATGACTATGGGGTCACCTTCCTCCTCCCCAGGAGCGCACACCACAATTCCTCTCCAGAGAAAGTCACACACTTCACAAACCTCAGAGTCTGAGCTCCACACACTATTTGCAAACAAAACAAAACAAAACAAACAAAAACCCTGTGACACTCAGTACTTCTGGTTCCCCCATCTATGGTCCAGAGAGATTTTCCTCTTGTGCAAAGCTATGCTATCAAACCCTCTCACTTTCTCTCCTTTTGGTCTCTCCACAAAAAGGGTTCTCTCAGCTCCATGGAACCACCTTTTTTCTCTCCCCCAATTCACTTCCACACACCTCATACCTGCTATGCTGTCTCTTCCCAACTTTGGGGAACCTTCTGCCAGTCAATCTGCATGTTGATTTCCTGGGTGTTCCAAGTGATCTAACCCCAATAGAGCTGTATTTGAGGGACAAGAAAAACCCAGGGTCCCTCATCATCCTTCATCATCTTAACTCCTCCTACGTGGAAGATTCTTTTAATGTACTGTTGGATTCAATTTTCTAGTATTATGCTGAGAATTTTTTCATCATATTTGCCTGTAATTCTCCTTTTTATTTTTTTCTTAAATAGTTTATTGTCATGTTGGTTTCCATATAACACCCAGTGCTCATCCCCACAAGTGCCCTCCCCCATGCCCATCACCCATATTCCCTCTCCTGCACCCCCATCAGCCCTCAGTTTGTTCTCAACATTCAAGAGTCTCTCATGGTTTGCCTCCCTCCCTCTCCCCAACTATTTTTCCCCTTCTCCTCCTCCATTGTCCTCTGTTAGGTTCCTCCTAATCCTCCTATAACGTGCAAACATATAGTATCTGTCTTTGTCTGTCTAACTTATTTCGGTCAGCACAACACCCTCAAATTCCATCCATGTTGCTATACATGGCCAGATTTCATTCTTTCTCAGTGCCATGTAGTATTCCATTGTATAGATAAACCACATCTTCTTAATCCATTCATCAGTTGATGGACAGTTAGGCTCTTTCCATGTTTTGGCTATTGTGGAGAGTGCTGCTATGAACATTGGGGTACATGTGCCCCTATGATTCAGCATTCCTGTACCCCTTGGGGAAATTCCTAGCAGTGCTATTGCTGGGTCATAGGAGAGTTCTCTTGTTTATTTTTTTAGGAACCTCTACACTGTTTTCCAGAGGGGCTGCACCAGTTTACATTCCTGCCAACAGTGTAGGAGAGTGTCTGTTTCTCCACATCCTCACCAGCATCAGAGTCTCCTGATTTGTTCATTTTCACCGCTCTGACCGACATGAGGTGGTATCTCAGTGTGGTTTTGATTTGTATTTTCCTGATGATGAGGGATGTTGAGCATCATTTCATGTGTCTGTTGGCCATCTGTATGTTCTCCAAAGAGGAGAGCATATCTTCATATCCTCTGCCCATTTCTTCACTGGATTATTTGTTTTTCAGCTGTAGAGTTCGGTGAGTTCCTTATAGATTTTGGATACTAGCCCTTTATCTGATATGTCATTTGCCACTATTTTTCCCATTCTGTCGGTTGCCTGTATGTTTTATTGATTGTTTTCTTTGCCGTGCAGAAGGTTTTAATCTTGATGAGGTCCCAATACTTTATTTTTTCTCTTATTCCCTTGCTTTTGGGGATGTGTCAAGTAAGAAATTGCTGCGGTTGAGGTCAAGGAGGTTGTTTCCTGATTTCTCCTCTAGGGTTTTGATGGTTTCCTGTCCTTTATCCAGTTTGAGTTTATTTTTGTGTATGGTGTGAAAAAATG
The DNA here is from genome assembly GCF_003009895.1 of Hyaena hyaena. Taxonomy (NCBI): domain Eukaryota; kingdom Metazoa; phylum Chordata; class Mammalia; order Carnivora; family Hyaenidae; genus Hyaena; species Hyaena hyaena. The sequence goes on along the minus strand of NW_024081303.1, from coordinate 403,658 downwards.
ATCTAGTTTCATTCTTCTGCATGTGTTGTCCAGTTCTCCCAACACCATCTGTTAAAGAAGGTGTCTTTTTCCCATTGGATACTCTTTCCTGCTTTGTCAAAGGTTAGTTGGCCATACATTTGTGGGTCCAATTCTGAGTTCTCTATTCTATTCCATTGGTCTATATTTCTGTTTTTGTGCCAGTACTATACTGTCTTGGTGATGACAGCTTTGTAGTAGAAGCTAAAGTCTGGGATGGTGATGCCTAATGTTTTGGTTTTCTTCTTCAATATTACTTTGGCTATTCGAGGTCTTTTGTGGTTCTATACAAATTTTAGGATAGTTTGTTCTAGCTTTGAGAAGAATGCTGGTGCAATTTGATTGGGATTACATTGAAAGTGGAGATTGCTTTGGGTAGTGTGGGAGCCTGACAGTGACCACAAGAAAGCGTGGTTAGGGACGTGGGGATGTGCCTGCATACGGGGCTCCCTGCCTGGGCAAAGCATGCCTGCAAACAGGGTGCTCTGCCAGGAGGCCTGCACACAATATCCAAGTTTAATGGTCCGCTCGCAAACGAGGGAACATGCCCTCCTTAGAAGTAAGGAGAAGGCTGGAATTGTGAGCAGGCCTCTTAGTAAACATGTTGTGGTCGCTTCCTCCCTTTGCTCCCCTCTGTCCTTGAAATGTGTTTGGCTACTTGCCCTTAATTGGTAAAGGAATGCATCTTGTAGATTTCAGTTTGTATCCAGTTACCGGGTATAAAATAAACCGCAAGAGGGGCTTGCGTAGAATTGTTCCTCCGGCTGGAGTTGTGTCTGTGTCTGTCTTTTGTGTGTGTCTTGTCCTTTGTGTCATTTCGTCCGCAACAGGTAGCAATGACATTTTAACAATATTTATTTCCATCCCATGAGCATGAAATGTTTTTCCATTTCTTTGGGTCTTCTTCAATCTTCTTCCTAAGTTTCCTATAATTTTCCATACAGATCTCTTATATCTTTGGTTAGATTTATTCCTAGGTGTTGTATGGTTTTTTGTGCAATTGCGAATGGGATCAGTTTCTTGATTTCTCTTTCTTTTGCTTCATTATTGGTGTATAAAAATGCAACTGATTTCTGTATGTTGGTTTTGTACCCTGAAATTTTGCTGAATTCATGGATCAGCTCTAGCAGGCTTCTGGTGGAGTCTGTTGGGTTTTCTAGGTAGAGTATCATGTGGTCTGCAAAAAGTGATGTCTGATTTTGTTGTCTGATGGTTGATGCTAGCACTTCCAGCACTATGTTAAACAACAGTGGTGAGAGTGGACACCCCTGTCATATTCCTGATTTCAGAGGGAAAGCTCTCAGTTTTTCCCCATTGAGGATGATGTTAGCTGAGGGCTTCTCATAGATGGCTTTTATGGTGTTTAAGTAAGTTCCTTCTACCCCGACTTTCTCGAGAGTCTTTATTAAGAAGGGGTGCTGTGCTCTCCCAAATGCATTTTTCTGCATCTATCAACAGGATCATATGGTTTTTTATCTTTTCTTTTGTTAATGTGATGTATCACATTGATTGATTTACGAATATTGACCCAGCACTGTAACTCAGGATTAAATTCCACTTGATCATGGTGGATAATTCTTTTTATGTGCTGTTGCATTCGATTTGCAAGGATCTTGTTGAGGATTTTTGCATCCATATTCATCAAGGATATTGGTTTATAGTTCTCTCTCTTTTTTTTTTTTTTTTTTGCTGGGTCTCTGTCTGGCTTGGAAATCAAAGTGATGCTGGCCACGTAAAATGAATCCAGAAGTTTCTCTTCCATTTCTATTTTTGGAATAGCTTGAGAAGAATGCGTATTAACTCTGACTTAAATGTCTGGTAGAATTCCCGAGGGAAGTCATCTGGCCCAGGGCTCTTATTTGTTCGGAGAATTTTGATAACTGATTTAATTTCTTCACTAGTTATGGGTCTGTTCAGATTTTCTATCTCTTCCAGTGTGAATTTTGGTAGTGAGTGTGTGTTTAGGAATTTGTCTGTTTCCTCTAATAATTGCTTGTATTTCTGAGGGGTTGGCTGTAATAAGTCCATTTTCATTCATGATTTTGTCTATTTGGGTGCTTTCTCTTTTCTTTTTGAGAAACCTGGCTAGAGGTCTGTCAATTTTGTTTATTTTTTCAAAAAACCAACTCTTGGTTTCATTGATCTGTTCAACTGTTTTTTTTTAATTCTATATAAAATAGAATTTATTTAATTCTATTATTTCTGCCCTGATTTTTATTATTTCTCTTCTCCTACTGGGTTTGGGTGCTCTTGTTGTTCTCCTTCTAGCTCCTTTAGGTGTGCTGTTAGATTTTGTACTTGGCTTTTTCTAATTTCTTGAAATAGGCCTTGAATGCAACATACTTTCCTCTTAGGACTGTCTTTGCCACATCCCATTGAGTTTGAATTGTTGTATTTTCATTTTCATTTTTTTCCATATACTTTTAAATTTCTTCTCTAATTGCCTGATTGGCTCATTCATTCTTTAGTAGGGTGTTCTTTAACCTCCATGTTTTTGGAGGTTTTCCAGGCTATTTCGTGTGGTTCGGATTTCAAGTTTCATAGCATTGTGATCTGAAAGTGTGCATGGTATGATCTCAATTCTTTTATATTTATTGAGGCCGCTTTATGACCCAGTATTTGATCTATTTGGAGAATGTGTCATGCACACTGGAGAAGAAATTGAATTCCATGGCTTAGGATGTAGAGTTCTGAATATATCTGTCAAATCCATCTGGCCCAATATGTCATTCAAGTCCATTGTTTCTTTAGTGATTTTCTGTCTTGCTGGTCTATCCATTGCTGTAAGTGAAGTATTATAGTCCCCTCCTATTAGCACATTCTTGTCCATAAGAATGTTTCTGTTTGTGATTGTTTTATGTATTTGGGTGCTCCCGGATTCAGTGTGTAGACATTTATAATTGTTAGCTCTTCCTGATGGATAGACCTTGTAATTTTTATAGAATGCCCTTCTTCATCCCCTATTACTGCCTTTATTTTAAAGTCCAATTTGTCTGATATAAGTATAGCTACTCCAGCTTTCTTTTGACTTCCAGTAGAATGATAGATATTTCTCCTTAACCTTACTTTCAATCTGAAGGTGTCCTCAGGTCTAAAAATGAGTCTCTTGGAGACAGAAAATAGATGGATTTTGTTTTTTTATCCATTCTGCTACCCTATGTCTTTTGATGGGAGCATTTAGCCCATTTACATTGAGTGTTATTATTGAAAAATATGGGTTTAGAGTCATTGTGTTCTCTGTAGGATTCATGCTTGTGGTGGTGTCTCTGGTACATTGTGTTCATTGCAACATTTCCCTCACAGAGTTCCCCATAGGATTTCTTGTAGGGCTGGTTTAGTGGTGAGAAATTCTTTCAATTTCTGTTTATTTGGAAAGACTTTTATCTCTCCTCTATTTTGAATGACAGGCTTGCTGGATAGGGGATTCCTGACTGCATATTTTTTCTGTTCATTACATTGAAGATTTCCTGCCATTCCTTTCTGGCCTGGCATGTTTCAGTAGATAGGTCTGTCACAACTCTATAGGTTTCTTTTTCTATATTATGGCCCTTTTATCCCTAGTTGCTTTCAGAATTCTCTTTTGATCCTTGTATTTTGCCATTTTCACTATGATATGTTGTGCAGAAGATTGATTCAAGTTGCATCTGAGGGGAGTTCTCTGTGCTTCTTGGATTTCAAGAACTTCCCCCCAGATTGGGGAAGTTCTCAGGTATTAATTGTTCCAGAATCCTTCAGCGCCTTTCCCTCTCTCTTCCTCTTCTGGAATTCCTATGATACGGATACTGTTCCGTTTGATTGTATTGCTCAGCTCTCGAACTCTCCTTTCATGTTCTTGGATCAGTTTATTTCTCTTTTTCTTGGCTTCCTATTTTTCTATAATTGTGTCTTCCCATTTACCTATTGTCCTCTCTGCCTCTTCAATCTGTTCATTGGACTCCTCCATTTTATTATGCACCTCATTTATAGCATTTTTTAATTCATCACAACAATTTTTTAGCTCCATAGTCTTTGTAGCAATAGTTTCTCTGATGTCTTCCATGTCTTTTTTAAGCCCAGCGATTAATTTTATGACTGTTGTTCTAAATTCTTGTTTCGTTATGTTGCTTATATCTGTTTTGAGCAGTTCTTTTGCTGTCATGTCTTCCTGGAATTTCTTTAGAGGAGAGTTCTTCTGTTTCATTATTTTGGCTAGCTTTCTGTACCTTTTAAGTTTTTAAAGCTTGTTATGCAATCTGTACCTGCGAGTACTGCTGTATTAAAGAACGGTCTTTGACTGTCCAGGGCCTGTCCATTCAGGAAGTTTTCTTTGAATGATGTCTCTTGGTCTCCCTTGTTGAGACTTTGGTTATTTTATTTCCCTACTCATAGTGGTATTTGGGACTCTCCACCATGTGTACTTTGGCTTGTTTCTTGAGGTAGCCTTATAAGGTGGTTTTCTCAGCAGATTCCCTCTCATTTTCCTCTCAAACTCCTGCGATTCTGTAAGGGTTCCTATGGCTTCAGGTCTTCTCTGTTTGAGTGATGGGGGTGAGTGAAATGTACAGAGCTTCCTACTTCGCCATGTTGCCTCTCCTTTCTGTAATTCTCCTTTTTAGTGGAAACAGGGTAATGCTGACCTCATAGAAGTTTTTCTTCCATTTCTATTTTTGGAATAATTTGAGAATAATAGATAGTAACTCTTTTTTAACTGTTTGATGTAATTATCCTGGAAAGCCATCTGGCCCTGGACTTTTGTTTTTTGGGAAATTTTGATTGCTGATTCAATTTCTTTCCTTGTTATCAGTCTGTTCAGGTTTTCTATTTCTTCCTGTTTCAGTTTTGGTAGTGTGTATGTTTCTAGGAATTTACCCATTTCTTCCAGATTGTCAGATGTTGTCAAATATGTATTTGAGAATTCTAAATATTTCCATGTTTCCTGATCATCACACCTACTAGATGTTTTATACACAGCTCTTCAAGGCATGTATGTATGTGTATATATACATATATATGTATAAATGTATATCTTTAATTTTTTAATGTTTATTTATTTTTGAGAGAGAGACACACAGAGTACAAGTGGGGAACAAGCAGAGAGAGAGGGAGACACAGAATCTGAATATGTGCTGCCGAAGCGAGCAATGGGAGACAGAGAATCTGAAGCAGGCTTCAGGCTCTGAGCTGTCAGCACAGAGCCTGATGCAGAGGTTCAAACTCGTGAACCACAGATCATGACCTGAGCCAAAGCTGGATGCTTAACTGACTGAGCCACCCAGGCATATATATACACATGTATATATATACATACACATATCTTAAATTATAAATAACTATGTACTCATATATATACACAAGTATATATACACATATATATCTTAAATTATAAATAACCATGTATTAATATATATACATATATATGTATATATATACATATATATCTTAAATTATAAATCACTATGTACTCATTATTCAACTAAGAAATAGTGTTTCCAATATTTTTGCAGCTCTCTACATGTCCTTTTCATTCTCTTTCCTTCCCACAGTTAACTGCTATTCCAACCTTTGGGGTAATCATTTCTTTTTCTCTTTATAAGTTTCTACCATTTATGTATTATCTATGAATAATATATTATTTAGTTTTTTCTGTTTTTGATCTTTGTGTAGTATTAAGGTATAATTGACATATAGCATTGTATTAGATTCCAATATACAAGATAATGATTTGATATTTGTATATATTACAAAATGATCACCATAAGTCTAGTTAACATCTGTAACTATTTTTTAACTTTACATAAATAAATCATACCTTATGTATTTTGTGACTTGCCCATTGTTTTTAAGATTCATCTTGTTGGTGATGTTGCTATAGTTTATTCATTTTCACTGCTGTATAGTAATCCATGGTATGCATACACCACAACAAATTTATACATTCTATCTGCAAAAGTTGTTTAGTGAGATAATGAGTGACTTGAAAGTTAGTTTCTCTATTATACCACCCAGGCTTTAGGCCTATCTGAAGCCTATTTCTGCACATACACTTAATGTTTTCTTGCACACATAAAATGTTTATTCATTTCTTTTTTTCTTAAAATATATTCTGAAACATATTTGAGGCATTTTCTTTCCAACCTCATTTATTCCACTTTCGTTCAATCACTTTAGGCATACTAAATTACTGCAGTCCTGAAAACTACAAGTTCACCACGCTATCTTACCTCTAGGCCTTTACTCATGTTGCTCTTTCTGCCTGTAATGCTTATTTCCTGGCTAGTATTTGCCAACCTATCAGGAATCATCTGGCTACAAAGCCCTTCCTCCACTACATTCTAACAGAGAGGAGGATTCCTTCCGTCATCTCAGGGCTTAGGTGGAATTGGTTTTCTCAAGTGTCGAATGTATTTCTGATAAAGCCATATAGTTGCACTTAGTGCCTGGAAAGTCTGAGTATACGTTTGTTTAGTAGTAGGTGATGAGTAGTGATGAGTGATGAGCAGGAAACATAGAAATACCACTTAGAATTCTCAGTACCCACCTTGAAAAATATCTGTAGGGGTGGGGCATATGTCACTTCCTTGTTGGTTAAAAAAAAAAGATAGATAAACATTGTTATTATTTTCATTTGCCTTCATGACTTTTGGCTAGATTCCAGAGGACTTTCACCAAGAGCAACAGGATAAAATCCACCCTCTTTTGCCTGAAGTTAGTTATCTGGTATGGGAAAGAAAACCTCTCATTTGGTTCTCTCTTCGTGTTTTTCTGACACTGAGTGCTTATCTCTTGGACATTTCACCAAGAAACAATTCAAGGAATGGGTGGAGATGGGAAGTAAAAATCAAATTTGTTGGTTACATACTTGAAAAATAGGGTTTTGATTTTTTTAATAGTTTCAGATTTACATGAAAGTTGCAAGGGTAATACAGAGAGTTCCTATATCCCCTCACACATTTTTCCCCCTTATTAACATCTTACATTACCATTCTTCATTTATGATATCTAGAGAACTAACATTGATATATTACTGTTACCTAATTGCACAATTTGGAGTTCCTACTTATTCCCTAGTGTCGTTTTTCTATTCCAGGATCCCACCTACAGTACCACATTACATTTGGTCCTAGTGCCTTTTTAGCCTCCTCTGGTTTGTGATAGTTTTTGAAATTACCTCATGTTTGATGACCTTGACGTTTTAAGTAGTGTTGGTCAAGTATTTTGTAGAATGTCTATCAATTTCAGGTTGTCTGATATTTTTCTTGTAGTTAGATGGGTTATGGACTTGGGAGAGGATGACCATATAAGAGACTGCCATTCTCATCACATTACATCAAAGGTACATGTTACCAATATGACTTATCACTAGTTTTACATAATTTTAATATCTTTAGTTTAAATGGGTGTGGATGGTGAAAGCATTGATGCTGGGGTCTAACTACTGAATTCAGATGATCATAGCTCTTTCATTTATTAGTATGTGACTTTGGAAAATTACTTAATTTCTCCATTCCTTTTGCATCTGTAACATGAGAATGTAATAGAATCTGCCACATTAAATTAGTAAATACATGAAAAACAGAGCAGTGCCTGTCACAGAGAAAATAGGATGTACCTTTGAATAATATGATGTTATTGACTACCATGAGATTTGTACATTTCTTTCATGTATGTCTTCCTGTGTCTCTTTGCCTCAGAAAATTAAACCATTACTGTTTACTGATAAAAAATATCACAAAGAACCTGGGTTTTAAATTTTGAACATGGGAAGATTTTTGTTTTATTGTTTCTTGGAGTTTTGAATTATCCCTAAAATATTATAGTTTTCCTTAAAATTTGTATTGTCTGCCAATGAAAATCTTTTGCCAGAGACTTCTTTGATTATTTTCATTATCATTTTATTTTTATTTATCAGCTATTTAACTTGTGCTACATTCATTTACAATTTGAAAATTCTTTTCAGAGTGCTGGCTGTCTTTTAGCCATTGATCCACTGATGTATTTCTGGTTCTGCAGGCACCAGTCCAGGTCTGATTAATAATCTATAAAAAAGTGTTATTACTGTTTTCTTCCCTTTGACGCAAATAAAGGAGTCTCAGGGTGTGTTTTAACATTTATTAGTACAAGTAATATTTAATATTGTTCACTGAATAGTTAATGGTTGCTCTTACCACCAAGAAGGAGAGACAATTATATTTACAAATCTGTATGTCAGTTTTCTGATAATTTTTTCAATTTTCTTTGCATTTTAAGTGATAATTTTGAATACTGATTTTTAAAACTAACATATATTCTTTTTCTGTTGGGACTTTTGAAATTTGTATTTGAAACTTTGCGAAATGTTCTATGCAAGTGCAAATATGTATATTTAAAATATTTTTGTCTAATGACTTTTTTCATGGAAATGGTATCACCCTGTCTTGTTTCTTCTTATCTTGTTTCTTGGTAATTTTGGCCAATAGAATAGAGACATATGTAGAAAATCTGTGTGTATATGTCTGTGTGTGTGCATTTGTGTGCAAATGGGTACCCACGCATGGGCATGCTCATGTGTTGGATCAACAAAAGGAACTCCTACATTTACCTTTAGCAGCAGCAGCAGCAGGCATTTTTACTGAATACTTACTGTGACCCACATATTCTTTTAGGCATTTGAAATATATTACTTAAAAAGCTTACTTACTTATTTTGAGAGACAGAGAGTGCAAGCAAGGGAGGGGCAGAGAGAGAGAATACCAAGCAGCATGGAGCCTGATCTGGGCTCTATCTCACTACTGTAAGATCATGACCTGAGCCGAAGAATCAAGAGTCATACCCATTACTGACCGAACCACTCAGGTGTCCCAACACAGTGTGTATATATACACCTACCCTAAAATTATCCCATTGGATTTTACAACAGTCCTGATTGGTACTATTTATTTTCCCATTTTCACAGATGAGGACAGTGAGAGAAAGGTTAAGTAATGTGCCCAAATTCACAGATCTAATAATGGCAGAGCTAGAATTCAAACCTAGGTCTTTTGACTCCAAAATTCATCCTCTTTATGTTCCCTGTAACACCATCATGTTATTATTTTTCTTTTGAGAGATGGCATATATAATTCTCAGAGTATATTTGTGTGTAGGAAATATAGACTTCTGGACTTAATTTTATTATTTTTTATTTATTATTCTTTGTCAATTTAAAAGAAAATTCTAGTTAACATACAGTGCTTTATTGAGTTCAGGAGTAGAATTCAGTGATTCACCACTTACATACAACATCCAGTGCTCATCACAACAAGTGCCCATCACCTATCTAACCCATCCATTCCCCCACCGACCTTCCTCAATCAGCCCTCAGTTTGTTCTCTGTCTTTGTCTCTTGTGGTTTGTTTCCCTCACTCTTTTTTCCCCTCCCATGTATTCATCTGTTTTGTTTCTTAAATTCCACATATGAGTGAAAGCATATGATGTTTGTCCTCTGGCTAACTGATTTCATTTAGCATAATACACTCGAACTCCATTCACATTGTTGTAAATGGCAACGTTTCATTCTTTTTGATAGCTAGTATTCCGTTGTATATACATAACACATCTTTATCCATTCATCACTTGATGCTGTCTCCATAGTTTGGCTATTATTGATAATGCTGCTATAAACATCGGGTGCATGTACCCTTTAAAATCAGTATTTTTGCATCCTTTGGGTAAGTACCTAGTACTGAAATTGCTGGATCATAGAGTAGTTCTATTTTCAACTTTTTGGGGAACCTCCATATTGTTCTTCAGAGTGGCTGCACCAATTTTCATTCCCACTAACAGTGCAAGAAGGTTCCTCTTTCTCTGCATCAGTGCCAACACCTGTTGTTTCTTGTGTTGTTAATTTTAGCCATTCTGACAGGTGTGAAGTGGTATCTTATCATGGTTTTGATTTGTATTTCCCTGATGATGAAAAATGCTGAGTATTTTTCATGTGTCTATTAGCCATCTAGATGTCTTGTTTCCAAAAGTGTCTTTCATGTCTTCTGCCCATGTCTTCACTGAATCATTTGTGTTTTGGGTGTTGAGTTTGGTAAGTTCTCTATAGATTTTTGGATACTAACCCTTTATCCAATATGTCATTTGCAAGTATCATCTCCTATTCTGTAGGCTGCCTTTAGATTTGTTGATTGTTTCCTTCGCTGTGCATAACTTTTATTTTGATGAGGGGCCAATAGTTCATTTTTGCTATTGTTTCCTTTGCCTCTGGTGACATGTGTAGTAAGAAGTTGCTATGACCAATGTCAAAAAGGTTGCTACCTGTGTTCTCCTGTAGGATTTTGATGGTTTCCTGCTCACATTTAGGTCTTCCATCCATTTTGAACTTATTTTTGTATATGATGTAAAAGGTAGTCCAGTTTCATTCTTTTACATGTTGCTGTCCATTTTCTCCCAGCACCATCTGTTGAGGGGACTGTCTTTTTTTTTTTTTTTTTTTTTTTTTTTT